>NC_058082.1:412498309-412806715 GCF_014858855.1 Bufo gargarizans | reverse complement strand
GTCATCACAGGTCCTGTTCATGTAATGAATGCTCACCCCAGGTCCTGTTCAGCAAAGGAGACAGAAGGAGATGCCAGGCTACGCGAACAAGTGGACTAAGGTGAGTTAAATATATATATTTTTTATAATTTTTTTAACCCCTCCAGCGCTATTTGACTATGCATTCTGTATTCAGTATGCTATTATTTTCCCTTATAACCATGTTATAAGGGAAAATAATACAATCTACAGAACACCGATCCCAAGCCCGAACTTCTGTGAAGAAGTTCGGGTTTGGGTACCAAACATGTGCGATTTTTTTCACACGAGTGCAAAACGCATTACAATGTTTTGCACTCGCGCAGAAAAATCGCGGGTGTTCCCGTAACGCACCCGCACATTTTCCCGCAACGCCCGAGTGAAAGGGGCCTTATTCTTTTTCTGAAAAAGTAAATATCTTAATCCTTAGATCCTTAAGTGTAGATGCTCGACTGATTAAATAGGTAGAATGGGAAGATTTATAGGAAGCCATGGAACTTTTTAAGAATAAAAAATGACACAAATGGCAATATACGGTATATTCCACCTCCATTTTCCTCCTCTGTACTAAACCAGGTCCTGTTTTACTAATTGGTGACTTTAATAACTTCATAGACTGACATTTATATAAAATAAGAGAGGTGAAGGATGGGAGTCATCCAACATCAGGCTTTGGAAGTTTACTGGTTGAGCTGGCCTGGGCAGACATTTGGAGGAAACTTATTTCAAAATGTATTTTTTTTTCTTCATATAATTCTCCTTTTAAGATAGATTTGGTGTTGACCATGAGTTTATGATCCCTTTAATTGCTAATGTTAAATATGGGGTGAGGTGTTTGTCAGATCATTCCCTGGTGTCCGTCTACGTCAGCTTGACCATAGGAGGATATGGCATGAATGTTTTTAAAATAAATCCAGAGTGGCTATCAACAGAAGTGGCCAATAATTACATTTTATCTTTCTGTCAGCAAAGTTCGGTATGGGAATAAATTGAAAGCTTATGTTGTGGGGGAAGGGGGGGATTTTAGAGATATCAATATATACAAATCAAAGGCTGATCAGAAAACAGCTGGTTTGGTAGAATGCTTGAGTACACTCGAAGGAAAGTTTGCAATTATGGGAAATTTGGAGATCCCAGATCTCAAGGAATCCCAGCGAGAGTCTTATTCTTATTTATTTTTTGTGGAAAATCTAGCATACAAGGGTCCCTATGTCACAAATCCATAAGTTTTGGAGGATCAGGAAAATCTAGTAAATATTTGACAAATGTTATTAGGGGCTAGAAAAAAACTAAATTGCCTTTATTAGGGGTTCGGGAGGAAAAAAATAGTGATCCAAGGAACACTAGTCATATATTGAAAGACTTTTTCGCCACTAGTTATCACTCTACACTATTAAGGTTGAGGTGTTGGATCTTGATACCTTTTTGGATAGTATTAATGTTCCAACTCTATCTGTAGAGCAGGTTAGGTATTTAGTTGCGCTGATTACTGTATTAAACTTAAAGGGAATGTGTCATCACAAGATAACCTAAGACATGATCCACAATTCACAGTAGGTGATATTCAGAGCTTATATATTCTCCTTGTACAATGACCTCCTCACAGGTCACAGAGGATGCCTACAAAACTCTCCCATAGAAGTCAATAGGGTCCCCTCCTGACCCTTGTGTCTATGGCCCATGTGGCTGCCATAAAGCAATTTTCTTAATGCTCTCTAAATGCTGTTAAGAACAGCTCAGGTAAAATTTTTGATGACAGATTATCTTTAAAGAAACCTTGGTTAATTCCCCCATTAATAAAGCACTAGGCCCAGATGGTATATTCTTTGAGGTTTTGTCTAGAAACCAAGACGTGGCACTTCCTTTTTTATGAAACACTCCAGGAAATATTTCAGGATAACCTCCTCACCCAAACCTCCACCACCTGCTCTGTCGTGGAGAAAGGCATTAAAAACTCATATTCCCAAACCGCATAATTGTAAAAGTGACCTGGGATCTTATCGACCAATCTCCCTTATGAATGCTGATGCCAAACTGTTTGGCAAACTATGTGGCTAAAATAGCCATAATCTTAGACGTGCGTTTCTTAACTTACATGTAATGCCTATAGGTAGGGACAGATATGGAGAAAAGTCGGCCGGCACACGCTGAGATGCACGCCGCACGGGATAGGATTAATTCCACGTGTAGTTGAAAGAAAATCCCAGCAGACGTGACTTCAATGCTCATGAAGTTTTATTTGCACATAGCAATATATCCCATAGAAAAGGACGCGTTTCGGCTAAGTTGCCTTGTTCAACAGGTAGATGTACATAGTCAGTAGCTCATATATATACACACATCAATGATTAAAGAAAGGAACCTCCCTATGACGTCAATGCCCAAGAGGGGCGGTACATACATAGAAACATGATAACATAATCAAGATAATCATTTAAAAGGTGGAGTAGGTATCAGAACACATGTCAATAATTATTAAATACTAGTACAGCAGAGATACTCCTTCATTATGTAGTCGATGTCTAGAAAATAATGATACAAAAATTAATAGAAATTAATAGAAATTAATAAAAATTGATGTTTGATGGTAGACAGAAAACACAGACTGACTTCAGATATGCATAATTTCGTAGTCTCTATTAAGACCCCTTGGATGCAGGGTATCAAGGGTATGAATCCAGTATGCCTCACGGTGCAAAAGAAGTTTTTTAATATCACCACCCCGCCTGGGTCTGGTGATCTGTTCTATGACCTGGAACTTCAATTGAGCAATTGTATGGTGATGTTTTTCAAAGTGGGAGGGGACTGGTAAAAGTAAGTTCTTAGTCCTAATAGTGGATTTGTGCTTTCCAATGCGATCTTTTATACTCTGTATTGTTTCTCCAATATATAACAACCCACATGGACATTTTATTAAATATATGACGTTGGCTGATTCACACGTGAAGAAGCCATCCACTGGGTATGTCCGTCCAGTATGTGGGTGGTAGATATTGGGCCCTTTGATTACATTGGAGCACTGGAAACAATGCAGACACGGAAACGTGCCCTTCCGCTGTGTAGCCAGTACTCTCTGTTTGAGGGTACCACGGTTACTCCCAATATCCGCACGTACTAGCTTGTCTCTATAACTTTGATTTTTCTTGTTACAAATAAGAGGCGGATTATTGAATTCCTTAATCTGGGGGTATGCTTTTCCTAACAAATACCAATGTTTCTTCACAATATTATCCAATTTAAGATTGAATGGATGGTATTTATGGATTAACGCCACTCGTGAGCCTTTATCTTGTTCTTTTTCGGAGCTACAAGGGGTTTTTAATTCATTGAGGGTTTTTGTTAGGATAGATGGCGGGTACCCTCTTTCTTCAAACCTCATGGTCTTCCTGTGCATACTGAGCTCCCTGGTTCACGAATACAATTTGAGAACTCTAGCGAAGACTGGAAAGTCTTCATTGGAATTCTGGGTTATATTTATGAACCAGGATTCTCATTATTGCCCAGCAGTAATACAAGTCCCTCACAGACAGTGAGGACCTTCAGAGTATTCAATTGTGTGGGTGGGGTAGGTATACAGCTGTTGTGAAGCATATAGCACTATAAGTGTGCCCTCACACGTGGTGGATTTTCTGCTAGAAAATATGAATTTTCTGATTTTCTTTTGCAAAGCTGCAGATTTTTTGGTGTGGACTTTGTTGTGGATTTCCTGTATGAGAATCTCTCCATTCGATTCAATGGTAAACTGATTCTGTAGTAGAAGACACTGTGGAAAAATCTGCAACAAAATCTGCACAGATTTTATTGCAGAATGTTTTTCCGCAGCGTCTTCTACTGCAGAATCAGTTTACCATTGAATTAAATGGAGAGATTCTCAGATTTCTCATACAAGAAATCTGCAACCCAACATAATTTAAGTCTGTGGAAGTTAATTTCAGCAGCTGAACACAACACAGGGATAGACAATTTTCAGCCCCAGGGATAAAATAGGAGAAGTCCTGATGTTGCGAACATTCTGGCAGAAAATAGGGAACCCTTCACATGCTGCTGATTTTTTTTGCAGAAATTTCAGAGACTTAAAATCCATTTTATTCACCAGAATAATGGGGTTCTCCCATTGACTTCCATTGTGCTCGGTAGAACACCTGAGCATCGCAAAGTGCTCTACTTGATGCTAGTTTCACACTAGCGTTCGTCGGTCCGCTCGTAAGCTCCGTTTGAAGGAGCTCACGAGCGGACCCGAACGCCTCCGTCCAGCCCTGATGCAGTCTGAATGGAGCGGATCCGCTCAGACTGCATCAGTCTGGCGGCGTTCAGCCTCCGCTCGCCTCCGCACGGACAGGCGGACAGCTGAACGCTGCTTGCAGCGTTCAGCTGTCCGCCTGGCCGTGCGGAGGCGAGCGGATCCGTTCAGACTTACAATGTAAGTCAATGGGAACGGATCCGCTTGAAGAGGTCACCATATGGCTCAATCTTCAAGCGGATCCGTCCCCCATTGACTTTACATTGAAAGTCTGAACGGATCCGCTCAGGCATCTTGCGCACTTAGAACATTTTCTAAGTTATTAATGCAGACGGATCCGTACTGAACGGAGCCTCCGTCTGCATTAATATGATCGGATCCGTTCAGAACTTTGGTGCTCGCTCAACACTAATATACAGGACATTAGAGGTCAGAACAAAAAGCTCTCACCAGCTCTCCTTCAAAAATGTTAATTTAATTTTAAATGGCATAGTACTTACGAAATGAAAAAGACAACAGCCAAAGATTTAAAAATGTAAATTAAAAAGTAGGTGTTTATTTAAATTGGGAGTGATTAATCAAACACTGATCTCTAGAATAGGTTATAGAATAGGTCTTGTTTGAGAGTTTTAGGGCTTATTTGTGCAAACATTTTGTGACATTTTGCATTTTTACGCCACTTACTCCAGATTTGAAAAGTGGGTGGGAAAGTGTGCAAGTTTACCCTGTCAAGCTGAATTAAGACAGATTTATTCAGTAACCTTACTCCAGTAAAGGGGCCGTGTAGAAAGAGGAATAACATCTGAAGACAGAGGTTTTAGTTCTGATGCACTAAATTTATCTAACATTGTCAACATTTGATACATTTTGCTCCATTGTGGCAAAGCAGACTTCTGCAAAACTGACTTCTGCAAAAAATCTCCCCTACCTATTTCTGATAGAAGTGCCCATTTAAGGTTGACGTCCAACTGCTTGCCTTTGGCCCATTGTGTAAAATGAACACTGCCTTGCCTTGTAGCTATTGACATGTTTTCCTTGTCTATTTGTTCATCTTGGAACCTAGTCTGCTCAGTTTTTGGATGTAATTGCAAGACATTTGATGTAGGGAAAAGGCTGTATAACGAGTTACTACAGGAAAATCTATTTTCTTGTTAGTCACCTTATCTTCTTGAAGTGAGGCTATGAGTAGCATGGTGACGGCCTGTATCCTCCCTCAAGCATTTAGCCTTTCTGACCACAAGCACTAATTCCAGGAAGAGAGCAAATACTAGAAACTATGTCACAATGCATAACTTCATATCCAAACTATGATATCAGTATCTCAGACCATATTATTCTGATTAATAATGAATTGAAAATAATTTTCAATCCTATATGTGAACACTAAGTTCACCAATGTAGAAAATGTCATATAATAATGGGTTGATAAGAGACATAAAGTTATCACATTCAACCAATTATACTGATGATGCAGAGGAAAGCAAAATCACCCTTGAATGGCATACATCAATGTGCCTTAAAGTGGAAAAATCCTTGCCGACTGCAATTTGTAGAAAAGAGACTAATATTTGCAGGAACATCACAATTTATTCTTAGCAACTAGTTTTTTTTTCGTTTAGACTGCATAATGACCGATCCCCTTATTTAAGTTCTACATTAATACTGTTATGGTTAACACCCTGTTCTGCGTATATGCCAGAAAAGTCTTCTGAGTATAGAAACATATAGCTCTAACATGCAACTGGCTCCAATTAATATAATTTTTTTGTGTGTGTGTGTGATCCCTTCATAGTTGACTATCATTTCCATACAGTAAAAAAAAAAGGACCTCTTGTGGCATGCACTGAGCTGATTATAGGTTATGTCTACAATGTATTGGACATAAATTGGTTGATTAGTGGAGTGCATGAAGCACAGTGGCTCAATGGTTAGCACTGGTACCTTGCAGCACTGGGGTCAGGCCATCTTTAAGGCGGGGCAAAAGGGCAACAGTTGTTCCTGGGGGGCCCAAGGCACCTACCTCTTCAGCCCCGCTGGCCAGTGGCGTAGCGTGGGAGGAGCCGGTCGCAAAATTCCAAGGGGTGCTAGCAGATGCAACGCCAATTAGTCAAAGTGAGGCAATGGCCCCAGGCGGCACGTCCCTGGTGACAAGTGAGGGGCACAGGGAGATGAGCTCTCCCGTTGTGGAAGCGCTCATCTCTAGTCCTCTGTATCACCATCCTCAGGACAGCGATGCAGTTTTGCTGTGGCGGGGCAGGGGAGGGAGAGGCATCTCCTTTCCCCGGTTCCTCTGATAGGCTGCGGGCTTAGTGCCTGCAGGCTATCAGAGGCCGGTGTAGGTGGCGCAATGACGTCGTTGCGCCGCATGAGCTGTACAGCGCGGGACACAGGCCAGAAGAGGCCTGCATCGCATCGCTGCTAGCCTGATGGAGGTAAGTATAAGTGTTTATTTTGTTTTATATGGTACTACTTACTGGCACATGATTGGGGGGCATCTATGGGTGCACTTGTTACTGGCACATGATTGGGGGCATCTATGAGGGCACCTGTTACTGGCACATGATTGGGGGCATCTATGGGGGCACTTGTTACTGGCACATGATTGGGGGGCATCTATGGGGGCACTTGTTACTGGCACATTATTGGGGGCATATATGGGGCACATCTTGCACATTATTGGGGGAGACTGTGGGGGCATCTATGGGGGCACTTCTTACTGGCACATTATTGGTGGCACTTTTTACTGGCACATTATTGAATGGCTCTGTGGGGGCACTTACTGGGAAATTATTGGGGGCACTATGGGGGCATCTACTGAGGCAACAAAGTAGGGGTATTTTATATGGGGAAGGGGGAGAGGAACACTATGGGGGCTTCTACTGAGGCCACAAAGAAGAGGTATTTTATGTGGGGGGCTCTGTATAGGGGCATTTTATACTGGGGCACATTATGGTGGGAACTATGGGGAAGGGGAGAGAGGAGTATTATGGGCTCATCTATGGGGGGCACTAAAAAGGGGTATTTTATACTTGCAAATTATGGGGGACACTGAGGGCATCTACTGGGGCACTATATAGGGCATTTTATACTGGTATATTATGGGGGCACTAGGAATAAGGGGGAGAGGAGCACTATGGGGGCATTTACTGGGGGCACTATATAGGGGTATTTTATACTGGCACATTATGGGGGCACTATGGGGACATTAGCTCAACTGGGGGCATTAAAAGGGTGTATTTATTGCACTGGCACATTATAAGGAGAATTATTACTACTAGGGGGCATTATGATGGGCTTTATTACTACTGGGGGTCTATGGGGAACATGATTACTAGTATGGGCACTATGGGAGCATTATTACTTCTGGGGCACAATGGGGACATGTTGGGGGCACTGTAGGAGCACTATTACTACCATGTGTGCTCTAGCAGAGAATTATTCCTTTTGGTGGGACTTTTGGGAGCACTACTACTGTGGGGGGGGGGGGGCACCTTGGCAGGGGTATCAGCTTACCACAATTATTTTTGGGGGATGTTATATTTACACTATTAGTGTCAGGGGCACTATTTGCTGGGCACAGTTATTTTAGGGCACTGTGTGCCAATAATTATTGAAGGGCACAATCTGTTTCTGCATTATAGTATTGGGGAGCACAGTGGCACAGTATTGGAGGTGGTAGGATGATTTGCCCAGAAGATGGGAGAATGATGGAAAAGTAGTAAACTAAGATTTTGTTTATCAAACTGCAGAGACGAGAAATGGCTGAAAAATGGTGGTCTGGTCTGAAGGTCTGAAGAGAGAAGATGAGGAAAGAGAACATCTACATCAAAGAGACGTCACTGGATGTAAGGTATGTGGCGCTGTATTACCCTGTATGTAGGGGTGGGTGGAAGGGTTAGTAGTACAGTACTATCTACACATTGTAAAAAAAAAAGTAATCTGCAAAATACTATATATTTGTGTCAGAAGCTTTTTAATTTTTAGAATAATGATACAGCCAATTTATTTTATACTTTCGTGCGGATTCTTTTTCCCCCCTCTATATTAAGGGACACTATAGTCACCAGAACCACAACAGCTAAACGTAGTACCGTAGTTCTGGTGTATATAACACGTCTCTGCAACTTTTTAATATAAACACTGCCTTTTCCAGAAAAAAGGCAGTATTTACATTACTGCCAAGCAACACCTCATTATTAAAGTTTACTACTCCACGAGGTGTGTGGATTTTTTATTTGTGTGTTTGTTGTGGTTGAAGGTGTAAATGCTAGGGTGTGGGAAGGTGGGATCCAGGGGGCTCAAGTAAATTCTTGCCCAGGGTCCACTCAATATTAAAGATGGCCCTGACTGGGGTCTTAGGTTCGAAACGGACCAAGGACAACATCTGCATGGAGTTTGTATGTTCTCCCCGTGCTCGCATGGGTTTCTTCCCGGTTCTCTGGTTTTCTCCCACACTCCAAAAACATACTAATAAGGAACTTAGATTGTGAGCCCTACAGGGATGGTGAGTGATGCTACTGTCTGTAAAGCACTGTGAAATATGTTAGTGCTATATAAGTTTCAAAATTCTAAAATTGCAATGGATAAAATGTGCACAAATCCACACCATGCTTAATCTTGTGCAAATTTTTATGCAGTGTTTTAATAGGGGTTGTTAAAACCTCATTCACTAACATTATGATATACTTTGTGTAGATTCCACAATCGACTTGGATGTGAATACAGACACCAAGGGGGAGATTTATAAAAACTGGTGCAAAGGAAAACTGGCTTCACCTTTCATTTTTCAGAGTTCCTATGGAACATGAAAGATGGAATCTGATTGGTTGCTATGGGCAACTAACCCTGTTTTCCTTTGCACCAATTTTGTTAAATCTCCCCCCAAGTATTTGGTATCCTTTAATCCCAGCTAAGGAAAGTCTGATAGAGAGCAAATATGAATATTTGTGTTATGGAGTTATGGAGCAGACTTACAGTTATGTGCAGAATAATAGCAGTCTAACATCACCATTGTGTTTTATTACTGTTTTTGGCAGAAAAGCAGGGGGGCACCTAGCCTTTCTGCTGCCTGAGGCAAAAACTGAAAATGCCCCACCCCTCCCCAATGTCAGTTTCTTAACCTAACCCCTTCCCTTCTGTCCATGGGCCTTCGGCTGCCCCTCTCTGGCCCCTACCTGATGCTGGGGATCGCCTCACCTGGCCTCTTGTAAAGTTACATTGCTGAGAAAAAGACGTGTTGAAAAGGTTGGTTTGGCAAAGAACACACTGACTGTTTATGGACAGATGAGAGAAAGATTGTTTTTATTGGGTCTAAAGGCTGCAGACAGTTTGTGAGACGACCCATAAACACTGAATTTAAGCCACAGTACACTAAGAAGACTGTAAAACATGGAGGTGCAATCATAATGGTTTGAAGATGTGTCTCATACTGTGGAGTCAAGCCCATTTATTGCATACCTGGCGCCATGGACCAGTTTGAATATATCAAAATACTGGAAGACATCATGTTGCCTTATCCTGAAGAATAAATGCCCTTGAAATTAGTGTTTCAGCAGGACAACAACCCCAAACACACCAGCAAGCTGGAAACATCCTGGTTCTAGACCAACAAGATTGCTGTGAGGAAGTGGCCCAGCCCAATCCTCAGACCTCAATCCGGTTGAGAATCTGTGGAGTGACATCAAAAATGCTGTTTGTGATGCCAAACCCAAGAATGCACAAGTACTGTGGAATGCAGTCAGCTTGGCCTGGCATATCTGTTCGCAGGTGTCATATGTTAGTTGACTTCACGCAGTGGTGGATTATAATAGGGGCGTTTTGGACACCCCTTTACTGGTTTGCAATCACGCAGTGTAAAGTGCAGCACTGCCGCGAGCCACGGTGCCGCACTAACAACTTACAGCAAGGCCCAGAGTGATAACGTCCTGACGCTTGAATTAAGATGTTCTGTGCAGGACTTAGCACCACCTCCTTATAGGCTGAAAGCACAGGAGCATCACGGCAAGAAGAGAAGATGAAGGTGACGGATGACGGCTTCTTTGAGGGTGAGCAGAGTGTTCGGAGCACGGCACGGAATGTGGATCGCTCTCTGGGCAACATCAGCAGGCAGGCAGTGTCCTGACACAGTGCTGCTTCTAGCTTGCAGATCATGAGTACTCCCTGGAGGCTGCAGCTTGAAGTGTGAGCAATGTGGGGTTGGGAGTTAACCCTGTGGCTGAGGGGACATTTTGAATCAGCCATACCCTACAGTATGTGTATTTCTGCAGTTACAATATGCCCCCATTGTTTGAGATGAGAAAACCCCTTTAAAGGCACTTCTGGTCTTCTTTCCTGTTGGCCATGCAGTTTGGGAGGCAGATAAGTGGCAATGCAAAATGGCCACAACATTTACTGTTTATGTAATTGCAGAAAAATGGTGGATTGTCATGCAAAATATTCTCCAAAATGATAATGACAATGTCACTTATGTGAAGTGATGTTTAATCATCCTAACAGTAACTCTTAAATAGACTGATTATCCACTACTCTACCACTGTACTACTCTATATGGCGGCGATATTGTCTTTAAAAACAGCAGACACCTGGCCAATTTCCAGTTTTTTCATCTCTTCATCTGCCTAAAAAAATGTTAAGTCTTCCAAAATTACTTCATGGCACTCTGCTTGGTAATGCTAGGAGTCGGGTTCCCAGCCCATTTAGAGTAGAAGAAATACTGTCACGGACGTTCCCGTGGCAGGTACCAGGAGATCGGAGAGACTGGCAACTTGTGGGTTAAATTGACAAGTTCACTGTGGATCTTATTGTTTGTGTTTTGGTGAATGCTACACCCCTTGCTTCAGGTGTTGCTTGTTGGTAATTTACCTTTCCCATAAGTAGACGCTTCTCACTATTGGAGGTGTGGTTTATAGATTTTCTTCCTGCCTTCTAACTAGCTGGTCGGTTGTACTGTGTGGTGCTTCTGGAGTTGCACATTTTCTACTTTTAGATGAGTCTTGTATTTTCGTATTGTGTTTATTATATTCCCTGTTGTTGTATCTGGGCCTGAGACAGAGACTTCTATTTATCCATCTGGGAGAAATGGGTTGTCTCTGGTCCTAACCTTATTCCAGGGACTTTTAGGGAAATAAGGGCCTAGGTATCCTGCATATGAATATTCCTACCTTCAAGGTCTATTCATATTGATAGGTAGTTATGGCCCGGATTAGGGTTGTTTAGGGGGTGACCTGTTCCTTCCCTAGTTTCCAGGCCCAGTTACTGTTCCCCTTACCCCCTGTGTTTAGTGTGGAGTTTTCCCCCACACTCTTGTGACAAATACTCCAGCAATGTGTTGGCAAAGTCGTGAAAATTTATTGAAGGCGCAGCTGTATACAACGTAATGTTTTGGCCTCACTTGGCCTTTATCAATCTACAGCAAAAAATTGATTATATCACATACAGTAAGTGAATAAGGATACAACAGGTGAAATGGTTACATGCATGCACAAATGTTAAAAAAAATATGGAAAAAATAATAGGGAAAATAGTAATAGTCAATTTTATCTTGGTGTTTTAAAGTCTGATCCCCCATGGATACTTCAAGCCAGGTAAAGCTGTGTTCAATTGCAGAATCCATAGGATGAATCTGTATGAGTGGAGAGAATAATCAGGAATATAGTCTAAGCTTATGATGTGGATGTTCTACATATTGGGATTTTACATACATGTTAATTTTCTACATACAGGTGAAACTCTAATAATTAGAATATTGTGCAAAAGTCCATTTATTTCAGTAATTCAAATGAAAAGGAATTGCATTAATGCAGCTTAAATTTAGAATTTTGTGAAAAGGCTCAATATTCTAGGCTCAAAGTGTCACACTCTAGTCAGCTAATTAATCCATATCCCCTGAGCAAAGGGTATCTCAAAATTGTGACTTTGGGGTTTCATAAGCTATAAGCCATAATCATCGAAATTATAACAAATGAAGGCTTCAAATATCTCGCTTTGCATGTAATGAGTCTGTCTCATATATTAGTTTGACCTTTTAGGTTGCATTACTAAAATAAATAAACTTTGCACAATATTCAAATTTTTCGAGTTTTATCTGTATTTTGCTAATGGTAAAAAAAAAGGGGAGAGAGAATGAGCCCCACTATCAAAAGTAGGTAACCAAATTACATGCAGTAATATCCGCAAATACCATACTCAGCAAAGAGTCCCTGCTTTTAATTAACTTGTGCCGCTGTAGATAGGGATAACAGAAAGCGTGCGCTGTATAGAGATGTGCAACAGCACTATAGGAGACGCGCCACCTGTTGTGGTACGGCACACTCTTTTAAATGTGCGTGCCGGCCATGGGAGGAGGCTGCGCGTGCGCGCTAGCAGGGAGAGCGTGTCAAGCCTCTTTCTGAGAGAAGCAGGAGCCGGAGCTTGTCAAACCTCGTTCCAGAAATGAGTGTGAGCCAGAGCGCTCCTATTGAAACCGATTCCTTGTATAAGGGTCCATTCACATGTCTGTAGAATGTGTCCGCATCTATTCTGCAAATTGCGGAATGGGTGCAGACCCATTAATTCTCTATGGGGCAGGAATAGATGTGGACAGCACACAGTATGCTGTCCGCATCCGCATCCACGATCTTCCGGTCGCAGCTCTGGAAAAAAATAGAACATGTCCTATTCTTGTCCACAATTGCCCATTGTTCTCCCTTCACAGTAATAATGCCCATTGTGCCCCCTTCACAGTAATAATGCCCTCTGTGTCCCCTCCATAGTAGAAATCCCCATCGTGCCCCCTTAATAGTAGTAATGCCCTCTATGCTAGTAATGCCCATTGTGACCCCTTCACAGTAGTAATGCCCTCTGTGCCCCCTTCATAGTAGTAATGCCCTCTGAGCACTGTGCCCCCTCCATAGTAGAAATGCTTATTGTGTCCCCTTCACATTAGCAATGCCCTCTGTGCCCCTCCAGAGTAGAAATGCCTATTGTGCCCCCTCCATAGTAGAAATGCCCATTGTGCCCACTTAATATTAGCAATGTCCATTATGCCTCCTCCAAAGAAGAAATGCCCATTGTGCGCCCTCCAGAGTAGAAATGCGCATTGTGCCCCCTCCAGAGTAGAAATGTGCATAGTTTTCCCTTCACGTTAGCAATGTCCTTTGTGCCCCCTCCAGAGTAGAAATGCCCATTGTGCCCCCTTCACATTAGCAATGACCATTGTGCCCTCTCTGTGTTAAACAAAAAGCAAAAAAAACACAGTAACTACTCACCTTGTCCCATTCCTGAAGCTCACAGTCCTCTCTCCCCTGCAGACACAGATCGCTTTGCAGCACTGTGTGGGCAGAGCTAATGCAGATTCCCAGGCTGCAGGCTCAGCCCACACAGGCCGGCAGCGCGATCTGTGCCTGCAGGCTGAATGGTGGAGCGGGGAGAAGTCTTCCTGCTCTACCATTCAGAGCGCCGCCAGCCTGAAGGAGGGGAGGAGCGCAGGGAACTAAGCGGTGAGTGACAGGACCCTGCACCTGGGACAGACCCCCCCCCCCTCCTTAGTACTTCACTGCTGCAGAGCGCTCCTTGAGGAGAAGGCAGAGGAGCTGATAAACTGCGCCAGCCTTCGCCTTGGCTCCCCCACTCTGACTAAACCTTTCACGACTTTGCAAACACATTGCTGGAGTATTTCTTGTACAAAAAAATGAATAAAAATGCCATACACACCAAATTGATATTAAATTATATCAATAAAAGTTACAGATCACCCCAAAAAAATGAGCCCTCACACACAACTATAAGAAAAAAAAAAGTTATGGGGTTTACAATATGGTGGTACAAAGAAAAAATATTTTTTTCCAAAGCTTTTCTTTTTTTCCAGTATTAAAATTAAACAGAAAAAGCATAAAAATGTGGCGTTGCTATAATTAAACTAACCTGGAGAATGATGGTAACAGGTCAGTTTTACTGCATAGGGAACGCTTTAGAAACTAAACCCACACAACTATGGCGCAATCAATTTTTTTTATATTTTTTATATCTTTATCCCATTTAAATTTGTTTTCCCCTACATTGATTGCCATATGCCACATTAAATGGTGCCATTAGAAAGTGCAACTCGCCCCACAACAAACAAGCCCTCACCATGGGCGTCCGCAGGGAGGGGCAAGGGGGGGCAAGCGCCCCTCCCCTGGGGCCAGCAGCACTGACTGATCCGGGGGGGGCAACTGGGCAATTGCCCCCCCCCACCCCAGCTGCTCAGAAGTGTGGGGGGGGGGGGGGGGCGGCGGCGGGGCACAGGGAGATTAACACTTCCATTGTGGAAGCATTCATCTCCATAGTCATCTGTATCGCCATCCACAGGACAGCGATACAGATGACTATGCTCTGGATCCGCCACTGCACAGCTCATGCGTTATTATACTTTAGGATAATTAATATGCCCCTCCCCTTCATTACATTCTCAGAAACAAGCAGAGCATGGATGTCAATAAAATTATGCACCCCCCTGGAAAAAGTTCCGCGGACGCCCATGGCCCTCATATGGCTATGTGGGGCAAGAAGCACTATTGGGGGACATATGGGACAATAAGCACTATTGGGGGACATAAAACTACTGGCAGCACTACTGGAGGCGTCATCGGGAGCAGTGTAACTACTGGGGTTTCTATAGGGGGCATTATAACTGCTGAGGGTACTTTAGGGGGTGGATGATGGAAAACTGAGGAAAGTAAGATGTCTGTGTGGTCAACTCTGCAGAGACCAGACGAGGCTAAAATAACATGGTGGTCTGCTTCCAGTGGAGAAGATGAGGAAAATGAACATCTACATGAGGAGACATCACTGAATGTAATATGTGTTTGGTGTTATCTGCTATGGGTGACCATGTGTAATTTAATGCCCATCAAAATATTTCTTTAGCACTATGGCTTGGGGGTGGGGGTGGTATTCTGGGTAGCATACAATTTTTATTTTTTCTCGTGGGGCCCAAGCTTGAGGAACAACCCCTGGCCTTTGGGCCACTTAATCCGGCCCTAACTCCATGCCACACAGATGTAAAGCAGTTATAAAAATAAAAAGGGTATACAACTAAATATCAGTTCAGTGATTAACAGAAAAGCTAAACCTGTAAGCAAATTTCTGATTATAGTGGAAATATTCCAGTTTGTAACTGAAAATGCAAACACTGCTATTTGTTTGAACAGCCTATTATTCCTTTTTCTTCATTTTCAGTTTAAAAATGTATATTTTGATCATGACTTCATTTGGAATTGAATGTGCCGTGCTCCCAGTGCCTTTGTATATACGGAAATAAATGCTATTATGATGAATGAGCTTTTTCTCAGTTGTTTTAGTCACACTGCTATTATTTTGCACATAACTGTAGTCCTCAAGATCATCTGTGCGTGATATTTTGAGTATATTAGCCAGCAGAATCACTTGAGAAAACTATAAAACAATGTACAGTCATTCACAAAATGATGAACAAATAAAGGAATAAGAGCTTTAGAGAAAAGTGATATTACCAGTTCATGTTGTCAGCTTGCTATGCTGGTGCGGTCGGCCATCCACTTCAGAGGCATATTATAAATTACCATCTACTGCAACATGTATAGTCCATACAATAATTATAATTACTCCTTGGGTAGAATATTCTGTGTTGTTTAGGAAACCAAAAACCTTGGTGTAAGATAAGCTTCCTTGACAAGATGACATGGCATTCTGGGGATGTGTCAGCTAGAAGACTATAGATAAAATGCTTCTGCTTTTTTTGTTTTTTAACTTTTAAAGAAGGTAGAACAATACCAATCCTTACCTCAAAATAACAATTATGAAAGAATAGTAAAAAAAAATAATTATAAAAACCCTCATTCTCCACCTAAAGAAGATGCTCCACTACTCCATTCCATCACAAAAATGTGTTTATAACTAATAGTATTTAGGATTTTTTTTTCCACTGGGACCATATCTTAAGTAGTTCTTCATATATAATAAGAGGTCAGTTCCTCGATCCTCCTTATCTCATTATCGTTATTGATCCAAAGAGAAGTTTAGGAGATGTTGTTTATCTCCATAAAGCTGGTATTCATGCTCAAGCTCCCATAATCCTGAAACATAGTAAATGCCTTTTTATATGGTCCTAACACTAGTTTCACACTAGCGTTGGGGAGCTCTGGCAGGCTGTTCTAGCAGGAAACAGCCTGTCGGATCTCTCTGGATCTGACATTGCCAGAAGCTACATGAATGCCGTCCGGCTGCAACCCAACAAATATGACGCAAATACCGCTGCACACAGAAGTAGTTATCCAGCCAATTTTCAGCAAATATTGCGATTTGCGAATAGATGTCCACCTGTCCCTATTATAGTTCATAGGGCCGGATTGCAGCCGGACGGCATTCATGTAGCTTCTGGCAATGTCAGATCCAGAAAGATCCAGAACGCTGTTCCCTGTGTTACAGTGATGGCCGTTAAGGTGCAACAGTACATAGACTATTAAATAGTCTGTAAAATGAGGAGACCAATTGCTGAAGTGTTGTCCCATTCTTGTCTGATGTAGAATTTTAACTGTTCAGCATTCCTGGGTATTCTTTGCCAGATTTTTTATTTCATCAGGTAGGCCAATTCAGCACCTGGACTCTTCTTCTGTGTAGCCATGCTGCTGTCATGGATGCAGTATGTGATTTAGCATTGTGTTCCTGATATATAAAAGTCCTTCCATCAGAGCATAAGTTGTTCTAAAACCTCTATATATTGTTCAGCATTGATGGTGCCTTTCCACATGTGTGAGCTGCCCACACCATAGGCACCCTTACCATCAGAAATGCAGGCTTTTGAACTGTGTGCCGATAACAAGCTGGATGGGTACTCTCCTCTTGTGTCCACTGAACCGTCCTTTGTTTCAAAAAATAATCTTACATTTTGATTCATCTGACCACAGAACAGTTTTCCATTTTGCCCCTGTCCATTTTTTATGAGTTTTGGCCCAGAAAAGATGGCGGCTACAGTTTTAACGTGCAGTAAACCCAGGAAAGGAGTAGGGTAGAGGACAAGAGTGGTGGTAGTTGCACTGAAGGTGGTAGTAGAACTTATAGTGGCAGCCCTCGCACAGGTGCTCTCTGGGCAGTGTGCTGATGGGAGAGCCGCACTCTTTGTTCCACCTTTCATTTTTCAAAGGAACTGTGAAAAATTTAAGGTGAAATCTGATTGATTGCAACTGAGCCAGTTCTACTTTACACCAGTTTGATAAATCTCATTCAATGTGTTTACTAAAACTGGTATATGAATGCAGTTATTGTAGTTCAATGCATTCACTAAAACTGCATAGCATCTTGACACAATACAATGCATGGAATGAAACTGCTATATTAACCCCTTAAGTACAGGGCCCATTTTTTGTTTTGCATTTTCATTTTTACCAATAGTCATAACTTTTCAAATTTTCGGTCTATATACCCATATGAGAGCTTATTTTTTGGGAAAGGTTGTATTTTAAAGGTACTATTTAATTTACTATGTCTAATAATGGAAAATGGGGAAAAAATTATTTGTAGGGTTAAACAATTCTGCCAAGGTTTTTGGGGTTTTGACATCACAGCTTTCACTGTAAGCTAAAAATGACATGACATCATTATTCTGTGGCTCAATACGAATATGGCGATACCAAACTTGTATACTTTTTGTCTTTTTTTGTTTTACTACTTCTAAAAAATAAAAACCTTAGAAATAATGTTTCTTTGAATCGCTATTTTCTGACAGTCATAATTTTTTTTATATTTCCGTCCACAGAGCTATATGAGGGCTTATCTTTTTGTGGGACGAACTGTAGTTTTTATTGGTATCATTTTTATGCAACGTATAACTTTTTGATCACTGTTAAGAACTCCCCAGTAACCGTTCGGTTATTTTACCTCCCTGCTACCTAATCCCCGTGGATACCTACTCCTTACAATGGACGTACACACACTTCCGAGACATTCAGTCTGCTTCTAACCACAAGACTGATCTACTTAATTAAAATACACAAGATAACACTTTTGGCCATTGTTTTGGAAATAACACAGTGATTGCTTGTAAGCCATGTGACCAAGCCCTGTTTTGTAAATTGAGTTTCCAAAACTCCTTTGTCTCACTGGCTCAGAGGGGGACTTTGATGCTGTTTAAATTGAATGCCCTTGCTTTCCATTAAGGCCCCTTTCACACGGGCGAGATTTCCGTGCGGGTGCGATGCGTGAGTTGAACGCACTACACCCGCACTGAATCCTGACCCATTCATTTCTATGGGGCTGTTCACATGAGCGGTGATTTTCACGCATCACTTATGCGTTGCGTGAAAATCGCAGCATGTTCTATATTCTGCGTTTTTCACGTAACGCAGGCCCCATAGAAATGAATGGGGTTGCGTGAAAATCGCAAGCATCCGCAAGCAAGTGCGGATGCGGTGCGATTTTCACGCATGGGTTCTAGGTGACAGTCTATTCACTGTATTATTTTCCCTTATAACATGGTTATAAGGGAAAATAATAGCATTCCGACTACAGAATGCTTAGTATAATGGTGCTGGGAGGGTTAAAAAAAATAAAAAAGTTAACTCACCTTATCCCCATGATCGCCTAGTTCCCGGTCGGTCTCTTCTTTAGCTGTGGCTAAAGGACCTTTGGTGATGTCAGATCACATGCTCCATCACCATGGTGATGGACCATGTGATTGGAGCATGTGATCTGACATCACCAAAGGTCATTCAGCCCAAGCCCACAGCTAGAGAAGAGACCGACCGGGAACTACACGATCTTGGGGATAAGGTGAGTTAACGTTTTTATTTTTTTTAACCCTTCCAGCACTATTATACTAAGCATTCTGTATTCAGAATGCTATTATTTTCCCTTATAACCATGTTATAAGGGAAAATAATAGAATCTTCAGAACATCAATCCCAAGCCCGAACTGCTGTGAAGAAGTTCGGGTTTGGGTACCAAACATGCGCGATTTTTCTCACGCGAGTGCAAAACGCATGACAATGTTTTGCACTCGCGCGGAAAAATCGCGGGTGTTTCCGCAACGCACCCGCACATTTTTCCGCAACGCCCGTGTGAAACCAGCCTAAATGTGTTTTGTTCCAGCAGTAAGCTTTGGCTCCTGTGTGGATTATTATGCAACACCAGCGATATTTTACTCTGTGGATGCTTGGTGATATTATTTCATGGGAATAAGGGAATGACAGACAGTAACTCATATTCAGACTGTCACAATCACTGTTATTCAATTTTTTGGGGACGAAAAAGTAACGTAAAAATGGCCAATCATATAGTTTTTTTCACTACGGGATTCACCACGCGGAAATTATTTAAAATATTTTAATAGGTCAGACATTTTCGGACGATACCTGATATGTTTACTTTTTTATTAATATATTTTTATATCTATATTGTATTATTATTTTTTACTTTTATAGTAATAACTTTTAACCCCCTTTGGGGGCTAGAACCCGGGATCTTTTGATCTCTTGTCCTATTCACACTAATAGAGATCTATTGGGGTAAATGGAATTCAGACTGCCTTCCTGCTAAGCTGTGCTTGGCAGGCAACTCACTATGGCAGGCATGGGAAGCTTCGGAAGTGTTCAGGCTGCCATAGTAACCGATCAGAGCTCCACGATTTCACTACGTGGGCTCAATGGAAGGCAGAGGGAGCCGCATCCCTCTGCCTAACTCCACAGATGCTGTGATCAGTGTTGATCATGGCATCTGGGGGGTTAAATGACAGGGTTTGGCACAATCACCGTTCCCTGTCATTGCAGCCAGATGTCTGCTTTATGATACAGCCGGAAACCGATGCATATGGAGCGTTCTCTCCGCCTGCCGGATCCATACATTCCCTTAACCACCATGTCTGGTATGTCATGGTAGTTGAAAGGGTTAAGCAGTTATGGCAGTATAATGCATTCACTAAAACTGCAAGGTATATTGACACAATATAATGCATTGAATGAAACTGTTATACTGAAATGCACTAAAATGCTTAATTACAAACCGTAGCTAAATTGAAACTTTAATTTTAAATTAAGTTTTTTTAAGTGCATTTTTCAGTAAAGTAGGATTGCTCAGATGCTCATAAATGGGCATTCCCCATGGACAACAATTCTGGAGCATCTATTCTTATTACTCTTTGATATACCATTCCTTAATTATTACTGCTAGACGCTATGAATAAATTACCAGCAGTTTGCAGTAAACGCCTAGCCTTGATTTCCACCTCCTATGAACCTGCAAGTGCAATAAAAAGGATTTTAACCATATGGTGAGTGCTAGGTTTTTCAATTGTTCTGGGACTGCAAGGTTCAGATGGGTGTTACCATTTGTGGGTGTGTCTTTTCACAGTATGACACTGGCAGCACTGATTGATTAGTGTCAGACTGTGCAGAGACACAGTCTAATGAAGGGGTAACATGATAAAATTACATGGACACCCCACCTTCTGGGGTCACTGAAGCTGTACAGAGGAAGAGATGAGGTTGCAGGCTGTGATTATTCCTCCTGATGCCATATGCAGCTTTTCCCCTCATATGCATTTTTTACAAACATACCTACACGCACCCACAGCAAAGAAGTGTGCTCTCCTATTTCAAACTACTGGAGTGCACCTACAACATGGAGCCTATTTTAACCTTGATGTGATCCATAATGTCCTTGATAGTGAAAGGGTGACAGATTATGTGTGGTTTTCTATGGTTACTCCAATGCATCTAAAATTAAGAAAGTTTGCATCCATAGTTTCTAAGCAGACTAATGTGTGTCCATGGTAACAGACTACAAACAAACCACTTGTAGTCTGACCCTGCAGTCATAATCCTTTTCATTTGCCTTCTAGCTTGCTACTATGCACTTTGTATTACTCTATTAATAACATGAAATTAGTCTACATATTTATTCAAGGCATTTCACATGTCACATTCATATGTCTCATTTCAACATGGTTAAAGATGGAAAGGACCCCCAATGCGTTGGGAATTCATGCTTGAACAATGCCATTCATGCATGTTATGTTTGGTATGACATTCAATAAAACTCTAGAGCAAAGACATCTTCTGATGCACCGAGTACTTAAAGGGAACCTGTCATCAACTTTATGCTGGTCAT
Source organism: Bufo gargarizans (assembly GCF_014858855.1). Lineage (NCBI taxonomy): Eukaryota > Metazoa > Chordata > Amphibia > Anura > Bufonidae > Bufo > Bufo gargarizans. The sequence continues at coordinate 412,785,360 of NC_058082.1, read as the reverse complement.
ACTAACGGCAGCTTAAAGTAGAGACAATTTGTAAAAGTAGACCAGGCACTCTATATATGTAGCCAACAAGCGAGGTATTTATTGGATAAAATGCAATCAATTATAAAAATCACATAAAATAACAGTAGCGCCCTAGGTAATATTAAATTAATAGCAACAATCTATCAGCAACAATTATATCAAATGTATCATTAGCAGCAGCAAAATATAGCGAAGAGCAGTGATGATTTCAAATCTATCTACATGAACCGCGAGTGCAAATCAAATATTCATTTTTAGCTTCAGTAGGAAAAACTGCCAAAGTCTCTTTCAAATGAATTGCCCACGTGCCGGGTCAAAACAATGTCTTATGTTACTACAATTCCACTCCTGGCTAGTTTGTAAGTCACCAGTCTTTGCGGTATAACGGGAGAGACTAGAGGGTACAATGTAGAAAGCAAAGTGGCGTCCCACTTAGTTGTACTTGCTCATTCAATGTTACCTTACTCTTGCTCGGTTCCTGTCTCTGAATGCCGACTCGGTGATCTATAGTGGAGTAGGTGTCAGCTGACTCTGTATCCAGTGTTGTCAGCAAATTCTGCGCTCATTGAAATCGAGTATCGCCAGGGTTTTTCGTTCCAGGAACTTAGGTCAAATCCAGGGGAGATGCCAGCATGCCGGTGCAAGGTACACCCATACGCGTTTCGGGGGCGTGGCCCCTTCCTCAGTGGTTACCATCACTGCCCTTTGCTATATTTTGCTGCTGCTAATGATACATTTGTTGCTGACATTTGTTGCTGCTAATTGATATAATTGTTGCTATTAATTTAATATTACCTATCGGGCTACTGTTATTTTATGTTGCTATTTTATGTGATTTTTATAATTGATTGCATTTTATCCAATAAATACCTCGCTTGTTGGCTACATATATAGAGTGCCTGGTCTACTTTTACAAATTTTCTACAACCCCTTTGTGGCTGGGTGGGCCACTTAGACCAAGAGCACCTGTTCCACATTGTCCAGCTGGAGTGATCCACAGATATTCCTTTTAAAGTAGAGACAGGTGAGTTGATTTCAGCAGTTTGTCATTTAAAAGTTAAATGTAAGTGGTTGCTGAGAACCAACATGACAATCATTGCAGACTGGGCCTGGAAAAGAGTCACAGCCACCTGAGAAGAGTCATGGTTATTCAGAAATTCCTACTCTCCTGCCCACCTGCTGAGGATTGACCTAGTTTTCTACCTAGTTTTCTCCCTTTCTCTGTAGTAGAAAACTGCAAATCATCAGCAGATGGGGAGAGAGCAGGAGATTATGAATAACCAGGACTCTTCTCAGGGAGATTTGACTCTTTTCAAGGCCTGGACTGCAATGATTATGATGCTGTTTCTCGGCCATCACTTACTTTTAGCTCGTGAGTGACACACCGCTGTGACACATTTCTGTCATTATTTTATGCTGCCTCCTCAGTGAGGTCAGCATAACGTTGATGACAGGTTCTCTTTAACCTAATTTTATCAACATATGACCCACATTTATTAAGACTGGTGTACGAATGGACTGTAATGATTTCAGAATATGGAATCAGTCCCTGCTATCAGTCTTTTTGATAACTAGTAGTTTGGTGAGTTAAACATTTCTATATCTGTTAGTATCAATGGAATTGTACATTATGTGCATTTTGCCCCAGAACTGTCTTCTTTGATAAGCTCAAAGCCCACTATCCAGAGATCAGTCTTTCCCATAATCTACTGTACGAAATCTCGCCAAGGGCTATGGAGTGTCAAATCCTAGTACCCTCCCAGCTGAACGTCAGTCATCCTGACCCACATCCCCCTCTCATTTTAACTCTATCCTCTCCTGTTTTCTTCTTGAGTTTACATACTTCCAATGTAGTAAATCCAGTATAAATTTTGTAACCGGTATATCTCCATTACATTGTCAGTTTACCATTGCTCAGGAAATCATCTTGTGTACCCTTTTATGTAATTGGGCCCCTATGTTACTGGCATTTAGTAGGTATGTAATGAGGTAAAGTTGTTGTTCCATGAGAGACAATCCATTTCAAAATGCGCCATGGGGGCGATCAGCTCATCACCCTGCATCCCACCCTCTTAAAGTGTCAAAAGGGTTTTCCAGAGTGGGGAATGGTATAGCGTAAAAAGTAGCCTTAAATCGTGTAAAATCCCCATCCAACCTGTGGTTGTCACTGGTCTGGGAGCAATGGCATCCTGTACATCACTTCAATCACTGGTCCTCAGTGCGAAAGTGCCATACACCCAAGAATCAATATTGTGGCCAGGGATTAGCTGCAGTGGTCATGTGAATGATGCATGTGATGTCATCGCTGCAGGATCGGCAGAGACCAACACAGCAGCAGGGGATTTAACAGTTGAATAATGAGTAATTGTTACTGACCCACATATATTTGAGTATACTATTTATATTTGGTGTCGCATGAAAGGGGTATTCCCATCTCAGACAATAGGGGCATATTGCTAGGATATGCCCCATTGTCTGATAGGGGTGGGTCCCACCTATGGCATCCACACCTACACCGAGAAAGGAACGGGAAAGGTGGTGGCCAGAGGACCCTGGGTTTTCCAGGATCCGGCCACCATCAAGCTCTCTCCCCACAGAAGTGAAAAGGAGCGCACCCAAATATTTTCGGCAGCCCCATAGAAATAAATAGAGGGTGGCTGCGCATGCACAGTGCGCCCTCTGTGAATTTCAGAGATCCATTCTCCTCTGGGACTCGCACCTATCAGACAATGGGGGAATATCCTAGCAATATGCCACCATTGTCTAAGATGGGAATAACCCTTTAACATTTGATTTTAAAAGACATTTGCCTGTCACGACAATTACAGTTCTGTCATTTTCAGGATGCATCAATTCGGAATACATACAATATCTGTCATGTTCAAACCATTTATACAAAGCACTTTCTTTTCAATTGTAGGAGTCCCATGTAAAGAACTAGGAAACCAGCCTGACAAGTAACTATAGGGTATTGATATTTGTTGACTGACTGATTATTTAAATGTCTTCTGTGTCATACCTCTTCAATTGACATCAGATTCTGAAAAGCTCAGAATAGGCCATCAATATCAGATGGGTCCAACACCCTGTACTGTGGGGTTTACAGAGCGGGTAACTGCAGAGCTGCTCCCATTGAACTGCATGGGGGCAACACTGCAGTTACCAGCTCTATCCACTACACAGTGTATGGCGTTGTGTAATTCTGGCACCAATGTGATATAGTAATAGCTCCGGTAACAACCTCCGCCTATCTGATATTAATGTCTGTCCAATCACTTGAATGCCCACTGTATAATAATCAGCTGTTTTCCAGGGGTACCAGAAGCTGGACCTCTGCTGATGACAGTCCCTTCAAGGCTGCATGATCTGTTCTACAGCTTTTGTCATTGACCTCTATGGAAGAGAAAAAAACTAGCAGATCAGTAGTCATGTTGTAATGGTGTAGCGGCGTATACTAATAACGTCAGAATTGTGGAGAGTGTCTGAATGAATGTGAATAAAGTGCTTTGGGTCACTGACAGGATAGCTTTTCTCACAGAGGTCTGATTTGGGGTTCTCCAGTCTGAAAACAATGTGGATATGACTGTATTTGGGAATCTAAAGTACTTTTGTATAAACATGTACAGTTGGAAAACTACAGGGTAGATATATTAAGCTTCAGTTTTCTGGTGTAGTAAAGTCACAAGTTTTTGTCCCTTTCTGACACTCTTGCCATATTAGTGCGGAGGGAGTGGGCCAAGGTCACACCTCCGCGGCCCGACACATTTAACAGCATGTGCGCAAGAAAACTGGTGCACATTATGCACATTACACCCGAAAACGACTTAAGCCCCTGGCTGGAATAAATATCGGTCCTGGTGCAGCAGGGGTTCCAGTTGTTTCACTATTATTAAGAGGTTTGTGTCTCTTAATAATTGTTAGTTTAATTCCACTTAGTCCCTATAGAACGTCCTTATACACTTGCTGAAATAATTAAGACATAACTTATTTTTGTACTAGCAGAAGGACCCGGCTTTGCACGGCTATATTCCATCTATTTCACTTAATGTGTATGTGTGTCCTTAAAATATATATCGACAGTATCTCCATAACAGTGAACTCCAAAGCCCCCCACCCCTTAACACTGACCCCCATACAGTGCCCAGCCTTCTTAAAATACAGCAGCCCATCCCCTTAACATTGACCTTCACAGCAGCCTGCCCCTTTAACAGTGAGTTTCACAGCACCCCACTCCCTTGACAGTGACCTCCTCAGGGGCCCGCCCCCTTAACAGTGACCTCTACAGCACCCTGCTCCTTAACACTAAACTCCAAAGGGGACCGTCCCCTTATCTGTATCCTCCACTGTTCCCTGCCCCCTTAACAGAGTACTCCACAGCACCCGTCCCTTTAACAGTGACCTCCACAGTACCCCGCTCCCTGAAAATTGCTGGAAGCTGAAAACATCCCAGTTCTTGCATGGCCAGCATACTCACCGGACATGTCACCCATTGAGCATGTTTGGGATGCTCTGGTTCGGTGTATAAGACAGCGTGTTCCAGTTCCTGGCAATATTCTGCAACTTCGCACAGCTATTGAGATGTGTTGCACTGCCTGAGGCAAATGGTAGCCACACCAGATACAGTTTTGCCCCCGTAAGGCAAAACTGTGCACATTTCAGAGTAGCCTTACATAATTGTGGGCAGTCTAATATTCATGATGTCTAATCAGCACCTTGATATGATATGAGGTGGGATGGATTATCTTGGCAAAGGAGAAGTGCTCACAAACACAGATTTAGACAGAATTGTGAACAATATTTGAGAGTAATGGGTCATTTGTGTATGTAGAAAATGTTTCAGATCTTTGAGTTCAGCTCATGCAAAATGGGAGCAAAACCGAAAGTGTTGCTTTTATATTTTTGGTCAGTGTAGATTTTATTTTAACCTTAACAAACACACTATGCAAGACTAGTGATGGGCGGCAGGGGCAGAATTCGAATTCGCGATATTTCGCAAATATTTGGTAGAATATTCGTCATATATTCGCAAATTTCCGATTATTTTATTGATCGTGAAAAATCGGCAATGTAATATTTGCGTAATGCTCACAAAATACAGGCGTGGGTCACTATAGCTGCATTTTTCAAGCTGCTAGAAGTTTCCTGAGACTGGAGAAAATGGTTGGACACAGCAGAACATTACAATAGCTTTGTATGCAGAAAGAGTGCTCCAATATATTTGCGATTGCAAAATCGGCACTAATGATACAAATATTGTGGCGCAATACGTGCAACGTATCATTTTAAAAGGTCTGACTACTTATTAGTGATTGGTTCACTAAGTATTGTTGTGAATTTGTGACATCACAGCACTATGTATGTATGTATGTAGCATACATACATACAGCACCATGTATGTAGCATGTATATATGGACAGCAGTCAGCTACACTATATCACTATCTAACCTACACTGACTATCTCCCACTAACTATCTGTATTATATATAAGCTAACTAATGTAATGACACAGGAAAGCAGAGAGCACAGCAATAACACTGCTGTCTCTCCCAGATCTGCAAAATACTGCATACAAGGGCTGCTGGGGAGGTTCTTATATAGTAAGGGGTAGGCAGCTTTCCTATTGGTTGCTAGGGATGTTGCTAAGCTCAGACAGACATTGCAGCCTTCTCATTGGCCCACAAGCAAGAAGGGAGGTTACAGATGAAAAAAAAAAATCTAGAATATTCGAAATTACGAATATATATCACTATATTCTAAATATTCACAAATTCTCAAAGTGCCGATATCCGCGATTAATATTCGCAATTTGAATATTCACACCCAACACTTTGTGAGACTAATTAAAACTCTCAGTAGGTGACAGCCTTAAGCCTCTTGTTGTATCTAATACATATGATGTTAAGTTGGTTGCTGTTTGTTTCTTACCAGCAACATTAGTAATTAGTAATAGAGCAACAAAGTGGACAGCTTGTTGCGCACCATTTGGTTACATTTCTGTCTCATTTCCTATTCTTTTCCTGTGTATTGAAGATCAGGCTAGACTATGTCTCCTACTGCTCTAAAACACACAAACACGTTCTCTGCCTCCCTACATGTTTTGCCGGTAAACCAGCGTCTTCAGAGGATCAGGCAGGTATCTCTGTGGGGGCGGAGATCACTTTTTATTAGATAGGTTGGTGACATAAAACTGCGGGGGACCTATGTGAGGAGATCTTTTATCTATCTGCAGCTAAGGTGAGTGTTCTGCTTTGCGTCATTGACTGTTGTATAACACTAGTCAGACAGCTTAACAATAATTCAGAAGTCAAGAAACGTGAGACATCAGATCTGTTTGTATTCTCTTTTCTGAATAACTTTTTTAAAACTACAATATAAACATAAACAAAAACATATGTATCAGTACATTACATATAATACAGTAGCCTCACTTCATCAGTGAGAGTACTCACAGACAATTCCACCATTAGTCCAGGAATAAATAAAGAGCTCCTCTGCATGCAGCCTGCAAGATCCAGGAGCAGTGATGAAATGGAGGAAATACAGTTCCAGGTTAAAGGTTACTGCCTCTGGCTCAGAGAACAATACACTTCCTGTAAAGTTCTGGCGAAGTAGAAACTAACTTTGACCACTAGATGGCAGCAACGTCAAACATAATATTTCAGTACAATCTTTACAGCACATTACATACATTATAATGCAAAATAGGCGGAACACTCCCTGTCTGGCATAATTATTATGTCACTACCTAAATAACTACTGCTATGCAGAAAAAACATATAAACAGGAAATGGAATCCTAGCTAATCTGAAACCAAAACTATGACGTCAGTTATAGGTCTAAGATACATTTTGGAAGTCCCATTCTTCGCAATCTTGACCTCCACCTTCCTAACATTGCCATCCCTGCTTGGTAGAGCATTGACAATAAGTCCTACAGGCCACTCGTTCCTGCTCTCTTGGCTGTCCTTCAACAGAACAACATCACCCACTTTTACATTTGGGCGATCCTCAGTCCATTTCCTACGGCGTTGCAGATTCGACAGATACTCCCTCTTCCATCTTTTCCAAAAGGTGTCTGCCAAGCATTGTACTTGCTTCCATTGTTTAGCATGAACTTGTGTTGTACTTATGGTTCCGGATGGAGCAGACAAAGAGTTCACCTTTTGAGTCAACAACATTGCTGGGGTAAGGACCATAGGTGTATCTGGGTCAGCTTCAGGCTCTATGAGTGGAAAAGCATTAGCAGTGTCTATATCCTCACAGTGTGGTTGGTACAGAAAGGTTGGGCCTGAGAACCAAATAGTGTTCTGAAGGCATGCTGCTTGAGTAGGCCTAGTGGCATAATCTGCAGGGTTTTGATCTGTAGATACATAGGACCACTGATCTGGATGTGTAGACTGCCTTATTCTATTCACTCTGTTGGAGACATACAGATAGAACCTCCTAGTGGTGTTGCAAATGTACCCTAGGACAGTCTTGCTATCAGTGAAGAATTTCACAGCATCAAAATCAGTGTCTAGTTGATCTGTGATTAGGTCAGACATTTAGACTGCAAGTACAGCAGCACACAACTCTAAACGAGGAATAGTGTGGGCTGGTTTTGGGCTTAATTTGGACTTTCCCATGACAAATCCAACACGACACACATTTTCTGCATCAATTACTTTCAAGTAAGCTACTGCACCTATAGCTGTAGTGGATGCGTCTGAGAAGATGCATAGTTCTTTCCTGCAAGCTGATGATAGAGATATGGGCACATAGCATCTGTCTATCTTTAGGTGCTCTAACGCTTGCAAGGATTCTGTCTATTGAACCCACTCACTTACTCTCTCTTGTGGAAGCAATGCATCCCATTCATTTTTCCCAGATGACAGTTCACGAACTAAGGCCTTACCTCTTATTGTCACAGGTGATACAAACCCTAGGGGATCATAGAGGCTAGTTTACGGTGGATAGAATGCCTCTACGTGTAAAAGGCTTTTCCTCTGAAGAAACTCTGAAAACAAAACTATCATTTTCTAGATCCCAACTTAGGCCTAGGCTTTTCTGCAAGGGAAGGGCGTCTGTACCTAGGCAAAGATCTTTAAGGTCCTTAGCTCTGTCTGCTACAGGGAAGGCTTCCATTACTTTTTGGCTGTTGGAAGCGATTTTATGAAGACGCAGATTGGATTCTGCCAGCATTTGCTTTGCTTTACTGAGGATGGAGATTGCATCTTCAGGTGTGCTAGCAGAAGCGAGTCCATCATCTACATAGAAATGTCTCAATACAAAGTGTTTGGCTTCTTGTCCATAGCACTCTGCGTTTTTCTGGGCAGCCTTTTGCATGCAGTATATAGCGACTGCAGGAGAGGGGCTATTGCCAAATACATGCACTTTCATTCTGTACTCGACAATTTCTTTGTCTATGTCATTGTCTTTGTACCAGAGAAAACGTAGAAAGTCTCTATGGTTTTCTCTGACAAGAAAGCAATAAAACATTTGTTGCACATCTGCTGTGAAAGGAACAGGCTCTTTTCTGAAGCGCATGAGGACACCTAGCAAAGTATTGTTTAGGTCAGGGCCACTTAACAGTACGTCATTTAAAGACACTCCTTTATACTCTGCGCTGGAATCAAAAACTATTCTGATTTGGTTAGGTTTGTGTGGATGGTAAACACCAAACATTGGTAGATACCAGTGTTCCCTGTCTGTCTCAAGTGGTCCTGCAACTTCAGCGTGATCATTGTCTAGCATCCCCTTAATGAATTCAGTGAAATCTCTTTTCACTTCTGGCTTTCTCTGCAGTGTTTTGCTGAGTGAATGCAAACGCTTCATGGCTTGCTCCCTGTTACTAGGCAAAACACGCCTGGGTGTGCGAAAGGGGAGAGGAGCCACCCAACTGTGATTGTCATCTTGGTAGGCCTTTTTATCCATAATCTGCAAGAAGATCTGATCTTCTATAGAGAGGGCCTGTTTATCATCATCTTTAGTTTTCTGAAATACTGTTATCCCTAGATTGTCTGTCTCAATGTTGGAATTGACTTCTTCTTTACCATATAGTGTAGAAAAGTCACAGTGTTGTGTTGACCTGCCAAAGCTTTCCTTGACAATGAAGTTGTTGTGACAGGGACTGAGAAGGGATGTGCGTCCATTTGTTAACACAGACGTCTTTGAAGTGCTAACGTTGTCAGGCTGGTGCACTGTCCCCAGGCAAACTTCTCCTACAATGACCCATCCCAGGTCCAGTCTCTGTGCATAGGGGGCATTATAAGGTCCATTGATTTGCTGGCGTACCTTGTGTACCTGAAGGATATCTCTTCCAAGAAGTAGAAGGATGGAAACATCTGGCTCAACAGCTGGGATAAGGTGAGCAATTGAGCGGAGGTGGGGGTGGTGATGAGCTACTTCTGGAGATGGAATCTCAGTTTTGTCGTCAGGTATCATGCCACACTCTATTAGGGTAGGAAGTGGAAACTGCACTTTCTTATTGAAGGATTCAATGGTAAAGTCAGTAGCTCTTCTCCCTGTGGTTTCAATTGTCCCCGCACATGTCCTTAGAGTGTATGGAACTGCACTTGCCTTAAGGTTAAGGATATCAAAGAAATCTGACCTTGCAAGGGATCTGTTACTCTGTTCATCTAGCACTGCATACATTTTCACCGCCCTTTTTCTCTTGCCAGTGGGATACACAGTCACTAGACAGATTTTAGAGCATGATCGTGCACTCTTGCCTTGTCCACATACTTCGGTGCAATTGGACATTACAGAGGAGAGTGAGGTCTCTTGTTGCTCCCTGCCCTGATCTTTCCTGGGTTCTACAGTCTCTAGTGGGACAGGAGCAGGGCCGGGGTGCAAAGCTGCAATATGTCTCTCACTGCCACATTCTGTACATTCTACTGGTATTTTGCATTCTTTGGCAATGTGATTAGTAGATCCGCAGCACTTGAAACAGATGCAGTTTTGTTTAAGGAAGGACATCCGCTCTGCGATGGGTTTGCTTATAAAGCCTTTGCATTTCTTTAGTGGATGTGGTTTTTTGTGTATTGGACAATGTCTATCAGGGTTTTCTATGGTGTGTACCTTGTGGGTGCTTTGGTAGTCTGTGACTTCTGAAGGTACAGCTGTTTTGTGTGTGGATACAGAGGTCCTACCGTGAGGTCTGTGAGGTCTCTCAGGTCTGTGTGATTGATTGCCGTTGGTGGTGAAGGCAAAACTGGGATCACTTCGGATTTTCGCTTGCTGTCGGACAAACCTAGAAAACACAGAGAAAGGAGGAAAAGAGACTCCATAATCTTCTTTGAATTTACCTCCTACAGACATCCACTTGTCTTGCAGATTTGAGGGTAGCTTCTCTACTATGGGATTAGTGCCTCTAGCTGTATCTAGATACGAAAGTCCTTGCAAGTAGCCATCCTCTTTGGCATATTCTATCTCTAGTAGAAGATCACTTAGTTCTTGTAGCCGCACGTTGTCTCTGTAGCCCACCTTGGGAAAGACTTCAAGTTTTTTCAACAGTGCTCCTTCTATTACCTCTGGGGATCCATACGTTTCTTCTAGTCTTTTCCAGGTCATGTTGAGTCCTGCTGCAGGGTTGAACAGGTTTGCTCTTCTCATCCTCTTAGCATGCTCTGCTGACTCGGTGCCAAGCCATTTTATCATTAAATTAAGTGTTTCTGCTGGTGATAAGTTCAGACCTTCAATGGCATTCAGAAAGGAAGATTTCCATGCCCAATAGTTTTCAGGACAGTCATCAAATTGGAGAAAGCCTGAGCTAACCATTTCTTTGCGGATGAGATATTTGGTGACATCCACTGCACATTGTTGTTCGCGCGTGTAATCTATAGGTTGAGGTGATGGGAACACTTGTTTTTTGTTCTTAGGGGTTTCTGGTGCTTCATTCTTGGTTTGCTGGCAGCCGCTGACCTCATGAGGTTGATTGGGCCTGCTCAGGGGGTATGTTGATCTCGGCCTGAATTCCTTTGCTTCAGGTTTAAGAGACTGTTCCTTTGTATGCGCATCAGTAAGGTTTTGGATGTACTCATTTGTATGATCTGCAGAGAATAGAGGTTTTTCTGTAACCTCTGAGTCTTTATATGATCTTTCACTTCCTGACCGACTTGTTCCCATGTAGGCAGCGGCCTCTGCTTCAGCAGCAGCAGCTGCAGTCTGTCGCTGCAGGATGAGCAATTTTGATTCTAAAACCGCTTCTTCTTGTGCTATGGCAGCTTCCCTAGCTGCTCTTTCTTGTGCTATGGCAGCTTCCCTAGCTCTCTCTTGTGCTAGGGCAGCTTCCCTAGCTGCTGTCTCTTGTGCTACGGCAGCTTTCTTTGCTGCTAACTCCTGCATCATCATGGCTTCTTTTTCTGCGTACTGTAGCTGGACGCGGGCAGCTTCTGCCTTGGCATGTGAAGTTCTGGACACATAAGACTTTGCATCGTCTTGCTGGGCACTGGGAATGTTCTCCCTGCCTTGCTGTGTCGGCGGTAGCGTGACATCAGCCTGGTACTTTGTTCCTGATCTTAGACTCATGCTGCAGTAATGGCGTCTCAGTTTATTCCAGACCGCCACGTGGGTTGTCTTTTTACTGTTCTGCTTTGCGTTATTGACTGTTGTATAACACTAGTCAGACAGCTTAACAATAATTCAGAAGTCAAGAAACGTGAGACATCAGATCTGTTTGTATTCTCTTTTCTGAATAACTTTTTTAAAACTACAATATAAACATAAACAAAAACATATGTATCAGTACATTACATATAATACAGTAGCCTCACTTCATCAGTGAGAGTACTCACAGACAATTCCACCATTAGTCCAGGAATAAATAAAGAGCTCCTCTGCATGCCGCCTGCAAGATCCAGGAGCAGTGATGAAATGGAGGAAATACAGTTCCAGGTTAAAGGTTACTGCCTCTGGCTCAGAGAACAATACACTTCCTGTAAAGTTCTGGCGAAGTAGAAACTAACTTTGACCACTAGATGGCAGCAACGTCAAACATAATATTTCAGTACAATCTTTACAGCACATTACATACATTATAATGCAAAATAGGCGGAACAGTGAGTATACGGCTAGTGGTGGTTGGCCACCTCCTCTCTGTGCGCTGCCCATCTCACCGTCTGTAATACCAATCCTCCGGTCTCTTCAGCTGTGCTGGAATTTCGCGCATGCGCGCCGACTTAGACATTTACTTCAAAGCTAAGCCAGTACTGCGCATGTCCTGGAATTTCATATCTCTTCATTGCAACTAGCCTTACAGAATGATGACGATATCTACTGTTTGAAATCCGTCTACAGCAGTGATGCCCAACCATTTTTCGTCTGAGGGCCGCACTAGATATAATATAAATTTCGCAGGCAAAAAACAGGTAGCTTTGCCAGAAAGAAATGCAAACACTGTGAGGGGGCACTGACATTTCCTGCGGGCAAGATGGAGATCAGAAAGAAGTAATTTCTATTAATCCTAGAATTATCTACGGGAGAGGAAGAAACCTAAAAGAGATGCTGGTGCATAGTCACGTCCAACAGAAAAGATAAGTTGAAACATGGCTAACCACTAAGGGATCATACCCCTGTGGGAGTTGCACTTTTTGCACACTCATGAGTCCTATAAAAGCATTTATAAACCCAGTTGATGGGAAAAGATATGAGATAAGAGATTTTATCAATTGTGAAACCATGGGTGTAGTATACGCTATCCAGTGCAACTGCCCTAAATTGTATATTGGAAAAACGGTCCAAGAACTAAGAAGACGCATCTCTAAACATCTGAGCAGTATAAATACCAAAGATGACACCCTCCCTCTCTAGACATGTAAGGAATTGCCATCAAGGAAATTCCTCTAGTTTGAAAGTATGGGGAATACAGCGAGTTAAAACAAGCCCAAGACAAGGAGACATTGATACAAAATTGCAACAGGAGGAAACTAAATGGATCTATCGCCTGAAATTCCTGTCACCGTCAGGACTCAATGAAGGCTTTACCTACTCATCTTTCTTTCTTTTTTATTTGATTATTTTCACCTATTAGTCATCTAAATGAATGAACACCAACTATAGCTGTCATAATAATATGAGAAGTATTTAGAACCGTAATACTAGAAATATAATGTAAAGAGATAAATACAACCTTTAATAACTGATCTAAAATGATGTTTAAGTGACCTACTGGAATGAAAGATCCTATAAAAAAATGAAAAAAATAAATAAATAAAATATACATATACAGTACAGACCAAAAGTTTGGACACACCTTCTCATTCAAAGAGTTGTCTTTATTTTCATGACTATGAAAATTGTAGATTCACACTGAAGGCATCAAAACTATGAATTAACACATGTGGAATTATATACACAACAAAAAGTGCGAAACAACTGAAAATATTTCATATTTTAGGTTCTTCAAAGTAGCCACCTTTTGCTTTGATTACTGCTTTGCACACTCTTGGCATTCTCTTGATGAGCTTCAAGAGGTAGTCACCTGAAATGGTCTTCCAACAGTCTTGATTGAGTTCCCAGAGATGCTTAGCACTTGTTGGCCCTTTTGCCTTCACTCTGCGGTCCAGCTCACCCCAAACCATCTCGATTGGGTTCAGGTCTGGTGACTGTGGAGGCCAGGTCATCTGGCGCAGCACCCCATCACTCTCCTTCATGGTCAAATAGCCCTTACACAGCCTGGAGGTGTGTTTGGGGTCATTGTCCTGTTGAAAAATAAATGATGGTCCAACTAAACGCAAACCGGATGGAATAGCATGCCGCTGCAAGATGCTGTGGTAGCCATGCTGGTTCAGTATGCCTTCCATTTTGAATAAATCCCTAACAGTGTCACCAGGAAAGCACCCCCACACCATCACACCTCCTCCTCCATGCTTCATGGTGGGAACCAGACATGTAGAGTCCATCCGTTCACCTTTTCTGCGTCGCACAAAGACAAGGTGGTTGGAACCAAAGATCTCAAATTTGGACTCATCAGACCAAAGCACAGATTTCCACTGGTCTAATGTCCATTCCTTGTGTTCTTTAGCCCAAACAAGTCTCTTCTGCTTGCTGCTTGTCCTTAGCAGTGGTTTCCTAGCAGATATTCTACCATGAAGGCCTGATTCACACAGTCTCCTCTTAACAGTTGTTCTAGAGATGTGTCTGCTGCTAGAACTCTGTGTGGCATTGACCTGGTCTCTAATCTGAGCTGCTGTTAACCTGCTGCGATTTCTGAGGCTGGTGACTCGGATGAACTTATTCTTCACAGCAGAGGTGACTCTTGGTCTTCCTTTCCTGGGGCGGTCCGCATGTAAGCCAGTTTCTTTGTAGCGCTTGATGGTTTTTGTTACTGCACTTGGGGACACTTTCAAAGTTTTCCCAATTTTTCGGACTGACTGACCTTCATTTCTTAAAGTAATAATGGCCACTCGTTTTTCTTTACTTAGCTGCTTTTTTCTTGCCATAATACAAATTCTAACAGTCTATTCAGTACGACTATCAGCTGTGTATCCACCTGACTTCTCCACAACGCAACTGATGGTCCCAACCCTATTTATAAGGCAAGAAATCCCACTTATTAAACCTGACAGGGCACACCTATGAAGTGAAAACCATTTCAGGTGACTACCTCTTGAAGCTCATCAAGAGAATGTCAAGAGTGTGCAAAGCAGTAATCAAAGCAAAAGGTGGCTACTTTGAAGAACCTAGAATATGACATATTTTCAGTTGTTTCACACTTTTTTGTTATGTATATAATTCCACATGTGTTAATTCATAGTTTTGATGCCTTCAGTGTGAATCTACAATTTTCATAGTCATGAAAATGAAGAAAACTCTTTGAATGAGAAGGTGTGTCCAAACTTTTGATCTGTACTGTATATTTAACTAATATGATACTTTTACTGTCCAAAACATCAAATAGTAGATTAATAACAATGAATTATACCTACTTTCATTTTTAGTTCAACAATTCAATTTTTTGTGTAATATTGTTAATGATAACAAGGTGAGGTAATCAATAGGAGGGTACCTATGATTATAAAAATGCTGGTTTGTAAATAATATGAATAAAAGCATGAAAGTTTTCCTATAAAAAGGTATAATCTGGTATACCATTGACTTCCACTAGCTATTTAGGCCCTTACAACAACCAAATTGATTTGTAAAAATAATTAATCAAAAAGAATGATTGGAGCTGTATTAAAAAAAACATTAAAAATACATTTATATGATAATGATGGCATTTCATTAGATTTGATAAATCTACTATATATCTATGAAGTTATCTTAATCATCATTTCTAGCATGAAGTACAGTACTGTTCAATGATTTATAATGCTAGAATAATCAAAGTTTTAAAACTAAAATATAACAATGGAACCATATAATTATGACTAATTTAAGTAATAATAAGTATAAAGCGAATAGATTATTTTTTTGTAATCTTTTTTGAAGCATTAGGAATTATATCTAAGGGTGTAAGCATGATTCACCAATGCTATTGAATGTAAAGTGCATTATGCCTGCAATGTCTCTCTTCTATCAGTAGATGGCGTAGACAAAGTACATATAAAGTTACAATGGAGTTGTTCAGTATCGAAAAGTTTATATATGTTTTACCTTTCAAAGTTCAAATAATGTCAATTTTGAGACTTAAAGGGAACCTGTCACCGGGATTTTGTGTATAGAGCTGAGGACATGGGTTGCTAGATGGCCGCTAGCACATCCACAATACCCAGTCCCCATAGCTCGGTGTGCTTTTATTGTGGGAAAAAACGATTTGATACATATGCAAATTAACCTGAGATGAGTCCTGTCCCTGACTCATCTCACATACAGGACTCATCTCAGGTTAATTTGCATATGTATCAAATCGTTTTTTCCCACAATAAAAGCACACCGAGCTATGGGGACTGGGTATTGTGGATGTGCTAGCGGCCATCTAGCAACCCATGTCCTCAGCTCTATACACAAAATCCCGGTGACAGGTTCCCTTTAATAGGACCCTCAGGAGGGTGATTGATGGCGTATAAGTAACTCCATTTTGTTTTATTCAGCAACGTGTATTAGGATTGCATCAGGCCAGTGCACTATTCTAAGATTTCCATTCTCTGTAGATGTGGAGACCAGTTTAGAAAATCCATACATACATTTGTTTATACAGCCTTACTTCACAAGGTCATTCTCATGTTTATACCTGAATGATTAACTGCTGTTACTATGTACCATCTATTTCTGTAATTGCAGAACTCACGTGTATTTAAGCCATACGATAAGGTAAATGCTAACATATGATTGGATGTAGTAGGGGGTCAATCCTACCCTATATTAAGTGTTGGCAAGCAATGAATAAACAGAATGGATCAGAACAAGACACCTTTGTAGTCCACTCTCATTCATTCTCCTGGTACCAGACAAAAGACTTAATCCAAGCTGATCACCGAAATCTTGTGTCAGGGACACGATTAGGCAACGTTCCATATTGCCTAACAGCTTTGGCGGCTCGTCTCGGGATCGGGAGGGTCATCCTTATGGTCTGTTACAAAAGACATCAATTTTTTGTCTTCCTTGGACCTGGGGGCACTGACCAAAATCTCGACCTAAGTAAGTTGAACCATTTATTTGTTGATTTCGGTAGATTGCTGTGTCCGGGACACAGGCAAAGTTGGTTGTAAGAGGCGTCCATACCAATAGAATTTAGTGCACTATTAAGAAACTGTTCAGGGAACAGAAAGGTTACAAGCTTGGATTAACTCTTATATATAGTATAAGTATTTTAGAAGTGATAAGATTATCTGTTTGTGTAAGATACTGACCGGGTGGTAAGTGTACGGTCACATCCCACTGTTATTGTCAAATTGATGTATTTTGGGTTATTTACTGTTAATGCGTAAAATTGTTTGTGCTGTGGAGGACCGCAAGACGCCCCATTTTTTCGGCTAGGAGTAATCTGTTGACCCGGAAAATATGAACGCAAGTGGCGGTCCGAAACAACAATAGTCGATAGGAGTCCAAAGAATATAGAGAGACATTAAGATACGAATCAGCTGATCAGTTGACAGGTTTTGTCGGCGCTATTTCAGTGCAGTACAGCCAGTCCTGACAGTGATTGTCTCACTTATTCTTTGAACTATAAGTACTAACATGAGAGGACAAGAGTCTAAGACTAAATTCCCTAAACCAGAACCAGGAGAAACTTGCAAAATCTATGTAGCTCGTGTTAGTCCAACAAACTATTACCTGATCAACCCGTGGGTAGATAATCTAGCAGGCTGGACTGAGGTAATGGATGCTGCAGATCCATTCCCCAGGAACGGTGATAATAGTATTTATCATATGGATATGGTCAAAGGACTATATCTAGGTGATAAAACAGCCTGGCCGCATTTTGATGCGGATCCTTCCTGGGACATGGAGTACATGTCCAGGGGAGGAGAACAGTGGCTGGAAATAGCCCCCCACTGGTATGATGAAGGTAATAGCAAGAAGAATAAGAATCTAAAAAGTCCCAAAAATGATAGGACTCTACATGAAATAGAACAGGAGGTAGGCACAAAGAAGAGAAGTCAGAAATCCCCTCCACCTTATAATAAATCCACCCCCCACGGCACCTCTGTACCCAGTTCTGACTCAGATTGAGGAAGATGCTGTAACAGCGGTTATACCATTGAAACTAGAAGAAAAATACCGACCCCCCATGCCAACATTTGGAAACATAATGGAGCGCGGTTCAATCACTGGCACACCGCATACTAGTTATAATACACGCAGTACAAGTAGACTGAAAGATGAAACAGAACAGGAAGAATCAAAAGAGGGAGTCCAAGTAATCGCTCCCATTCTGACAGTAGGCCAACACTTAGTAAAAAAGCCCATAGAAATAGACGATCTCAACAAAATTATTAAATATTGTCCCAAACCTTCTATAGCCCCACTGGGGACTATTACATACCTAAAAAAGGCCTGTAGAGGGCGCAACTATACACAGGAAGATTTAAGGCTTATCCTGGATGGTATTATAGGAACACACACAACATGGGATTGGGAGAAGGTCAAATCCATATCTATGATTGCACAACGTGGTGATGCTCCAGATTATATATGCAATACAGAAGAGGGTCAGAAAAGAATATGGGAGGAGATTGAGGCCCATATGAATGAGGTTTTCAAACAAAAATCTTCATTGCCTGTAGCAGTGGCCTGCAAACAGAAATCTGCTGAAACAGTCACTGAATTCTGGAAAAGATTCATTGACTGCTGGAAGACTGAGTCCGGGCTACCTATACGTGACAATGATAGTTTGATTATTTCCACATTTATAAACAATTTGTCAGATAAGTTGATTTTAACTGTGAAGCAAAATGTGTCCTCATGGACTTCAGATACAACTGACGATTTTGAGAAACATCTCTTTGAAAAAGAAGCAGCTGGATGCTTTGAGATAAGGAAAGCAACATCCCCCACACATGCATATACTAGCAGAGGCAGGGGGAGGAGGGGTGGGAATAATAGCAGAACTTACAATGAAAAACATGAATCATTGCCAAATAATTGTTGTTATAACTGTGGAAAGGAGGGACATTGGGCACGTTAATGCCGCGCACCAAGGAGGGGTAGGGGGAGAGGTCAGGACTACAACACACAGAGACCTGACACTCAGCCACAAAACAATCAACCAAGTCAGATAAACCACAGACAAGGTTCACAGAGTCAGCCCAGATTCCCATTAGATTGGCATCAGCAAAACTCATACTGAGGATGCCCGGAGGGACACGCCCCAACTTTTACACAGGTCACAACACATTGGAAGGACACACCAGTAATTCTACTTAGAATAGGAGGACGAAAAGTGGGGTTTCTAATAGACAGTGGAGCTACTTCTAGTGTGTTAAACAGCTCAATGTACAAAGGGCCTTTAAGGAAGTGTGCACCCTCTATGGGAATAAATGGGGTACTGACAAGGACATACAGAACAGATTCCTTACCAGTAGAAACCATTGATAGGGAATACATTACAGATCATGCTTTTAGCATCATACCGGAATGTCCTGTGAGTCTTCTGGGAAGAGACTTATTCATTAAGTTAGAATTGCAAATCACTGTTGAGAACAATGGCATCAGTGTATACTCTGATGCTTTGCCCATAATAACCCCCACACCTCTGATCCTTACAAACTTACAAGATCACTCAGAATTAGAGGAAATAGACCCATCATTATGGGCAAAGGGGGATTATGACACAGGATTCATTGACTGCACACCATACAAAGCAACCATCAAAGAAGGCAGTACACCTGTATATCAGAAACAATACCCACTGTCAAAAGAGAAACTTGATGGACTTAGGCCAATGATAAAAGAATTCCTACAAAAGGGAATCCTGGAAGAGGTGATTTCACCCTACAGCACACTCCTGAATCTAGTGACAAAGGCAGATGGTACTACCCGCTTTGTACAGGATTTAAGGGCAATAAATAATATCATTGTGCCTATTGCTCCTATTGTCTCAGATGTCACCTCACTTCTTTCTGCCATTCCTGCAGACGCTGTCTATTTCAGTGTGATAGATCTGAAGAATGCTTTCTTTTCTATCCCAGTTGATAAGGCAACCAGACTACTTTTTGCTTTTTCCTTTGACGGACGACAACTGACCTGGTGCAGAATGCCTCAGGGATATGCTGATTCACCTGTAGTGTACAGCATAGTCCTCCAAGCCACGTTAAAACCATGGTACCCCCCCCCCCAAGGTTCTGTGCTGCTGCAATATGTCGATGATTTGTTACTGTGTAGCATGTCAGCGGAGGCCAGCATTCAGTATGGTTTATCACTGTTAAAATGGTTGTCAGGATGTGGTCACAAAGTGACACTTAAGAAAATGCAATGGTGTAAAATGCAGGTTGAATACTTGGGCTTTGTCCTCACAAAAGGTGAAAGGAGAATCAGCGCAGAAAGAGTCCAGTCTATTGCGGGTTTGGTCGCCCCGCACACCAAGAAAGAAATGTTGTCTTTCCTTGGTATGATAAACTACTGTAGACAATGGATTCCTTATTGCTCCTATTATGACAATGTTTTGAGGCAAGCCACTCTGGATGAAAATCCAGATTTGATTAAATGGTCTTCTGAAATGTACAATGCATTTGATTATTTGAAATGTTCACTCATGTCGAGTCCAGGGCTGGGCCTCCCTGACTATAATATGCCCTTCCACATGTTTGCATGCCAAAATTGTAAAACCATGGCGGGGGTACTGACACAAGAACACGGAGGCAAGTTGCGTCCTTGTGTATTTTTCTCAAAGGTTATGCCCATCTCTGTCCAGGGGATGCCGGCATGTCTGCGTTCCCTTGCAGCCTGTGCAATGATGGTAGAATTAGCAACTACTTTCACCCTGGGACATTTAACCTTCTTGCACACTACACATGATGTTGTAGGCTTACTCAGAGGTGTACATACACAACACATGTCAGCACAAAGATTATCTGGATATGAGATCCTGTTGCTCAGTAATCCTTCACTCCAGATTAAATATGCATCCAACATTACAGGACCAGCACCTATTTTGAATGCATTACTAGGGCTAAAAGGAACAGAAGACGTCCTTCCTGACACACCTGATTGCCTACAGGTGCTCAATCATGAGACATCACCCAGAGCTGACTTATCAACTGTTCCCATACCTGACGCACCAGAAGTTTTTGTTGATGGATCATGCTCTCGTCCCACTGACACTATATTCTGTGCAGCATATGCTATTGTCATGCTACCAGATATAGTCTTGGAAGCAAGCCCAATTCCCATCCAGTCTGCACAGGCAGCTGAACTCATTGCACTCACAAGGGCTTGCATACTGCACACTAACAAACCAGTCACTATTTACACAGACAGCAGATATGCTCATGGTGTAGTATGGGATCATGGAATGATTTGGCAGAGGAGAGGATTCACTGCAGCAGACGGTAAGAGAATCTCACATGCACAGCTAGTCGCGGACCTCTTGGCCACAATCAGATTGCCTTGAGATCTAGCTATAGTACATTGCAGGGCACATACAAATGGAAAAGACAGAATCTCAAGAGGAAATGCACTTGCAGATAGTGTAGCTAAAGACACAGCCAAAAGAAATCCAAATAGAATGAATCATGACAATTGGGAAATGGCAGTCTTACACCCACCCTCACCTGATTTGACACACATGCTGACTGACCTACAAAGGTATGCCACTGAAACAGAGGAGAAGGATTGGTGCTATCCAATCTTGCAGAAAAATCCAAAGTCTGGATTGATCTGCAAGGAGATGAAGCCATGCATACCTCAGCATAGTGCATCCATCTTCATTGCACACTTTCACGGGGTAGGACACAACAGCATACAAACTACCCACATGTTGTTGAGCCAAAGTTTTTACATCACTGATAGCAAACAGCTAGTCACAGACTACATACATAGATTTATTACGTGCTTGAGAAACAACCCTAACAACCCACTGAAAATACCTCACCAACACCTTGACTACCCCACTACACCATTTACCCACTTGCAGGTGGATTACACGCATATACCTAAAACAAAAGGGAAACAAGAGTATGCATTAGTGATAGTGGACATGTTCTCAAGATGGCCAGAAGTTTTTCCTACAAAGGCAGAAGATGCTAAAACTACAGCCAAAATCCTGACTCAGCAAATAATCCCAAGATGGGGCTGTCCTCTGGTTATTGAATCAGACCAGGGGCCGGTCTTCACCTCAAAACTTAACAAGGAGGTAGCTAGACTGTTACAGGTGGAATGGAAATATCATATTCCGTATCACCCGCAAAGCTCAGGCATTGTGGAAAGAATGAACAGGACAGTTAAAGACAAACTCAGGAAGGCCACTGCTGGTACATTTGAAAAATGGAAACAAATCCTACCCATAATACTTGCAGAAATCAGAATGATGCCTAATAAGAAGTTAGGGATGTCACCATTTGAAATTCTGATGGGTAGGCCTTTCCCCACACCATGGGCAAGACGCCCCCTGGTGGTGCAAGAAGGGGACTTGGACCTGATCAGAGAAGAGTATGTTACTAATCTGATCAAGGTCCTCAGTAAAACTGAAGAAAAAGTTGCTTGTAAGTCTCCTTCTCTTTCACAGGAACCAACCTATCCATTCCGGGTAGGCGACCAGGTGATGATCAAGATCTTAAAGAAGGGAAAGGAACCAGGAAGCTTCACCTACGGACCACCCACCGAGGTAGTCGCGATCACCAGAACAGCAGTCCTCACTGAACAGTCGCCCACGTGGATCCACGCCACAAGGATTAAGTTGGTGAAGAAAAGAGAGGTACTAACGGAGGCAGACAGCCTTGACCTCGAAGAAGATACAGCAGGGGTACTAACGGAGGCAGACAGCCTTGACCCCCAACGGGATGACGCAGTCAGGAAATTCCTCGAGATGGCTGAGATACAGTGCCTTAATAATTGCACTTTTGTGTCTCCTACTTACTGTCCCACGGCTGTGGAACAGACAGACATACCTGAAAATGGAATGCAGAGGGGAAGACAATCTGTGGAAGACAAAGGAGAACTTATGGTTGTACCTGGCCAAAACTCTGAACTTAACTGACTTTTGTCTCCGAACCACTTTATCTGCATCTAATATTTTGGAGACATGTCTGGTAGCAGTCCCCACCCCAGTAGATGTATGGACAGGGCTCCTACGTTCCCAATGGAATGACAGAGTTGGAGGATCATGATGTTAAATATGGATTTGTAAATCCTTATCATGCTTGTTATGACTGTCCTACATATGAGACTCTGCAAAGTAATATGATAGAAATAATCACAGGTCTTGTTACAGCAGCAGAAATATGTTATAATTTCACCTGTGATGAGACACTATTGCCTCCCTGCATACAAGCAAAAATACAGAACAAAACTAAGCCAAATATTTGTGATAGAGATATGGATAGTTGTAAAAAGATAGTATCAGGAAAGAATATGCAATGTAATATTACTAAAACAGTACCATCCCTAGACAAACATGTGCCTCTACCAGCAGGATGGGTATTGGCCTGTGGAAATAGTAGTTACACATACATACCGGACAATATTACAGAGGGACTCTGTACAATAGCTAGGTTGACATTAGCAATGGTACCACTATTCCCAGCAATACAGACACGACACACGAGAGACACTTCCCTACAGCTACCAGAAAATTGCGATTATAATGTGAATCTCCTCTCTAGAGCAGAATACATGAGTTTAGGGATGTCTTTGATAGGGGTACCAGGTTTGGCCATATATAACCACAGGACAATATCAAAACTTGCCTGTTTTATGGTAAAACAGATAAATGGCACTAGTGCAATTCTGCAAGATATGCTGCTGGATATACAATCATATAAAAAGGCTATCTTGCAGAATAGGGCAACTATTGACTATTTATTGCTTCAGCATGGTGTAGGATGCTCAGCATTCACAGGGATGTGTTGTTTCAATTTATCAGATCACTCCCGTGGAATAAAAGATAAAATAGGCCAACTAGAAGAGATGATGAAACATATAAAACAAGATGTTGACCAAGGTTGGTGGGACTGGCTTTTTGGCTGGATACCTGACTTTGGTCAAATAAGGTATGTTTTAGGAGTGGCATCCGCTGTGATCGCTGCAATAGTGTGTCTCTGCTGTTGTCTACAGTGTGTGCCCTCCCTTCTTACCATATGTAAAAATGTGGCCGAAAGAGGGGTACACTCAACATTCTTCTATACTCCGGTAGAGGTAAAAGAGGTAAACACAACCCAAAAAAAGCCTGAGAATTATACTCCTGAAGGGTATATGGAATATCTAAAGGCTTATAAGCAAACCAAGGGAGAACAAAGAAAGAACCATATAATTTAGGATTTATAAGGTTCTAAAGAGAGGATTGATGGCGTATAAGTAACTCCATTTTGTTTTATTCAGCAACGTGTATTAAGATTGCATCAGGCCAGTGCACTATTCTAAGATTTCCATTCTCTGTAGATGTGGAGACCAGTTTAGAAAATCCATACATACATTTGTTTATACAGCCTTACTTCACAAGGTCATTCTCATGTTTATACCTGAATGATTAACTGCTGTTACTATGTACCATCTATTTCTGTAATTGCAGAACTCACGTGTATTTAAGCCATACGATAAGGTAAATGCTAACATATGATTGGATGTAGTAGGGGGTCAATCCTACCCTATATTAAGTGTTGGCAAGCAATGAATAAACAGAATGGATCAGAACAAGACACCTTTGTAGTCCACTCTCATTCATTCTCCTGGTACCAGACAAAAGACTTAATCCAAGCTGATCACCGAAATCTTGTGTCAGGGACACGATTAGGCAACGTTCCATATTGCCTAACAGTGATAGCGAACTATAATTGCAGATTTGAGACTGCACAAAGATGTTAACTTACTGTATCATACTCTCCCTGGTAGGAGAGGAGTTCCGGTGCAGAGCAGGAAGTGGAGAAATGGGTGCTGCCTCGTGCTGCTAAGGACTTTAGGAGAGATCCCCCGTGGAGCCAGAAAGGGATTTGCAGCTCACAGGGGAGACGGACATCAGCCCCAATGAGGGCAACAGGGCACCCAATTTAACATTAAAACATATTAACATGCCGTAACAAGAATGTTACAATGCCGGAATATAACAACAAGATACAACCCTTCTGCCCAGTAGCAAAAGAATAATGGCAACACAGTGACACCGCCTGCATACTACAGGCCCATCACCTGTTGTCGCCAAACCGGATTGCGAGTAACAAACCCATCCCCCGTGAACCCCTCCGGCAGCATCCACTTTAATACCTACAGGAGATGCTGGCCAGCACCATACAAAAAGAGAAAAAATTGTGTCACCCCTACTCAAATTAGCTACTACAACCCCTGTCAAAACCTATCAGTTCTCCAAAACGATCACAAGGCATACTCCTTTCATTCCCTTCAAGGATATGAACATCGGGACATCGTCACGTCCATGACCAACACTGTGACCTGATGTACCCCCCGCTGTTAGAGCCATATCTGCGCAGCAATGAGAATACTATACAGGTCCATTGCTGGCCACTACACTACGGGACAAACTATACAACCCCTACCGCAACCCCTGCCCAAATCAAACAAAAAACAAATCCAAAGGATACATTATTCATTCCCCTTAAGGATAGGCACTAGAACATTGCCGCGTCCACATACAATGCTGCGATCGGAGCTGCGCCTTTTTCCTTTCTTTTCTCCCCCCTTCCCTGCCTGCTAGTGCCAGATCGGTACTTAAATGACAATAAGATTCACATCTAGACCCACTAGCAGACCACAACCTGCGATCTGCAGCAGTTTGCAGCGCTACCCAAGCTTGAACCCCCTGCTTTACCATGCTGGCAGTAGCACAAGAAACATACAAACAGGAGATCATGATAAAATATGATAGCCAGAAAAACACTGTGATACATAAAGATGGCCAGCACGCACATGCAAAGCTTCACAAAAATACAAATACACAAACTGTATAGAGAGCAATTAGCTATTATATAACAATTAGCGCTTCACTCCCGGTGACAGTCAGGCAGATGTGGGCGTTCCTACCTGACGTCACAGATAGCGTCTGAATACTAGCTCCCCGCCCACAAAACCACTGGCCTGGGCGCCAAAATACTGTTTAAAAGACGATGTCATGTCAGTTCTCAGCATATACTTCTATTGTCCTGATGAAGAGGGCTGTGCGCCCTTGAAACGCGTTGACAAAAAGAATAAAAATTACTTTATTTTAAAAAATATCACGCAAGAACCCTGCCTCCTGTTTTCAGCGCCGACAAAAAGGTTCAGAAAAATCATCTTTTTTATCTCCAATTCTCAGCTTATTTCACCCCAGAGACCTGATGCTTCACCCTACCCCGCAGGGGACCCCATCGCATACCCCCACACCGAATAGTAAAGCATCTTGAGGCATATTTCTCATCTTTTGGGATGCGTTCCACCGTGGTACGCATACTTCCGGTCTACAAAACAGTAGTGACAACCGTCACCACACCTCCATGCCGTGGCTCCCACACATAAGGTATATAAGAGCCTATTAGTAAAGGCCATATATATACTGCTGTATATAGCTTTGTTTTTATTTTAATTCTCCTAAAGAAGGGGTGTTCTATGTACCCCGAAACGCTTTGAGACAGATTTTATACCGCTGAATTAAAGAAAGCTGAACAGAAGCCCTGACTGATTGGCTGCCTTTATCTTTAAAACATCTTAGAGGCGATCCAGGCTGGGGGGTACAAGGTTTACTGGTGTTTTATGCTTATCCAGATACCCTCCCCCCCCCCACACGTGAAGTGAGTACTTCATTATATATTATATTTTAATAATATATATACATATATATATATATATATATATATATATATATATAAAAAGAAAAAAATGGCAGCACCGTCACAAATGAAAAAAAGATGAAGGGTGCAAAAGCCTAATATTGATATAAGCCAATCCAATTGAATGCAAAATGTAAAAAACGGGCAGCACTCCAGCAGATAAAAATGAAAAATAACTTTATTTACCCATAAGGCTGATGCAGCCTTATGGGTAAATAAAGTTATTTTTCATTTTTATCTGCTGGAGTGCTGCCCGTTTTTTACATTTTATATATATATATATATATATATATATATATACCCCCTAGGCATGAGTAAGTACAGACCTCCTCCATGAGGAGTGCATCCTCCAGCTTGGGTGAATAGTACTATTTCCACTATCAACACCAAACCAATCCCAGTGGACTGGCGCTGACTTTGGGGTTATAGGAGCAAGTGGTGTTGAGTGTGATCCCATCACACCCGACCCACGTGTCTCCCCTCTTATTATATGCTCAGTATGACAGGCCATTTACACTCTACACGGATGGAAGTCTGTATGGATTGGGAGCAGTACTAGCTCAAGAACAAGATGGGCAGGAACGAGTCATTGTGTATGCTCGACGATCCCTATGGGACTCTAAGTGCAATACGGAAAATTATAGCTCCTTAAAACTCGAGTTGTTGGCGTTAGTCTGGGCAATGACTGAAAAATTAGTCACCGCGGCACAGATTCTAGTAAGAACAGACAAACACCCATTGGCCCACCTTCAGAATGCAAGCGGGGAGCCTTGGAGCAGAGATGGATGGCTAGACTGGCGAAGTTTGACTATACCATCAAATACCATTCCGGTAAAGACAACACGAATATGGATGCACTGTTCAGAGTCACCTGGGAAGTCCCAGCAGGTGAGGTGGACGAAGAGGATGAAGGGACTGAGATACCCGATCTTGGCCGAGTGCCTTAGCGGTCACCCGTGGCCAGCTCAAGTGGGTTGGCCATCGTTAACAGTGTTGATGGAGAAGACTGAGGAAGAATGGCCTCAAGTGCAAGATGATGATCCTAATTTAAAGAAGATCGACGGATGAAAGCTGTTGCAGCAGTGGGATCGTCTGTGAATCCGAGATGGAATCATGTACCGGAAGGTGTTTCTGGCTACCGATCTTGAAGAGAGGTGGCAAATAGTTATACCCAGTAGCCTGGCCCGTAGAGTGGCCCTCAAGGGACATGAAAAGGGTGCCCAATTTGGAGCGGAGAAGACATACAAGTGGATACAGAGATTCGTATATTGTCCGCAGTTGGAGCAGATTGTCCGTGAAGTGTGCCAGAAGTGTCAAGCATGTGAGCTGGTGAAGCCTCCTGAACAGAGAGCTCAAATTCAAGTGATTAAAGCGTCTGCGCCACTGGAGATCCTAATGATCGATTACATTTTGATCGGCCAGTCGGTGAATGGCCACCATTATTGCCTTGTGATGACTGATCACTTTACAAAGTTCTCTGTGGCAGTACCTACCCGTGAACAGACTGCAGATTCAGCTGCCTATGCAGTGTGCCAACACTTCATCCATATAAGCAGCTTGCTTCCAAGGAAAGTTGATGGGAGAGCTGTGTTGGTTGTATGGGATTGAGAAGTCAAGGGCGATGCCGTACCACCCATAGGGCAATGGGGCCTGTGAAAGATTCAACAGTACGCTTTTACAGATGCTCCGTACTCTGGAGAAAGAACGTAAGTTGCGCTGGCCCGAGTATTTGCCTGAACTACTCTGGGCGTATAATAATCTTGTTCATAACACCACCGGTTATATTCCACACATGCTGCTGTTCGGTCGTCCAGGACAAGAAGCTGCCAAAATAATCATTGGACCTCTTTCAGAAGTACGGCATACATATTAGGACATCGTCAGACATCATCCACAACTCCATCCTCCGTCAGGCAAAACTCCCTCCTACCTCAGACTTTAGACAAAACTCTGTCCTCCCTCATCCAAAACTCCATCAGACCTCAGACAAAACTTCCGTCCTCCCTCACCCAAAACTCCGTCCTCCCTCAGACATCACCCAAAACTCCATCAGACCTCAGACATCAGACAAAACTCCATCAGACCTCAGACATCAGACAAAACTCCGTCCTCCCTCACCCAAAACTCCATCAGACCTCAAACTTAAGACAAAACTCTGTCCTCCCTCACCCAAAACTCTGTCCTCCCTCAGACATCAGCCAAAACTCCGTCCTCCTTAACTCAAAATACGCCCTACTACACACACTCTTCACCTGACGGAGCTGCTAGCTGCTGGAGAGGCGAAGGACCTGTGATGACATCATGACCATGTGACGAGTCACATGTGTGGGAGGGGTCAGATGTGCACAGCAGCTGGTAGGGTGTACAGAACTGTAGCCATCAAATAGAGCTCTGTACTAGAAATGTGTGTGTAACCTGCATGTAGCAGAGCTGTGTACTGTGTTACAGAGATGTATGTGTAACCTGCAGGTAGCAGAGCTGTGTACTGTGTAGCAGAGCTGTATGTGTAACCTGCATGTAGCAGTGCTGTGTACTGTGTAGCAGAGCTGTATGTGTAACCTGCATGTAGCAGAGCTGTGAACTGTGTAGCAGAGCTGTATGTGTAACCTGCATGTAGCAGAGCTGTGTACTGTGTAGCAGAGCTGTATGTGTAACCTGCATGTAGCAGTGCTGTGTACTGTGTAGCAGAGCTGTATGTGTAACCTGCATGTAGCAGAGCTGTGTAATGTGTTACAGAGATGTACGTGTAACCTGCAGGTAGCAGAGCTGTGTACTGTGTAGCAGATCTGTATGTGTAACCTGCATGTAGCAGAGCTGTGTACTGTGTAGCAGAGCTGTATGTGTAACCTGCATGTAGCAGAGCTGTGTACTGTGTAGCAGTGCTGTATGTGTAACCTGCATGTAGCAGAGCTGTGTACTGTGTAGCAGACTGTATGTGTAACCTGCATGTAGCAGAGCTGTGTACTGTGTAGCAGAGCTGTATGTGTAACCTGCATGTAGCAGTGCTGTGTACTGTGTAGCAGAGCTGTATGTGTAACCTGAATGTAGCAGAGCTGTGTACTGTGTAGCAGAGCTGTATGTGTAATCTGCATGTAGCAGAGCTGTGTGCTGTGTAGCGGAGCTGTATGTGTAACCTGCATGTAGCAGAGCTATGTACTGTGTTACAGGGATGTATGTGCAACCTGCAGGTAGCAGTGCTGTGTACTGTGTAGCAGAGATGTGTGTGTAACCTGCATGTAGCAGAGCTGTGTACTGTGTATATAGAGCAGTGTGTGTAACAGCATGTAGCAGAGCTGTGTACTGTGTTACAGAGATGTGTGTGTAACCTGCATGTAGCAGTGCTGTGTACTGTGTAGCAGAGCTGTATGTGTAACCTGCATGTAGCAGAGCTGTGTACTGTGTAGCAGAGCTGTATGTGTAATCTGCATGTAGCAGAGCTGTGTGCTGTGTAGCGGAGCTGTATGTGTAACCTGCATGTAGCAGAGCTGTGTACTGTGTATATAGAGCAGTTTGTCTAACCGCATGTAGCAGAGCTGTGTACTGTGTTACACAGATGTGTGTGTAACCTGGGAACTATAAAAAAGTGTAAAAAAAAACATAAAAATTCAGATCACCCCCCTTTTCCCAAAATGAAAATGAAAGACACATCATGGGTGTCGCAATGTGTAAAAACGCCCATTGTATAAAAATAAATTCCCCATACGGCAAACAGCAAAACAGAAAAAAAAAATGAGTCCAAATATCCGATTCGCCGTTTTTGGTCGCTTCATTTGCTACAAAAATGTAAATAAAAAGTGATCAAAAAGTCTTAAACACCCCAGAATGGTATCCGTACACATAATTACCAAGAAGTTATAGGGCTCAAAATATGGCGAAAAAAATAATAATAAAAAAAAAATAATCGGATATTTTTATTTTTTTATCACTATTAAAACGCAAGAAAAACTATACATATAAGGGATTGCCGGATTCAATCTGACCTGTAGAATAAAAGTAACCAGTCAGTTTTATCGCACATCGAATGTCGTAAATAAAAATCACGTAAAACTGTGGTGGAATTGCTTTTTTTTTTCAACAGGAAGAATGGGCAGTTTTACCATCTGAGACAGTGGCGTAGGAATCGCCATAGCAACCATAGCAGTGGCTATGGGGCCCTACGCCACTGGGGGCCCGTCCGGACCGCATTCTTTTTTGTTTTTTTTTTAAAACACAGGCACTGGCAGCCAGGCCCGCCCGCCCGCCCAGTGTAGTGGGCGGGGCGTGGGCGGGCGGTCCGTGGCTCGGGCCTGGCTGGGGATTGGGAAGCCAAGGAGTAGTCAGGACATGTGCTCCGCCTCCTTGTCTCAGTCTCCCGGCGGCCAGCGTCGTAACGTCACTCACTCCGACGTCACGCCGCCGCCGGCTGCCTATTTTGAATGTGAAGAGTGGGAGCCTGCCTGCCCGCCCGTGCCCAGTGTGCCTAACTGCCCATGCCCAGTAGGCCAGAAGTGAATGGATTCTGATGATCTTCTTTTCTGCACTGCCAGCAGTCTGCCACAGTAAAAAGAAAAAGTCTGGAGTGGAGAGGAGTCCTGACTGTCCCCGACTCCCCAGTAAGTTAGTGAAGTGTCAAGTGATAGATCAGGATTATTAGATAGTAGTATACATACTAGCACATACTTTGCACAAGTTTATTATTTACAACTTAAAGGGAACCTGTCACCAAAGAAATCGCTTATTAAGCTGTTAATACTATTAACAGCTTAATAAGCGATTTTTTTTGGTGACAGGTTCCCTTTAAGTTGTAAATAATAAACTTGTGCAAAGTATGTGCTAGTATGTAGTACCTTCTAGTGCTGCATAGTAGTTTCCTAATGCACTTTTTCTTCGTTTAGCCTCCTTGAGAAATCAATGTTTTATTCAGTCGCTGCCCCGTTCTTCAAGTCAGGTTTGAAGTCAAGGGGGCAGCGGCCTAGGCGTCTCCAATCCTGCTCTCCCCGCCTCCTGCCGCCTTTATTGACACACCGGATCTCAGTCCCGGGACCGCGCTCCCAGCCCGCATGCGCAGTAAAGGGCTGCTGTAGCCTGTAGCGCGATCCCGGCTCCGGCTCGTACACTCAGCCGGCTTCAGTTTCGCTACTGCGCATGTGCCCGGCATCTTCTGTAACTGTGCTAGTATGTAAGGCTGGGAGCGCGGTCCCGGGACTGAGATCCGGTGTGTCAATAAAGGTGGCGGGAGGCGGGGAGAGCAGCATTGGAGACACCTAGGCCGCAGCCCCCTTGACTTCAAACCTGACTTGAAGCACGGGGCAGCGACTGAATAAAACATTGATTTCTGAAGGAGGCTAATTGCGGCTAAACGAAGAAAAAGTGCATTAGGAAACTACTATGCAGCACTATAAGGTACTATTTACAGCTTAATAAGCGATTTTTTGGTGACAGATTCCCTTTAAGCTTACTTATAGAGTTGAGCGAACACCTGAATGTTCAGGTTCGAGAAGTTCGGCCGAACTTCCCGGAAATGTTCGGGTTCGGGATCCGAACCTGATCCGAACTTCGTCCCGAACCCCATTGAAGTCAATGGGGACCCGAACTTTTCGGTACTAAAAAGGCTGTAAAACAGCCCAGGAAAGGGCTAGAGGGCTGCAAAAGGCAGCAACATGTAGGTAAATCCCCTGCAAACAAATGTGGATAGGGAAATGAATTAAAATAAAAATTAAATAAATAAAAATTAACCAAAATCAATTGGAGGGAGGTCCCATAGCAGAGAATCTGGCTTCACGTCACCCACCACTGGAACAGTCCATTCTCAGATATTTAGGCCCCGGCACCCAGGCAGAGGAGAGAGGTCCCGTAACAGAGAATCTGTCTTCATGTCAGCAGAGAATCAGTCTGCATGTCATAGCAGAGAATCAGGCTTCACGTCAGCCACCACTGCAACAGTCCATTGTCATAAATTTAGGCCAAGCACCCAGGCAGAAAAGAGAGGTCCCGTAACAGACAATCTGGCTTCATGTCAGCAGAGAATCAGTCTTCATGTCATAGCAGAGAATCAGGCTTCACGTCAGCCACCAGTGGAACAGTCCATTGGCATATATTTAGGCCCAGCACCCAGGCAGAGGAGAGAGGTCCCGTAACAGACAATCTGGCTTCATGTCAGCAGAAAATCAGTCTTCATGTCATAGCAGAGAATCAGGCTTCACGTCAGCCACCAGTACAACAGTCCATTGGCATATATTTAGGCCCAGCACCCAGGCAGAGGAGAGAGGTCCCGTAACAGACAATCTGGCTTCATGTCAGCAGAGAATTAGTCTGCATGTCATAGCAGAGAATCAGGCTTCACGACAGCCACCAATGCAACAGTCCATTGTCAGATATTTAGGCCCAGCACCCAGGGAGAGGAGAGAGATCCCGTAACAGACAATCTGGCTTCATGTCAGCAGAGAATCAGTCTTCATATCATAGCAGAGAATCAGGCTTCACGTCACCCACCACTGTAAGAGTCCATTTTCATAAATTTAGGCCCAGCACCCAGGCAGAGGAGAGAGGTCCCATAACAGACAATCTGGCTTCATGTCAGCAGAGAATCAGTCTTCATATCATAGCAGAGAATCAGGCTTCACGT
Organism: Bufo gargarizans; assembly: GCF_014858855.1. Lineage (NCBI taxonomy): Eukaryota > Metazoa > Chordata > Amphibia > Anura > Bufonidae > Bufo > Bufo gargarizans. The sequence continues at coordinate 412,752,402 of NC_058082.1, read as the reverse complement.
CACCCACCACTGTAAGAGTCCATTTTCATAAATTTAGGCCCAGCACCCAGGCAGAGGAGAGAGGTCCCGTAACAGACAATCTGGCTTCATGTCAGCAGAGAATCAGTCTTCATATCATAGCAGAGAATCAGGCTTCACGTCACCCACCACTGTAAGAGTCCATTTTCATAAATTTAGGGCCAGCACCCAGGCAGAGGAGAGAGGTCCCGTAACAGACAATCTGGCTTCATATCAGCAGAGAATCAGTCTTCATGTCATAGCAGAGAATCAGGCTTCACGTCAGCCACCAGTGCAACAGTCCATTGGCATATATTTAGGCCCAGCACCCAGGCAGAGGAGAGAGGTCCCGTAACAGACAATCTGGCTTCATGTCAGCAGAGAATCAATCTTCATGTCATAGCAGAGAATCAGGCTTCATGTCAGCCACCACTGCAACAGTCCATTGTCAGATATTTAGGCCCAGCACACAAGCAGAGGAGAGAGGTCCCGTAACAGAGGATCTGGCTTCATGTCAGCAGAGAATCAGTCTGCATGTAATAGCAGAAAATCAGGCTTCACGTCAGCCACCACTGCAACAGTCCATTGTCAGATATTTAGGCCCAGCACCCAGGCAGAGGAGAGAGGTCCCGTAACAGAGGATCTGGCTTCATGTCAGCAGAGAATCAGTCTGCATATCATAGCAGAGAATCAGGCTTCACGTCACCCACCACTGCAACAGTCCATTTTCATAAATTTAGGCCCAGCACCCAGGCAGAGGAGAGAGGTCCTGTAACAGACAATCTGGCTTCATGTCAGCAGAGAATTAGTCTGCATGTCATAGCAGAGAATCAGGCTTCACGTCAGCCACCACTGCAACAGTCCATTGGCATATATTTAGGCCCAGCACACAGGCAGAGGAAAGAGGTCCCGTAACAGAGGATCTGGCTTCATGTCAGCAGAGAATCAGTCTGCATGTAATAGCAGAAAATCAGGCTTCACGTCAGCCACCACTGCAACAGTCAATTGTCAGATATTTAGGCCCAGCACCCAGGCAGAGGAGAGAGGTCCCGTAACAGAGGATCTGGCTTCATGTCAGCAGAGAATCAGTCTGCATGTCATAGCAGAAAATCAGGCTTCACGTCAGCCACCACTGCAACAGTCCATTGTCAGATATTTAGGCCCAGCACCCAGGCAGAGGAGAGAGGTCCCGTAACAGAGAATCTGTCTTCATGTCAGCAGAGAATTAGTCTGCACGTCATAGCAGAGAATCAGGCTTCACGTCACCCACCACTGCAACAGTCCATTTTCACAAATTTAGGCCCAGCACCCAGGCAGAGGAGAGAGGTCCCGTAACAGACAATCTGGCTTCATGTCAGCAGAGAATCAGTCTTCATGTCATAGCAGAGAATCAGGCTTCACGTCAGCCACCAGTGCAACAGTCCATTGGCATATATTTAGGCCCAGCACCCAGGCAGAGGAGAGAGGTCCCGTAACAGACAATCTGGCTTCATGTCAGCAGAGAATCAATCTTCATGTCATAGCAGAGAATCAGGCTTCACGTCAGCCACCACTGCAACAGTCCATTGTCAGATATTTAGGCCCAGCACACAAGCAGAGGAGAGAGGTCCCGTAACAGAGGATCTGGCTTCATGTCAGCAGAGAATCAGTCTGCATGTAATAGCAGAAAATCAGGCTTCACGTCAGCCACCACTGCAACAGTCCATTGTCAGATATTTAGGCCCAGCACCCAGGCAGAGGAGAGAGGTCCCGTAACAGAGGATCTGGCTTCATGTCAGCAGAGAATCAGTCTGCATGTCATAGCAGAAAATTAGGCTTTACGTCAGCCACCACTGCAACAGTCCATTGTCAGATATTTAGGCCCAGCACCCAGGCAGAGGAGAGAGGTCCCGTAACAGACAATCTGGCTTCATGTCAGCAGAGAATCAGTCTTCATATCATAGCAGAGAATCAGGCTTCACGTCAGCCACCACTGCAACAGTCCATTGTCATAAATTTAGGCCCAGCACCCAGGCAGAGGAGAGAGGTCCCGTAACAGACAATTTGGCTTCATGTCAGCAGAGAATCAGTCTTCATGTCATAGCAGAGAATCAGGCTTCACGTCACCCACCACTGCAACAGTCCATTTTCATAAATTTAGGCCCAGCACCCAGGCAGAGGAGAGAGGTCCTGTAACAGACAATCTGGCTTCATGTCAGCAGAGAATTAGTCTGCATGTCATAGCAGAGAATCAGGCTTCACGTCAGCCACCACTGCAACAGTCCATTGGCATATATTTAGGCCCAGCACCCAGGCAGAGGAGAGAGGTCCCGTAACAGAGGATCTGGCTTCATGTCAGCAGAGAATCAGTCTGCATGTAATAGCAGAAAATCAGGCTTCACGTCAGCCACCACTGCAACAGTCCATTGTCAGATATTTAGGCCCAGCACCCAGGCAGAGGAGAGAGGTCCCGTAACAGAGAATCTGTCTTCATGTCAGCAGAGAATTAGTCTGCATGTCATAGCAGAGAATCAGGCTTCACGTCACCCAACATTGGAACAGTCCATTGGCATATATTTAGGCCCCGGCACCCAGACAGAGGAGAGGTTCATTCAACTTTGGGTAGCCTCGTAATATAATGGTAAAATGAAAATAAAAATAGGATTGAATGAGGAAGTGCCCTGGAGTACAATAATATATTGTTAAGGGGAGGTAGTTAATGTCTAATCTGGACAAGGGACGGACAGGTCCTGTGGGATCCATGCCTGGTTCATTTTTATGAACGTCAGCTTGTCCACATTGGCTGTAGACAGGCGGCTGCGTTTGTCTGTAATGACGCCCCCTGCCGTGCTGAATACACGTTCAGACAAAACGCTGGCCGCCGGGTAGGCCAGCACCTCCAAGGCATAAAAGGCTAGCTCTGGCCACGTGGACAATTTAGAGACCCAGAAGTTGAATGGGGCCGAACCATCAGTCAGTACGTGGAGGGGTGTGCACAAGTACTGTTCCACCATGTTAGTGAAATGTTGCCTCCTGCTAACACGTTGCGTATCAGGTGGTGGTGCAGTTAGCTGTGGCGTGTTGACAAAACTTTTCCACATCTCTGCCATGCTAACCCTGCCCTCAGAGGAGCTGGCCGTGACACAGCTGCCTTGGCGACCTCTTGCTCCTCCTCTGCCTTGGCCTTGGGCTTCCACTTGTTCCCCTGTGACATTTGGGAATGCTCTCAGTAGCGCGTCTACCAACGTGCGCTTGTACTCGCGCATCTTCCTATCACGCTCCAGTGCAGGAAGTAAGGTGGGCACATTGTCTTTGTAGCGTGGATCCAGCAGGGTGGCAACCCAGTAGTCCGCACACGTTAAAATGTGGGCAACTCTGCTGTCATTGCGCAGGCACTGCAGCATGTAGTTGCTCATGTGTGCCAGGCTGCCCAGGGGTAAGGACAAGCTGTCCTCTGTGGGAGGCGTATCGTCATCGTCCTGCCTTTCCCCCCAGCCACGCACCAGTGATGGGCCCGAGCTGCGTTGGGTGACACCCCGCTGTGACCATGCTTCATCCTCGTCCTCCTCGTCCTCCAGTAGTGGGCCCTGGCTGGCCACATTTGTACCTGGCCTCTGCTGTTGCAAAAAACCTCCCTCTGAGTCACTTCGAAGAGACTGGCCTGAAAGTGCTAAAAATGACCCCTTTTCCTCCTCCTCCTCCTGGGCCACCTCCTCTTCCATCATCGCCCTAAGTGTTTTCTCAAGGAGACATAGAAGTGGTATTGTAATGCTGATAACGGCGTCATCGCCACTGGCCATGTTGGTGGAGTACTCAAAACAGCGCAACAGGGCACACAGGTCTCGCATGGAGGCCCAGTCATTGGTGGTGAAGTGGTGCTGTTCCGCAGTGCGACTGACCCGTGCGTGCTGCAGCTGAAACTCCACTATGGCCTGCTGCTGCTCGTACAGTCTGTCCAGCATGTGCAAGGTGGAGTTCCACCTGGTGGGCACATCGCATATGAGGCGGTGAGCGGGAAGGCCGAAGTTACGCTGTAGTGCAGACAGGCGAGCAGCGGCAGGATGTGAACGCCGGAAGCGCGAACAGACGGCCCGCACTTTATGCAGCAGCTCTGACATGTCGGGGTAGTTGTGAATGAACTTCTGCACCACCAAATTCAGCACATGCGCCAGGCAAGGGATGTGCGTCAAACTGGCTAGTCCCAGAGCTGCAACGAGATTTCGCCCATTATCGTACACCACCAGGCCGGGCTTGAGGCTCACCGGCAGCAACCACTCGTCGGTCTGTTGTTCTATACCCCACCACAACTCCTGTGCGGTGTGGGGCCTGTCCCCCAAACATATGAGTTTCAGAATGGCCTGCTGACGTTTACCCCGGGCTGTGCTGAAGTTGGTGGTGAAGGTGTGTGGCTGACTGGATGAGCAGGTGGAAGAAGAGGAGGAGGAAGCCGAGAAGGAGGAGGTGGCAACAGGAGGCAAAGAATGTTGCCCTGCGATCCTTGGCGGCGGAAGGACGTGCGCCAAACAGCTCTCCGCCTAGGGCCCAGCTGCCACTACATTTACCCAGTGTGCAGTTAGGGAGATATAGCGTTCCTGGCCGTGCTTACTGGTCCACGTATCTGTGGTTAGGTGGACCTTGCTACAGATGGCGTTGCGCAGTGCACACTTGATTTTATCGGATACTTGGTTGTGCAGGGAAGGCACGGCTCTCTTGGAGAAGTAGTGGCGGCTGGGAACAACATACTGTGGGACAGCAAGCGACATGAGCTGTTTGAAGCTGTCTGTGTCCACCAGCCTAAATGACAGCATTTCATAGGCCAGTAGTTTAGAAATGCTGGCATTCAGGGCCAGGGATCGAGGGTGGCTAGGTGGGAATTTACGCTTTCTCTCAAATGTTTGGGAGATGGAGAGCTGAACGCTGCCGTGTGACATGGTTGAGACGCTTGGTGACGGAGGTGGTGGTGGTGTTGGTGGTACATCCCCTGTTTGCTGGGCGGCAGGTGCCAACGTTCCTCCAGAGGCGGAGGAAGAGGCCGAGGCGGCAGCAGCAGAAGAGGCCGAGGCGGCAGCAGCAGAAGAGCCCGAGGCGGCAGCAGCAGAAGAGGTAGCAGGGGGAGCCTGAGCGACTTCCTTGTTTTTAAGGTGTTTACTCCACTGCAGTTCATGCTTTGCATGCAGGTGCCTGGTCATGCAGGTTGTGCTAAGGTTCAGAACGTTAATGCCTCGCTTCAGGCTCTGAAGGCACAGCGTGCAAACCACTCGGGTCTTGTCGTCAGCACATTGTATGAAGAAGTGCCATGCCAGGGAACTCCTTGAAGCTGCCTTTGGGGTGCTCGGTCCCAGATGGCGGCGGTCAGTAGCAGGCGGAGTCTCTTGGCGGCGGGTGTTCTGCTTTTGCCCACTGCTCCCTCTTTTGCTACGCTGTTGGCTCGGTCTCACCACTGCCTCTTCCTCGGAACTGTGAAAGTCAGTGGCACGACCTTCATTCCATGTGGGGTCTAGGACCTCATCGTCCCCTGCATCGTCTTCCACCCAGTCTTGGCACCTGTGTTTCATCATCATCAGAGTCGTGCTGAGGTGGTATTCCCATGTCCTCATCATTAGGAAACATAAGTGGTTGTGCGTCAGTGCATTCTATGTCTTCCACCACTGGGGAAGGGCTAGGTGGATGCCCTTGGGAAACCCTGCCAGCGGAGTCTTTAAACAGCATAAGAGACTGCTGCATAACTTGAGGCTCAGACTCCCTGGTATGCATGGGGGTGATGTGACAGACTGATGGGCTTGGTCTTCAGGCGCCATCTGTGCGCCTTCTGCAGAAGACTGGGTGGGAGATAATGTGAACGTGCTGGATCCACAGTCGACCACCCAATTGACTAATGCCTGTACCTGCTCAGGCCTTACCATCCTTAGAACGGCATTGGGCCCCACCAAATATCGCTGTAAATTATGGCGGTTACTGGGACCTGAGGTAGTTGGTACACTAGGACGTGTGGCTGTGGCAGAACGGCCACGTCCTCTCCCAGCACCCGAGGGTCCACTAACACAACCACGACCATGTCCGCGTCCGCGTCCTTTACTAGATGTTTTCCTCATTGTTATCGTTCACCACAACAACAAAAATATTATTTGGCCCAATGTATTGAATTCAAATTCAGGCCTTTTTTTACAGACACCTAACACTATCTGGCTATCTATTTAGGTACCGTATTACACTAATACAGGCACAGCTGTAACCATAGATTTAGCTGAATATAAATTTGAGGCCTATTATTTAGGCGCTGGGTGACAGGCATACGTTTACAGACAGAATTAGACTTGGATATGCACAGTAGCGTGTGTGTGAAGTTATTGAGAATGACCCTATCAGCACCTTGAATCTTATATACCCTTTTTAGGGATAAATTTAAAGTAGGCCTGATGCAGCAGAAACCACTAATTTAGAGAATTGCTAAATTGGGAATTGTATTTCAACCTAGAACAAAAACTGTGCTTTGACGGACACTAAATAACTTGCCCAGCCACAGCAATAACCACGGATTTAGCTGACTATAAATTTGAGGCCTATTAGTTAGGCGCTGGGTGACAGGTATACGTTTACGGACAGAATTAGACTGGTATATGCACAGTAGCGTGTGTGTGAAGTTATTGAGAATGACCCTATCAGCACCTTGAATCTAATATACCCTTTTAGGGATAAATTTAAAGTAGGCCTGATACAGCAGAAACCACTAATTTAGAGAATTGCTAAATTGGGAATTGTATTTCAACCCAGAACAAAAACTGTGCTTTGACGGACACTAAATAACTTGCCCAGCCACAGCAATAACCACAGATTTAGCTGACTATAAATTTGAGGCCTATTAGTTAGGCGCTGGGTGACAGGTATACGTTTACAGACAGAATTAGACTGGGATATGCACAGTAGCGTGTGTGTGAAGTTATTGAGAATGACCCTTTCAGCACCTTGAATCTAATATACCCTTTTAGGGATAAATCTAAAGTAGGCCTGATACAGCAGAAACCACTAATTTAGAGACTTGCTAAATTGGGAATTGTATTTCAACCCAGAACAAAAACTGTGCTTTGACGGACACTAAATAACTTGCCCAGCTACAGCAATAACCACAGATTTAGCTGACTATATATTTGAGGCCTATTATTTAGGCACTGGGTGACAGGTATAGGTTTACAGACAGAATTAGACTGGGATATGGCCAAAAAATAACCACACTATTGATGGTTAAATGCACTTGGTGTGACAGCTTGACCAACCACACTATTGAGGGTTAAATGCACTTAGTGACAGGCTCAGCTTGCCCCTGATGTAGTATATGGCCAAAAAATAACCACACTATTGATGGTTAAATGCACTTGGTGTGACAGCTTCACCCTGATGTAGGATATAACCAAAAAACAACCACACTATTGAGGGTTAAATGCACTTGGTGACAGCTTGCCCCTGATGTAGTATATGGCCAAAAAATAACCACACTATTGATGGTTAAATGCACTTGGTGTGACAGCTTGACCGATGTAGGATATAGCCAAAAAATAACCACACTATTGAGGGTTTTATGCACATGGTGACAGCTTGCCCCTGATGTAGTATATGGCCAAAAAATAACCACACTATTGATGGTTAAATGCACTTGGTGTGACAGCTTCACCCTGATGTAGGATATAGCCAAAAAACAACCACACTATTGAGGGTTAAATGCACTTGGTGACAGCTTGCCCCTGATGTAGTATATGGCCAAAAAATAACCACACTATTGATGGTTAAATGCACTTGGTGTGACAGCTTCACCCTGATGTAGGATATAGCCAAAAAATAACCACACTATTGAGGGTTAAATGTACTTGGTGGCAGCTTGTGCTGGCGCACCACAAGGCACAAAATGGCCGCCGATCACCCCAGAAAAAAGTGAATGAAAAACGCTCTGGGCAGCCTAAAAACAGTGAGCAATTGAATAGCAGCAGTTCAATGATCCACAGCTGCAGATCGATCACTGAATGAAGTCTTTTGGAGGAGTTAATAACTGCCTAATCTCGCCCTAACGTCGCAGCTGCAACCTCTCCCTACACTGATCAGAGCAGAGTGACGTGCGGCGCTACGTGACTCCAGCTTAAATAGAGGCTGGGTCACATACTGCACTGGCCAATCACAGCCATGCCAATAGTAGGCATGGCTGTGACGGCCTCTTGGGGCAAGTAGTATGACGCTTGTTGATTGGCTGCTTTGCAGCCTTTCAAAAAGCGCCAAGAAACCCAGACTTTTACGAAAATGTTCGGGTTCGGGTCCGTGTCACGGACACCCCAAAATTCGGTACGAACCCGAACTATACAGTTTGGGTTCCCTCATCTCTACCTGTGAGTCCAAGAGACATAGGGTGGTGGCTAATCCCTACGCTGCCTTTACAGACTGACGAGTTGCCCACCCCCAATTGTCCAGTATCGTACACTATTCCTGAAAATGCGCTACAACCCCGGGAGGGGCCGGATTCTGTTCCTGCACCAGTGACAGATTACCCAGGTCTTTACAGAACAGAGCGCTCCACGTCAGGTTTTCCCTCTCAGCATTATGCAACAGACAAATTTATTTGGTAGGGCTGTCGGGATGCCAATATTGTAGTGGGGTGGCATGTAAGGGTGTAAACATGATTCACCAATGCTATTGAATGTAAAGTGTATTATACATGCAATGCCTCTCTTCTGTCAGTAGATGGCGACAAAGTACATACAAAGTTACAATGGAGTTGTTCAGTATAGAAAAGTTTATATATGTTTTACTTCTCAAAGTTCAAATAATGTACATTTTGAGACTTAGTAGGACCCTCAGGAGGGTGATAGCGAACTGTAATTGCAGATTTCAGGTTGCACAAAGATATTACTTACTGTATCACACTCTCCCTGGTAGGGGAGAAGTTCCGGTGCAGAGCAGAAAGTGGAGAGACGGGTGCTGCCTCGTGCTGTTGAGGACTTCAGGAGAGAACCCCTGTGGAGCCAGAAAGGGATTTGCAGCTCACAGGGGAAACTGACATCAGCCCCAAGGAGACACTTGTAGCGTCGGTCCTGGGAATCACATGACTGTGCGGTCCGGTTCTGAGTGGACCAGTGGATCAGGAAGAGAACGCCAAGAGTCCGCCTAAGTATCCAAGGAACTGTAAGTGCGGCTTTGCCGCATCACATCATAGTGCACTGTTCCAGTGACACTTTGGGACATATATGAAAGCTGCAGTATACAGACTTCACCTTCTTTGAATTACAAATAGTATTGCACAATACTTAGGATGCACCCCAATGTTAAAGCTTGCTCAGGAACATTCAGGTGCAGCCAGGCTGTTTTATGGACATTGGGGAAAATTACGCAAGTACTGGGTTAGTGTTAGGCAGTATTGTTCTTACTGTGTGTTTATGCTCTGTTAGCATTCTGTTTATGCATGCTCAGCTACTTGTTCACTATAACTGTTCAGTAAACGCAAGTGTTGTAAAATAACCGCTGTCTGTGTCTGTGTGGCATTGTTTACCCTCTGAATCTGTGGGTCCAGCCCTCATTTCTCTTTCAGATACAACGGTAATCACTAATATGTCAACATAAATACAATAATGCTATTATATAATCATGATTAATATCAGTTATCAAAAATGTAAATTACTATTTAATAATGATCATAATATTCAATAAATAACAATTAATTAAAAGTAGCAATGCTGTAGAGGGATATCAAACAGTAGACATCTTCATCATTCTGTAAGGGCTCTTTCACACCTGTGTTCTTGTCTTCCGGCATAGAGTTCCGTCGTCGGGGCTGTATGCCGGAAGAATCCTGATCAGTTTTATCCTAATGCATTCTGAATGGAGAGAAATCCGTTCAGGATGCATCAGGATGTCTTCAGTTCCGGAACGGAACGTTTTTTGGCCGGAGAAAATACTGCAGGATGCTGCGCTTTTTGCTCCGGCCAAAAATCCTGAAGACTTGCCGCAAGGCCGGATCCGGAATAAATGCCCATTGAAAGGCATTGATCCGGATCCGGCCTTAAGCTAAACGTCGTTTCGGCACATTGCCGGATCCGACGTTTAGCTTTTTTAGAGTGGTTACCATGGCTGCCGGGACGCTAAAGTCCTGGCAGCCATGGTAAAGTGGAACGGGGAGCGGGGGGAGCAGCATACTTACCATCCGTGCGGCTCCCGGGGCGCTCCAGAGTGACGTCAGGGCGCCCCAAGCGCATGGATGACGTGATCGCATGGCACGTCATCCATGCGCATGGGGCGCTCTGACGTCACTCTGGAGCGCCCCGGGAGCCGTGCGGACTGTAAGTATACCGCTCCCCCGCTCCCCGCTCCTACGATGGCAACCAGGACTTTAATAGCGTCTTCAAATGCTTTCAGTACACTTGCGTTTTTCCGGATCCGGCGTGTAATTCCGGCAAGTAGAGTACACGCCGGATTCGGACAACGCAAGTGTGAAAGAGGCCTAAGGCTAGTGGCATTGAAGAGATATAAAGTTCCAGGACATGCGCAGTACAGACTTAGCTTTGAAGTAAATGGCTAAGTTGGCGCGCATGTGCAAAATCTCAGCACAGCTGAAGAGACGGGAGCAATGGTATTACGGGCGGTAAGATGGGCGGCGCATGTGCATGCGCAGATCGGTAAAAATGAGAAAAAATGTACAAGACTGATCCGTCGGTCCGCATGACAAGCGGAGAGACGGATCCGTCCTTGCAATGCATTTGTGAGACGGATCCGGATCCGTCTCACAAATGCTTTCAGTCAGCTGCAGATCGGTGGATCCGGCGGCCAGTTCCGACAACGGAACTGCCTGCCGGATCACACTGCCGCAAGTGTGAAAGTAGCCTTATTGCTCTATTACTAATGTTGTTGAGAAACAAACAGCAACCAACTTGTCATCATATGTATCAGATTCAACAAGAGGCACAAGGCTGTCACCTATTGAGAGTTTTAATTTTAAAACATGACAGGAGGCTTCCTATTTTGCATTAACTCTCTTTACTAACTCCACAGCAGTAAAGAAAAATGTAAAGAGTAACAAGTAGATCACTGCGCAGCATAGTATATAAGGGTCATGCTGCCTGTACACTTCCTCTTTCTTTACTGCTCCATCACAGACAGGTCAGACTTTTTGCTCCCCTGGAGCTATATTACTTCTTGTACATTTATTCTTACTATATCGTATTATTATCATTTACCTCGGGTTCCTCAGGTCCCCCTCTAGCCTGGAGTGCCTCCTGGCTTCCTCCTTTTAGCGCCATTTTCGCGTCCGTTTTCCCGTCGTTTTCGCGGCCGTTTTTCGTGCCGGCCCACTTCCAAATCATGGCTGGCCTCAAAAATTTTGTCCCCGGCTTACGGCTATCTTAATTTTACCTCATAACATCTCATTGGGGATTCAGTGTGACTGTACTAATTAGCTGTACTCCCTCATTACTGGTTTTCACCCCTGTGCCTATCTCAGACTACTATTCAGTTCTCTCTGTGCCTCATGTGGCTGGGTCAGTCAGGTCAGTGCTGCTGCCTGTTTATTATTGTGACCTGCATTTAAGGGTTTCAACCCTGTGCGACCGGGGTGAGCCCCCACTATTAATACGCTGCTTATTGGGAGACTAGCTGTTGCAGTTCTCTCTAACTGGGTGAGCCCCAGTTTATAAGGTCACTACTTTACCCTGCTGGGGTTTATACTGGGCTTTGTTCCCATACTATTAAAACTGACCATACACCTGTTCTCAAGACCTGGGTGCCCGTTTATTACTGTACCTTTCAGTGACATACCAGCCGACCCTTATCATGGAGAATTCCCAGAATGTCCCTGTAGACTTCCAGGCTATGATTAATGCAGCTGTCGCTGCCTCTGTGGAGAAGGCACTCTCCAAGGCCCGAGCTTCGGCTCCTGACGTACCTAAAACTCGCAGACGTCCACGGCACGAGTCGGACTCCGACCTGTCCGACTATCAGACAGGGGATGAATCCCGCCCTACGAAACGCCATGACAAAGGCGAGGACTATACACCCAAAACACCCAAGGGTAAGGCACCTGCCAAGCGTAACCTGCCAAACTTCACACTCCGGCCCCGCGTCAGGAGTACTCTTCAGAAGAAGAACAGGACCCTACCCACTCCATGTCAGTGCTAGATGAGTGGCAAGCTGACGCTTCAGAGTCGGATTACGACGCATGGGGCTCGGACGAGAAGTCTGTTTCCGCTTTCATGCAGGAGACCCTCCTGGGTGCGGCCCAGGCAAGAGGTATCGAAGACACTGCTGACGCAGAACCTCCTCTTGACTCAGACACCATTATGGACCCCTCAGGTCAGGCGATGTTCGATCCTCGCAACATACGACACCCCAGATCGGGTGAATGGTCGCCTCCAGAACACCTTTCCAGGTTCATGCACCTGTGGCTCCGCAAACCTCTGGAGAAAGAGGTCCGCAACCGACTCAGGTCTGAATGCCCACGCCCTTCCCTGCCGGATAAGGTCGCTCAGACCCCAGAATTTGACAAAGTTATGACGACCTTTATGATGCGCAGTGGCAGAGACCCTCGACGGGGGGTAGAGAAAGGCCTATGGGGCGCCCAAGATAACCTACTGGATTCCGTAGGCCCCCTGGCTCGCATTATGTATCTGGCGGATGATGCCTACGCCAAAGCCGATTCCTTCTCCACCGAGGACTTCAGGGAATGGGCACATGACATTCGTGAGTGGGCACAACGTTGTTTTTGTTTCATCGGAAACGCCAATGTTACGCTCTCTTCGGAGAGACGAAAAGCAGCGTTATTCCGTATTAACGGTAAATTGGCAGACCTTGGCACAAAAGAGATTGGGCCCCAGGCACAAGGAAAACTTTTCGGTGAACCATTCCTCAAGGAATTAAACAAACATGTCAACGTGTTCACCTCCCTTAATAAGGCGCAATCCTCAATGCGCAGTGTCTTCAGGAGCAACCCTACCAGAGGGGTTTTTTGGAAGGGCTGGCCGGCAACGGGGCCGTGCCGCCAGCCGATTTTGGCCTTCAGGCCCCCGTACTCAACCAACACCATTTTATCCGACAAGGGACTATCAGCAACGACCCTTTTCCAGAGGCTCGGATAGAGGCCGTGGAATCCGCGGACGCGGACGTTCCCGCTTTACTGCAGGTAAGGACCCATATTCCTCCGTTGTTACCATGTACCCGCACTGCGGGCCGTATTTCCCTTTCTTTCCACAATTGGGCCGCCCTTTGCTCAGACGCATGGATTCTACAAACAGTGCAGGGATATATCATAGACCTAGTGGGAACCCCCTTTCAGGTTCAGCCCCCTCACCCCATCCACATGTCGTCTTTCGACCACAACCTCGTCAACGCGGAGCTATGCGAGCTTCGGGACAAAGGGGCTATTCAACCAGTCCACAAACAGGGAGGTTACTTCAGCAACATCTTCCTCGTGCGGAAGAAGTCGGGAGAATACCGCCCAGTTATCAATCTTCGCGCCCTCAACGCATACGTGGTCTACCGCCACTTCAAGATGGAGGGCATCCACCTTCTGCGGGACCTACTTCGGAGCAATGACTGGTTCGCCAGGCTCGATCTAAAAGATGCATACCTGTCAGTCCTGGTGCACCCGGACTGTCAAGCACTCCTACGTTTCCTCTGGCATGGTCGCCCTTGGCAATTCACTTGCCTCCCTTTCGGGCTCAGCTCAGCCCCATGGTGTTTCACCAAACTCCTAAAACCGGTGGTGGCCCACCTGAGGTCCAGGGGCATTCGATGCATCATCTACTTGGACGACCTCCTCCTGTTCTGCTCCGACGAACGCAGACTACGCCAACACACTCACCTGGCAGTATCCCTACTGGAATCTCTGGGCTTCGTGGTGAACCAACAGAAATCGGAGCTGACCCCTACCCAGACGATGCAATTCCTCGGCTTCGAGATCGACTCGACGACGTGCACTCTGAGGCTACCAACCTCAAAGATCGCAACCATTCGCAAGGAGATTCGCAGAGTTCTCCGACTCGATTCCATCCCTCTACGCAACCTGGCCAGGATTGTGGGACTCCTCTCAGCTTCCATTCAAGCCATATTTCCGGGTCCTCTCCATTACAGGGCCATGCAACGACTCAAGGCAAAATACCTTCGCCACAGACCTACCTACGATCAACCCGTCCCGGTGACGACAAAAGTTCGCGAAGAGCTGTCATGGTGGCTGGACAGCATGCAAGCCTGGAACGGCAAGGCAATATTCGGAGACACTCCAGATTTCATTTTAGAATCAGACGCCAGTTTGTGGGGATGGGGTGCCACTAACGTAACCATCTCCACGGGAGGAGCATGGACTACGCAGGAGTTCTCCATGCACATCAATTGCCTCGAACTCCTAGCAGGATCCTTCGCGATTCGCAGCCTGGCTCGGGAGAGCTCGAATTGTTGCATCCTCCTTCGCATGGACATTGGACAACATCTCCGCAGTCCAGTACATCAACCGCCTAGGAGGCGCTCGCTCACGCCTATTGTCGGATATCACGAGGGACATCTTCGACTACTGCCTCCCTTGCAACATCACGTTACAAGCGGAATACTTGCCGGGAGAAATCAACCTCGCAGCCGACTGGTTCTCTCGCCACTGGAGAGACGTCAGCGACTGGAAGCTGAACACGAGAATCTTCAGGGCCCTGGCAGCCCGAAGGGGTCCCTTTCACCTGGATCTGTTCGCCTCTCGCAACAATCACCAGACCCCGGAGTTCTTCAGCTGGCTCCCGGACCCGGAGAGCAAGGCGACAGACGCATTTCTCCAACAATGGCTGGCGACAGGAGCCTATGCTTTTCCCCCATTCTCCATGATTGCGAGAACATTACACCAGATGCGGACACAGCAAATCAAACTGGTTCTCATAACGCCCTTGTGGCAGAGTCAACCATGGTTCCCGGACCTCCTGGCCTCCTCCTACATGGATCCTCTCCTCCTTCCATCCTTCCAGGACCTGCTCACAGATCCCAAAGGATGTCTCCACCCGCTCATCCTGGAAGATCGACTACCCCTGGTGGCTTAGGTCTCTTTCTGGGGTTCCTGGCGAGTCAGCGGACTATCGCAGACTGCTAGGGACCTCTTATGGGACTCATGGGCCCCGGGAACTAGACGCTGCTACCTTTCAGCTTGGGCCTCCTGGTCTACTTGGTGCATGGAACGGGACTCCGATCCATTTACGGCACCTGTTCCCATGATTCTCAATTTTCTTTCCTCCTTGTTTTCTTCTGGCCGCTCTTATCGCTCTATTAACGTTGTTCGCTCTGCGATTTCGGCAGCCCATTCTCCCGTCGGGGACCTCCCGGTCGGCAAAGATCCTCTGGTCTGTCGCCTACTCCGCGGCATGCGGCTCTGCCGCCCCCCAACCCCCAAATACCATCACCTATGGGACGTGGGACTGGTTCTCTGTTTTTTCAGGGATTGGCCTCCGAATGACCGCCTCTCCCTTCACCAACTATCCGCTAAGTGCGCTTTTCTCCTTTGTCTTGTGTCTTTCCGACGGGTGTCGGACGTTCGGGCCTTCGATGTCGATGCCTTTGAGGTGACCCCTGAAGGAGTCACATTCCATATCTCTCGTCGCACTAAATCAGGTTCGACGTCGGTCTCATCCCTTTTTTCCAGACGACCCGCAGCTCTGTGTTGTGCCACCCTTCGCAGTTATGTTTCGGTTACCTCCTCACTCCGTTCCTCTACGTTGGGTCAACTCCTAGTTTCCTACGTGCGCCCTTACGCCCCAGTCTCTGTCACCACGCTGGCCCGTTGGATCCGCTGGATCCTTTCCCTCACAGGTATAGACCCCGCTTTCGGCGCCCACTCCGTTCGCGGAGCGGCGGCTTCATCAGCCCTAATGGCAGGGGCGTCCATTTCGGATATTCTCCGAATGGCGGACTGGTCTAGGGAATCTACTTTCCGTACCTTTTATTTTCGCACTCCCCCTTCTGCTGGGACATCTCTTCTTCAGCGTTAAAATTTCAAAATAGGAAGCCTCATGTCATGTTTTAAAATTGAAGATTATGCTAGCTTTAGTGTACTAATAATCTTAATTTTAATAAAGACAGGAGGCGAGTATTTTCCCTCCCTTCTATTCCCTACCCTGACTCTTTGGGGGAGTGAATCTCAAGGTGTCGGATATGGGGCTTGATTTTAATAATCTCTCTGTTTTGGGACCTATTCGGAATTTCTCACCCTAAGTATTGCCTCCCTGACGGACAGTTCTTAGTTGTATTACATACTTACACCTACCATACATTTAGCCACTAGATAATTTGCACGCTATTTGTAATGATTTACCTTTACACTATTCCGTTAAAGCCCATAAGCGTGAATAGTTACGATTCTATACCTAACCTATTTTATACTCTCCTTTCAGTGTAACCCTCTTCAGGTCCTCCACTGGTCGCTGGTTTGTTAATCTTACGACCCCATAGGATGAGATGAGAGCTTCGTTCGGTCTTACCTCCAACCTCATTTACCAGATGTCTCCTCAAGTTCTGCTCGCCAGAAACCGCTGTTACAGTTTTCGTTGAATTTCTGGATGTTCGAGCTCAACCTGGACTTTGATCTACTTGTTACTCTTTACATTTTTCTTTACTGCTGTGGAGTTAGTAAAGAGAGTTAATGCAAAATACTCGCCTCCTGTCTTTATTAAAATTAAGATTATTAGTACACTAAAGCTAGCATAATCTTCAATTTGTTTCTCATAGTGTGTTTGTTAAGGTTTAAAGGAAATTCAAAAATAAAAGTTAAGTCTTTATTATTCAAGTGTATAAAGATGTTCTATAATCAAGGAGGGACTAAGTGGAATTAAACTAAATAATATTGCAAAAGTCATACACTTTGCTGAGAGGTCCCTATATTTGTGTTAGTATGTCTTAATAATTGTGGCACATCTCAGGGTCAGTTTACAGAGCAGAGCAACTAAAATAACGGAAGTGATGGATTCGGCAGATTCATTGACTATATTGGGGTTCTTTCTCCAATGTTAGTGGTGAAAAATGTCCTGCATGCAGGACTTTTGTCTCTGCTGTTTTTTGGTGGCTGACATACATTTTGAAGCATTGCATGTTAAAATGCGATATCATGGGGTCAGAGAAGCAGTATTACTCTAAAAATGTTGACCATTTAGCTTAGCGCTATGGAGGATGTACAAATCCAATTTAACAGTTTTACACAGGAGACTGAAAAGGATAGCGTTTTAGCACTTTTGCTTAATGCCTTCCCAACCACACCACTTAAATTGATAGGCTGAAGAACTGCCCCTGTGACTTCAGACCATTACTTTACTTGGTCAGCTTGATGGCACTGTGCAGTTGTCACGGACGTACCGAGACATACGGACATCCCCGCGACGACCCGTGGGTGACAGAAGATCTGTGAGACTGGCAACACGTGACTTGATCAGACAGGTTTCCATGTGGATCAATAGACTTCTGTGTTGTTTCTGATACTGGCCAGACCTCTTACCTCCAGGTGTTGCTATTGTGGTCATTTAACTTTCCTTATTTATTGTTTCTTCTCCCACAATGCTGTGCGGTTTATAGCTTTAGTGGTATCTGTGGTCTGCTGGTTTTTGGTTCTTGGCTGAGTCCCTTTTGCTGCCATAGCTACTGAAAAGTTAAGTGTTTCCTTTCCCTTTTGCATTTTGTTTTGGTTTATCTGTATGTTCTTTTTCCCTTGCCCTTTGTTGTAGAACTGAAGGAGACTCCTGGCCGTCCTTCCGTTCTGGAGGAACAGGTAGTCTCAGTCCTGTGACTGTCGCCAGGGTATTATAGGATGAGTCAGGACTGTGACTAGGGCTGCAAACATGGTGGAGGAGTTGGTCTTCTCCTATCAGACACCTGCTCCTACAGCCCAACTCCACTGCCACCCTCCATTACGCTCACCTTATTTGAAGTACACTCTGTTCGCATCTACTCTCCCTCCAACCTTCAAGTAGCAGTCATTTACCGCCCCCCCAGGCCCAGCCACCATCTTTCTTGACCACTTTAACACCTGGCTACTACGCTTTCTTTCTGCCGACATCCCCACTATCATCATGGGTGACTTCAACATCCCTATTGACACCTGCCACTCAGCCGCCTCTAAACTCCTATCACTCTCTTCCTCCTTTGGCCTATCACAGTGGTCTTCAGCTCCCACCCACAGAGATGGTCACACTCTGGATCTTATCTTTACCCGCCTCTGCTCCCTCTCTAACCTTTCTAATTCGCCATTCCCCCTATCTGACCACAACCTACTCACCTTCTCTTCATTGGTCTCTTCTGCTGCTCCCCGGTCCACACACTAGCACCCCCCCTCCCCCCCTGCAGGAACCTTAAACATCTCGACTTTCGCTTGCTTTCTGACTCTCATCTCCCACTCTTTACCATCTGTTCCCTCCAAGACCCAGATGCTGCTACCACCCTATATAACACCACAATAAGTACAGCTCTGGACACTGTTGCCCCCCTCTCACACAACAAAACCCAAAAAATGTACAGACAACCCTGGCACACCAACCTGACCAAAAAACTCAGACAAGCTTCCAGGGCTGCAGAGCAGTGATGAAAGAAATCCCATTCTAAAGATCATTTCGCCACATACAAGCAATCCCTTCTCATATTCAAATCCTCACTTGCTGATGCAAAACAGGCTTACTTCTCATCTCTCATATCTTCCCTGTCCCACAGCCCTAAACAACTTTTTAACACTTTTAACTCCCTTCTCCATCCCCCAGTGCCCCCACCCTCTCCTCTCTTCTCAGCTGAGGACTTTGCCAAATATTTCAAACAAAAGATAGTCAACAACAGAGAGAGCTTCACAACACAGTCCCCATGGACCCTCTACACAACTGCTCGGTCCTCTTCTCCCAAAACCCGCTTCTCCACCATTACAGAAGAAAAACTTTCCACTCTACTATCCAAATCTCATCTGACCACCTGTGCACTTAACCCAATCCCATCCTACCTCATCCCTAACCTCACCACAGTGTTTATCCCAGCCCTAACTCATGTCTTCAACCTATCACTAACCTCTGGTGTCTTTCCCTCTGCTTTTAAACATGCTACCATTACACCCATCCTCAAAAAGCCTTCATTTGACCCATCTTATTTGTCCAGTTATCGCCCCATATCACTTCTTCCGTATGCCTCAAAGCTACTTGAACAACATGTCCATTCTGAACTGTCCTCTCACCTCTCCTCCTGCTCCCTCTTTGACCGCCTACAATCTGGCTTCCAACCCCACCACTCGACTAAGACTGCCCTTACCAAAGTCACAAATGACCTACTAACAGCCAAAACCAAGAAAAAATACTCTGTCCTCCTTTTCCTTGACCTGTCCTCTGCTTTCGACACTGTTGACCACTCCCTTCTGTTGCAAACTCTCTCATTTCTTGGCATCACTAACCTCGCCCTCTCCTGGATCACATCATACCTCACAGACCAGACGTTTAGTGACTTCCACTCCTGCACCACCTCCTCGTCTCACTCCCTCTCTATTGGTGTCCTACAAGGCTCTGTCCTAGGACCCCTGCTCTTCTCTATCTACACTTTTGGCCTGGGACAGCTCATAGAGTCCCATGGCTTTCAGTATCACTCCTATGCTGATGACACACAAATCTACCTCTCTGGTTCAGACATTACCACCTTACTATCAAGAATCCCACAATAGTCTATCTACTATATCATCCTTCTTTGCCTTTCGCTTTCTAAAACTTAACATGGATAAAACATAATTCATCATCTTTCCTCCATTTTGCTCAACCCCCCCAACAGACCTATCTATCAAGATCAATGGCTGGATACGCTCCCCGGTCAACCAAGTCCGCTGCTTTGGAGTGACCTTGGATTCTGCCCTTTCCTTCAGACTACACATCCAAGCCCTTTCCACCACCTGCCGCCTCCAACTCAAAAACATCTCCCGTATCTGCGCTTTCCTTAACTTTGAATCTGCAAAAATGGTTGTACATGCCCTCATCATCTCCCTCCTAGACTACTGCAACACTCTCCTCTGTGGCCTTCCATCTAGCACTCTCGCACCCATCCAATCTATCCTCAACTCTGCTGCCCAACTAATCCACCTCTCACCCTATTACTTCTCTGCTTGTCCCCTCTGCCAATCTCTTCACTGACTACTCATTGCCCAGCGAATTCACTTCAAAGTACTAACAAATACATACAAGGCCGTCCATAACCTGTCCCCTCCCTAAATCTCTGAGCTACTTTCCCGATACATCCCCACACGCACTCTCCGATCCTCACAATACCTCCCTTTCTCCTCTCATTGCCTCTTCCCACAATCGACTCCAAGATTTCTCCTGTGCCTCCCCCATACTCTGGAACTCGCTACCCCAGCATATTAGACTTTCACCTACAGTGAAATCCTTCAAAAGAAACCTGAAAACCCACCTCTTCAGACAAGCCTACAACCAGTGACCCTGCTGCCTCTACCGCCATGACCAACTTCACCCGCACCTACTGTGTCCTTCTCCCATACCATGTAGATTGTAAGCCCTCACGGGCAGGGCCCTCTCTCCTTCTGTACCAGTTTTTAACTTGTCTTGTTTATTATTAGTGCATGTCTTGTTAATGATGATGTATGTATACCTCTTCTCATATGTACAGCTGTATGGAATGAATGGCGCTTTAATAATAAATAATAATAATTTGACTAGGAGGTGTCCTTCTCTCTTCCCAAGCTTTCGGGCCTTGTTCCTTGTTACCTCTCCTTCTTCGTCCAGTGTGGTTTCTCCCTCCCACACATGGGCGTGACAGCAGTGCCCCAGAATAGGGTACTTGAAAATTGCTTATTGATATTTAAAGCTATTTGTTTTTATGTAATATTCTGTTGTATTACATCTTTAAACTCTTGTATGGATCAGTCGGGGTTAGGAGGCTAGGAAATGGACCCATGCCCCCCTCTTTCCCTCCAGTTCAGTCTGTGTTAGCTGCGGAAGAGGGAGTAGATTCAAGTTCAGTGCCCCAGAGATGTTGATTGATGTTTGCCATGTTGTGGAAGATTGACACAGCACCTACAGGAAGTTTGATGTGGATCCTGGATCTGCCCCTGTGCAGTATAGAGATTTCTAGTCTGGAGTTAGCATGGAGAGGAAACAACTCCATGTGCTCCATTCCTCACAGGACTGGAGAAAAGCTACAGAGACTCACTGATCTTTGCATGATCAGTAAGGTAATCCGTAGGCTATTTGCTGCATTGAGGGGAACAGTGTTAAGACACCCTTCACACCTGGATATGACTTCAAGTTGTATCTTGAAAGAGACGAGAGGAAAGAGTGTGATAATATCCATCTTTGCTCAAATCAATACAAAACCATGTTGGGAGATTCACACTGTATACTATTGGAACTGTGTTTTGCTATAGATAGATATATTACAGTCTTCATTCTCCACTTCAGTAAAGAAATGTATTCTGCTACATTTGGTCTGTACGCTGGCCATTGCACTCTACATGCTCTTCCTTGCACCCATACAAACACTTAACATCTTGGGAATCCCAACTACTATCAGGCAGGAGCCCTAACATCAGGGTGTGCACCCTCCTATCATTGCACGGCCCTAGGGAGCAATGGTGTGAGGAATACCACTGTAATTGACTGTTATAGCCAGAGCCACTACCACCCCTAGCCTCAGTCACTGCCCAGCCATAGGGAGCATTGGTATGAGGATTGCCACTGTGATTTATGTGACTAGCAGCCAGAGCAACTACCACTCCCATCCACCGCTCTGCTCTTCCCGTTCTGTGGCAATACAACTTCCTGCTATTGACAAGATAGGACTGTCACACTGCCAGCCCAGTCCTGTATTGTAAAACAGAAATTCCAGGGACCCCATGATGTCATTGTGAAGAGAATGCGGCTCTCATGCACATTCAAACGGCTGATCGGAGTCCGTCCCCCACCAATCTGATATTGATGACCTATCCTAAGGATAGGTCATCAATGAAGAAAAAGCAAAGAACCTCTTTAATACAGTCCAGTCAGGCAGAATAAATGTTACATCAAACATATAAAAATTAACCCAGGCAACCAGTTATTGACTGTTTTGCTCGGCTATATCAAATTTTTATGCCTTTGTTGGAAAATTTCTGTAACTGGAAAATTAACATCATCATATAAGGAGGCTGTGTCTAAAGCTTAGGGGGCTTAGAGAGTCACAGTATGTAAAGCTAAAATAAATAAGATTTTTTATTTTGGCCACTATAGTGATGTAGTATAAAATGTACATGTATTTGACATCTCTATGAACAGGAGAGATAGGGTGAGTTCACATCACCATTTCAAGAGAGAGAAATAAAAAAAACAGGATCCCCAAAAAATAAAATGGATCCAATTGCATCAGTTGTCATCAGTTTGAGCAATTTCCGTCTGGGATCCGTTTTTTTAGACGGAAACAAAAGGACTGCATGCAGGACTTTTTTTCCCTGTCTAAAAAATGGATCTCAGATGGGAATGGATCAAACGGATGACAACTGATGCAACAGGATCTGTTTTTTATAGGATCCTGTTTGTTTTTTTCTCTCTCTCTTCTTCTGACGGATCAGAAGAACGGAAAGCTAAACGGTGATGTGAACCCACCCTTAGGCAATTAAACATAGCACGGTAACTTGGGGAATAGTGTGTGTGGTTTTTTTTTCATTTCTGACCAATTTTTCCTAAGACCTCTAAAATTTATTGATATCCACTCCAGTTTAAAAAAAAAAAAAAGAAAGTCCCAACTGTCCCACACAAAAAAAGCAAATGCAAAATATTTTGGGGTGGAATATGAAACAAAAATAAAATAAAAATAACCTTTAGAATACTTAATTCCCAAATTAGAAATTTTGCTATGGTCATGAAGTTCCAAATGAACTAAGTTTTAGTAATATTAATTTTATTTTCACTTGTTTTTAGGGAAACTGTGCATCTTGGTTGCCCTCTAGTGATAAGTTATAATATAACTTCATTGTGTGACTGTAAAATCATAAGTGCAAGGCCATCTGTGGTGTAAACTCTGCAGATTTTGTGAAGTAGGAAAGTCCGGAGCAGATCTGGTAGAATTCCACAGCAGCGGAATCGGACACAAATGGGGTGCATTTTGTTGAAGGAATCCTCACGTAAAATCCAGCCTCTGCATTGCAAAGTGTGAAATGCATAATGACGTGCTACAAATTTAAAGCCAAGGCTTGGGGGAGGGGGGCTAGAGTGTCACAGCCAGGGAGAAAAAAAAGCGTACCTTCTCCCTGCCTGTGAGCGTCAGAAGGAGACGCCCATTGAGAAACCCGGCCGTCTCCTCCTCCCTGTACCAATGCTGCTTATTAGCATACCGCGTGGCAAAAGTGAATGGGGGGCACAGCGGGGGAACGGAGTAGCAAATGTTTAAAAAAAAAAAAAAAAAAAGTGCCCTGACATCTCCTAATAAAGCGCTACACTGTCAGGTAATAATATTGGGATGTTAGGACCAGTGATAGGCCCTCTTTAATTTAACAAAGTTTTTATTTTTTCAGTATTAGAACACAAGAAAAACTATAAAAATGTGGTATCTCTGTAACGGACTCAGAGAATGAAGGGAACAGGTCAGTTTTACCACACAGGGAACACTGTAAAAACTAAACCCATAAAACTGGTATGTGTTTTTTTTTTTTCCAGTTTCCCTCTACTTCTTATGCAATATAGAATGGTGCCATTAGAAAATAGAACTTGTTCCCACAATGAACAAGTCCTCATCTGCCGATAGGAACAGAAAAATAAAACGCCGGAACTAATAAGCAAAAAACAAAAAAGGGTTAAAGCCAACTTCAAGTGACTACCTGTATTTTATCGTCAAAAGATACTTCTCCCTTTAATGTCTGTACACACACTGTACATTATTTCTACAGGTTAATAATTTATTGTATAAAACGACTACAATAATGTGATATATTTATTTTACAATTTTCTTCCTGCCCCCAGGGGGTACTTGGCTTGAAAAGGTTGAGAATCACTGGTGTACCTTGCCCACTAATTTGTTAAACCACCCTTATCACATTATTTGAACTATGCTCAGTAATTCCTATTGTTCACTATGACCACATGAACTCTTTGGAAAGTACCTGAATGTCGCTTTTGTGTGTCTGACAGTACACTAGATCTTCCCTACATACCAGCAGTTAGGTAGGGATGATTTTGGGTTAATAAGTGCTGAATATTTTTAAGAGCCAGAAGATAAGATCAAAACAACATAAGGTAGATTTTTTTTCCCATGCACAATAATAACAGAAATATTGTGAAATCTGTATACACGAACTGCAAAGGTGCACATCAAAGTCATTCACTTTGCCTACACCCTCAATATAGAGTAATTGCGCATGAAATCTCTGCCAAGTCCAAGGGTGCTTACCTATAAAGCATCTACCGTGCATATGAAAAACTGTGGTCAAGGACTTCTTACAGACACCATAAGGCCTATTTCACACGGACGTCACGGATTTTGTCCGGATGTATTGTGGCAAACCCGCGCGAGTAGGCATGCAATTTCACACAGTTTTGTCTGCGATTGTGTTCCGTTGTTCAGTTGTTTCAACGCAAATGCAATGCGTTTTGCACACGCGTGTGATAAAAAACTGAATGTGGTACCCAGACCCGAACCCGGACTTCTTCACTGAAGGGTTCTGTTGATTTTATTATTTTCCCTTCTAATATGGTTACCTTCTATCTTCATTCAGCAGGAGCTGCGCTGACATCACCATGATCACCACGTGGTGAGCGCGAGGACATCGTTGAAGGTCCTTTTTCAGGTCCTGCAGGAAGAAGAAAGAAGACGATACTGGCTGCGCGATCAAGTCGATGAGGTGAGTTTATTTTTTAATTTTTTAACCCCTCAATGGACATTTTAGTAAGCATTCTGTATTAAGAATACTATTATTTTCACTTCTAACCATTTTAGAAGGGAAAATAATACAGTGAATTGACTTTAATGGGGTCCGGGGTTCCTCATCCCTATTTACTAACATCATCGCCTAGCAACCATGCGTGAAAATCGCACTTGCTTGTGGATGCTATGTGATTTTCACGCAGCCCCATTAATTTTTTGGGGCCTGCGCTGTGTGAGGAACTTAGAATATAGAACCTGCTGTGTGGAAAACAACGCTCATGTACACAGCCCCATTGAAATGAATGGGTCAGGATTCAGTGTGGGTGCAATGCGTTCACGTCACACATTGCACCTGCGTGAAATACTCGCCGTGTGAAAGGGGCCTAAAAGCAAATGGACAGATTCAGTTTTTACTACTTTTGGGTGAGAAAGATTTAGTCTGAAGTGAGTTTCCAGGACTTTAAAGGGGTTGGCCAGTTTATATTTCTAGCTGCACATGTCCTGCCATGCATTATAAGTAAGCATAATTAAACTATCAGCACCGATGTCAGATAGTTTACTATGAACAATTCATGTTTACATGCAGGTTCCTGACTTGTGTGCCGGGCCTGTGCTGGGAACACGCCCTTCATCAGCAGCCTCTATTCATTTACGCTGGGAACTAAGGATGAGCAAAATAGTTCGTACTGAGCCGGGTTCGGTCTAAAACGTTCCTATTTTTCAAATGGCAGACGAACCCGAATATTTTCCGCTATGTTTCAGATAAATCCAGTAAAACAGAGCGTAGCACCATTTTAGTGCACATGTAGGTGGGAAAAAAACACTAGAGAGGAAGAAAAGAGGTTCTCACATGACCCTGAGAGGAAGTAGGGGAAAGGGCTTGCCCTAATTGGTTCCCAGGCCGATAGACAGCCTGGATGAGCCGATCAGAGCTGCAGCAGGTAGGGAGGTGCCCTAGCAGAACAAGCAGAATGTCATTCTCAGCTGTGAATGAGGGTGGTTGGGTCTTACAGTGTTTGCCAGAAAAACCTTAGGGAGTCAGGTACTCCTTAAGTGAAAAATCAATCAGTTTGTATTCTTCTGCTGGGGACAGTGAAGGCAAAGGGTAGAATTACAAAGAAGAAAAATTCTGTGTGTAGAATAGGGACAAGCAGGGGATCTGTCAGCCAGGGAGTGAGAAGTGAGGAGCTGAGGCTGGCTGTGCCTGCTAGCACAACTGCAGCTGCAGCAAACCTAAAAAGCAGCTACCTGCAAGGACATCCTTTTTTTTTGGGGGGGGGGGGGTTATTAAATTTAATTAAACCAGTATATAGGTGATTAGTACACCAATATACAGGGTAGGGCAACAATTTAACTGTGAGTGATAACATCAAAGTAAGGGTCAGGCCTCAATCGTCCATTTCAGTTTATTCTATTTCCACATCGTTGGATTTTTTTTTTGGGGTGGGTTTAATTTAATTAAACCAGCATATAGGTGATCAGTATATCAATACACAGGATAGGGCAACAGTTTACCTATGAGTGAAAATGTGAAATTAAGTGTCAGGCCTCAATCGTCTGTTTATTTTATTTCCACATGGTTGGAATATTTTTTTTTTTTTTTGTGGGTTCTATTTAATTACACCAGCATATAGTACACCAATACTAAGGGTAAGGCAAAAAATTACCTGTGAGTACTTTTAGTGTAGCCCTCTCAGTCTTCACTGCCCCTTCCTAATGAAGCGTCTTTTTCCTAAGTGGGAAGAAAACCCTACCACCCCCTACAGCAGATAGGCAAGAGAGTCTCCCTGTTGACGACTTGTGTGAGAGCTGTCACCGTTTGAGCTGCCCTAAGGAATAGAGGGCTGGGACCCCTTGCATAGCTGTGTTGATGGTGTTGGTAATAGTGACACCTGTATCCACGGCATGTGGGGGCAGTGACAGAGATAGTTGGGGAAAACGCAGAGCAGGGTAGGGGGGGCCCAGGAGCCCACCATGATATCTCACAGTCTGATAAAAGCGTCAGGAAGGGTGAGAACACCAATGACAATTGTGCGCTGGACAGGACCTGGTTGCCGGGTCAGGGTGCTGAGGAGGAACCAACATCAGTGAAGAAGGGCATAAGGGCAATGGTGGCAGTGGCACCAATAAAGACCAGAGGCGATGTACCTCCCAAAGAACAGCCAAAGCCGCATCTGCATCAGCATCTGGTGATGCCGCTAACACTGTGTGTGGTTTAGGCTCAAAATGTGCCAGAGCTAAGCCCAGCTTGGCTACCTGTGTAGCTCTATGTAAGCAACTCCCATATAGCACTTTTTCTCCACAAGGCGAGCATACAAAACCACAGCGGTGTACAAGATCTGCAGAATTAAAATAAGCCATGGGATTTCAATCGCGATGATAGCTACTTGGGGTCTATTGCACCACATGATGCAGCATAACTAGATAATTTGGGAAAATACTAAAAACTGGCAGCAGTGTTACCAGTAAGGAAAAGTCTGTCCTTCTTTGCCTGATCATCTTTGTGGCAGCCAATCAGCATCCTCAAGCAATACAAAATCTTTGTCATCATCATTATAATCACCTTTTTATTCTACTGCTAAGACTCCTCCTTGTGAGACATCTATAACAGAATGTTTAGCCAAAAAAAAAAACTTTTCTGTATCATATGGTTGCTGCTTCAGCCACCACTCCTTTTCGCTGCTAATCCCCTACTGCCACCGCTATTAATGCAAAGCGTCTGCCATTACTACCACCACCACTACTTCTACTACTACTAATACCCATAGACAGCTACTACTGTGGTCGCATGACTCTACATTCGTACCGTACACTTTCCACATCCACATTTCACTGCCGCTGCTCCCAATTAAAAGGCAGATTTTTTTTTATCTTGTTCACAACGACCCACTTTTTCTTCTGACCATCAACACTTGTGCGTGTTATACATGCAGGCATTCTGACCCTGGAAAGGCATAATTTTTGGATGCTTAGTCGCCCCCAAGACACTTTTTTTTTAAATCAAATAACATTGTGTATGTTTGAACATCATATGCCCCCGATAAGGGACCATTTTTTTGAGGCTTTGAGTTGGAATATGAAAAAGCATAATACATGTGCTGGCGCATTGTGTTATTAACATGCTATATGTCAACGCCATCAAACATACATTTACCCATAGCTATGTATGTCAGTGTCCCTCAGACATCATTTACTATTGCTGTCATTGCATTCGAAAGCTTGGAGAGGGGGGAGGAAAAAAGATAAAAATCATAAAAAATTAACAAAAAGAGTTAACAAGTTTTCATAAAAATTCCTAGGAGGCTAGAGCAGGTTATATACCAATTTTCAGGGCAATTGGAACAATGTTTGCTTGGCCTGAACAGATTTTGGTTCAAATCGAACTCTTTAAAAAATTCTGAGAACCGGGACCGAAAGTACCGTTAAGTACCAGTGCTCAGTGTTGTACTAGTAAGTTACTGAACGTTAACGGGTTAAGTGGGTGCAATAGTTCCTGCTGAAGAATACTACTTTGGGCATCTTACAGAGGCTCTTTACCAGATAAATAACATCTTAAAAATAAAGATTCACTAGAAGAAACATCACAGGAGACTCCTTCCTTTAACAACTTTATTACTATTTATTTTTATTATTTTATTTTGTTAGCAGATAACACAATATACATTGCTATGTGAATATCATATGTTTTGTTCTGAGTTCATAGGAAATAATAAGTCACCTGTAGCCACCTTCACATGAACACTGTATTCAGTCCTTATAGTAGAGAACTGATATTTCACTAAAAATAAGGCCCCCGACATCACCTGTTATGGGAGAGTTAGGAGCTCCTCATTAGGGGTGCACCACCAATGAGGCGAGGTGAGGCAATTGCCTCAGGCAGCACTTAAGGAAGACAAGGATTCCCATGGTTTGTATCAGTGACCAAGTAGTGTAATAAATTAGTGTAGTCTGATACATTCACAGTCTGCTTTATATTTACGTACAAATAATTTCCAGACGTTAAACATTCACTAAAATATATCAAGATGAAAAAGTGATCACATCTTCATTGGGGTCACATGTGTCTTGAGATGCACGTCTTTCTCTAGGTGACCTAAGAAACCTAAAAATAAATCGTTTTTGGTATAATGTGTGAAGAAAATTTTAGATTTTATAATTATATGTATTCTAGATTTTTCTTGACATTTTTTACACATTAACAGGTATGGAAACATTTCTCAACATTACATATTATGTAAAATGATGTATACTTGATAAAATCTGGCTGATTTTTGGGGGTAGCAAACTAGACAATTACCCAGGGCTGGCCTGAAAATATAATATACTGTATGCAAGCATCATCTGGAAACTATATAGTAGTACAGATTTTTAAGCACTGGCAATCATTTTGGGCACCAAATGATTCTATTGTGAGATTAGTCTTCTTGGGTATTTTTTGCCATTCTATGACATTATTAAGGTTTAAACATGTAGATAAAAAGTTCATTTTTTACCCTACTCTTGTTTGGATATCTTCTTAAAGGTAGTGAGTCATCAGAAAATGACCTATTGTTTAAATTGTTATGATAAACATATTTTTTAGGATTTTTTGATGATATATTTATTTTCCATGTTAGTGACTATATTTAAAACAAATCCTGTCACTTCTAGGTCTGTACAGATCACTTTCTTGCAGCGATCTGCTTATCATTACAGGCAAGAACCACCGTTTTGTTCAGTCTCTTCCTCATTGTGAATTTTTGAACACTTGCTCTTTCAACGGTCTTCTTAAGTAGTTTTTTGAGTGCTCCTTGTTGTGTGTCCCAGGCTCAGGAACATGTAATAGTTACAGCCAACAGGGCATGTAGAGGGACACTGCCACTCTCTACATATTACAGAATAGGAATACAGACACCATGTAAAATATGATGAGCCTAAACTGACTCTGAGTATGTCTAAGAGAAGATAAATGGCTCTATCTATATTTACTTGGTGCACTAATGCAAGTTTTTAATGTGTATCATGTAGCGAGAAACATTACCAAGTGTTCCATTATCATACAGGAGGAAACATTTAATAATGGGCAAATAGTACATACAAAGGAGCAGAAGAAAACATTGCATAAAGGAGGAGTCTCTCTTATCTTGGAGCAGAGCATAGACAGAACTTAAGAATTCTGGTAGTTCTACCATAGTATAACTGCTCTATAATGCAGTAGCTGCAAACTTGTAAATTCACATATTTTTGTACATATTGTCTCAAGTTATTGAGATGAATTCACACACAGCTGATTTGTTACATGAATGTCTTTAACAGCCCCTTACGTCTAAATGGGCCTTGCAGAAAACGTATCAAGCCCTGCACTTTAAAATTCTGCTTCAAAAAGTTGCAAGAGAGGGCTTTTTGTGCCATTGCTTCTTTTTGGGAAAGTGGGCATGGTTAGCTGGTTGAGCTGATGCAAGCCAGAATTATCATCTGTAACCTTTTAAAAGTCACAAAAATTGTGGCAATCTTAAAGGCTATGTACACCTTTGGAGGCAATTTGTTTTATGATTTCATGTTATTTATTTTTGGCTAAAAATAGTTTTTTCAATTATTGAGCTGTTCTGTCCCAAAGGGTTAACTGTATTTTTTTTAGCTGTGTGACTGGTACTTTCACTTTGTGCCGGTCATCAAATAAACATTATCTCCAAACTACTGAGAGGTCATAAACACTTATTTAAGCCACATTCTTATCAGTAAGATAAGAACTGAGCTATAATGAGTGTTCATAAGGGCAGAGAGCAGAGATAAGGAGCCTGTCAGCTCCTCAAATGACGGAAAAGACAGAAAATCTAGAGGCTGCTACTAGAGCATCTCAGCACTGTACAGAAAAAAGGGTTCTATAATTGAAATAAAGACCAATTTAAAAATAAAAAATGTAGCTCAAAATGAGTACAATGCAAAAATCTTCACCCCCTTATCCATTATGATATTAGCATCGGAGCATTTCATGCTCCAATGCTCTCCCTTGGCCTGCACTGCATCACGCAGGGAAAGGGCTTTGTTTAACTCTGTGCACTGCTAGGCGGAGGCTTCCGTCCAGCAGTGTATTCGGTGACGTCACTGGCACTGATGGGCTGGCTTTAGCTCTGACCTTGCCGTTTTACAGGATAGGGCATCGTTAAAAGCCGCCCATCAGTGCCAGTGACGTCACCGGGCTCAGTGCATGGCTGAAGCCTCCACCCAGCATACACTATACACTATATAGAGCCCAGTACGTCATTGGAACCCTAAAAAAAAAGACTTTTCCCTGCACAATTCAGCACAGGGCAAAGTAGGGCATCGGAGCATGAAATGTGTCTGGGTTCAGCTCTGAACCCGGATAACCCTTTTAAGTCTGTGTTAGACCTGCCGATGGTTGGCCAGATCATTGCTAATGAGTGTTTCTGCTTAGAGCAGAAACAACCCCATTCCAATTAATTAAACTTGATTTTTTTAAGTTGCAGAAATTGCTGAAGCAGATCTGCATATGAATTTTCCCTAAAGGATTTTCTTTCTCCTTCCTTTGGATCAACAAGTGCAAATTAGGAATTTTTCCCGTCTGGTTGAAGGTAAAGGATATAGGTCTTATTTTCACATGGACTATTGAAATGTCATATCAGTGTGTTATGTTAGTATGTTAAAATATGTTGTAATCCTTCAGTGAGACCCAATATAAGTGCCCATATGTGGCTTGACAAGCTGGAAAATATTGTTTGTTGTTGCATTACAGGTTCCAAAAGGATTTGTTTTTAACCTTTTAATGTATAAATTCCAGAATCAGCATACACAAGACCCTTAAAACTAAGGGGTGAAGTCTTATGTGTTTAATAAGTACTTACCTAAAGGTTAGCTTCTTTCCAGATTCTTTTTTCAAAAGGTTTATTTTGTAGTACTGTCGCAGTGCTCTTGACATATTCTCATAGGTCATATTTGGGCGGTTCTGCATGGGTAAATGAAATGAATTAAATGGTTAAATCATTTATTCTCTTTTTTTTTTTTTTAACCTTGTGATCGTCTGATGCACGAAATGCTTGCTTTTAAAATTACATAAAAAATATGAAGAACAATGGATCATGTTCAAGATCATGGAAACCATGAAAACCAATATGATACTCATAATTCGGAACATCTTTAGACTGATCACGAGACAGTACTTACTGGTATAATTCCATATATGAAAGTCTCTTATATGACCCATTTTCTTTGCTTGTGGTTAGTGGTTTTGTATGAAAATATTTATTATGTAAGATGAGGGTATGAGAGGGCGCGAAATAACTGCAGCTCCTTAATATCTGCAGCTGTCTGCTGGCCACTGCAGCTGTGCTGGCTACTGCTCTTGGCCCTTAACCAATTACTTCTGTCACTGTATGATCCCTCAGCTTCAGCAGGTTTCATAGGTGCACAATTCCAGAAAGGAATGAGTGCTAGCACTCCGCCGCAGGAATATGTCCCTCGACTCTCCTAGGTAGTGTCCATTGTCCACTTTAATGTGTCTCCTCTTGCAGTGTCTCATCAAACGCTAAATCTCTAAATAATGCATATTTAATAGGGGTTTTTGTTCCCTAACATATTTCTGAGGTTTTACACTATTTTGCCTTTATTTACAGGAAATTCTGCACTGTAACTTATAAATACTGTGTATTGCTGAAACTGAAAGCAGGAGTTGACCAAGCCTTTGAAATGTGTTTTCTAGAAGGGGGTGGAGATTAGTCCTTAGTCTTTCCTCTCTTTGTTCACTAAGTTCATCTAGGAGACTCCACACAAGGTGTGCACCAGGGGAACTACTACTACTAATCCTAACATTTAGTGCGGTCCCCTCAACTCTGTGGGTCATCAATACCATAGTGCAGCACAAAATACCATCCCAGCAGAACAAAATACCACAGTGCAGCACAAAATAACTCTCCAGAAGCAACAAAGTTCTGTGCTCATCCTCTAGTTGTCTCTAACTGAAAAGTAGCAGGGATATGAGGAGGTGAGTTGCCAGCTACAGCTATAAGTCAGACCTACCTTCAGCACGCTGCCTGGTTTTTCAGAGCTACCAAACTCTAGAAAATTCAAGAAAATACCTATTATAGCCAGTCATGTTTCCTCTGATGTAGAGACAGTTTTTCCTTATCTTTTCCATTCAGACCAGACCACCATGACAATGTCTTTTACACTCATCTCAACAGAGTTTGCAACACAGATAACTTGGACTCCCCACTTTCCCATAATCCTCCCTACCTTGTCAATACAACCTCCCCATCCTAGGGCCCTTAACTATGCCATCTTGTACCCCAGTAGTAGAAATGTCCCACTACAGTGACCCCTCTAGTAATAATGTCCCCTATAGTGCCTCCTGTAATAATAACTCTTCCTACAGTGACCCTAAATACCCCCTATAGTTCCCCAGTATTAAAAATGTCCTAAAATACACCCTACAGTGTTCCTACTGCTGTTCCTCAAGTGACAAAAAAAAAGGAAAAAAACCTAAGTCCTGTTCCATGCCACTGTCAGGCTGAGTTCACATCAGCGTTTAGCCTTTCCGTTCTTCTGCTCCAATATAGGAGCAGAAGAACGGAAAGGCCGAATTTGGCACATAACTGAGCCGAGCGGAGTCTACGGACCCCATAGACTATAATGGCATCCGTTAGGTTTCCACTCAGAGGAAGATTTTTAAAGTGGAGACAAAAGTCATGCCTGCAGGACTTATGTGCTGAATCTATTCTTTCTGTTCTTCTTCTCCTATAATGGAGCAGAAGAACGGAAAGGCTGAACGCTAATGTGAACTCAGCCTTAGTGGTGCAGGCCACAGGCCTTTTCTAACAAAAACGATGGTCAGACAGGAGCAGGCAAAGAATGCCTCCCTGAGTACTGCTCAAAAAACAATCAGGAAAAAACTAGGAGGGGCAGTATACTAAGTAAAATGTCACTTTTATTAATTATCGGGAGATAAAAACGGCCCCTACAGACAAACAACATATACAGCATGCACACGAGAGTACACTAGTAAGACGACGGGTACAATTAGTGTACCAGTCAGGTCTGGGTGTACTGTATATAGTGGGCTGGGCCACTAGCGGTAGGCCAGGCACGGCTGTGTCAGTGAAGGTCAACTAGCCCTGTTGCCTCCCTACTTGGCCTGGTCCGCCCTACTCAATAATCCACGGGACGGGGTCCAAAAAACCCCGCAAGGGGCTGCCCCGACTGGAACTCTCGTCCTGTGTATGTGACCTTATCAAGGCCCTAGACACAGGAAAAGCACAAGCTGCCCGAGTGGACAGACAACATACACTATACAAACATACAGTATACACAAGTAACCCCACCAACAAAAAACCTGGTTGAGGGATAGAGTGATGGTGATACTTATGCGTCCCGACGCGTTTCCTCCCAGGAAGGCCCAGGATTCATCAGGGGACACTGCAGGCAGAATATGACTGAGTGTATACAGATGGCAGCGGTCGGCGTATGGCTTCAAAGACCACCAACAGACTAGGAACCAGGCTTTTGTTACTGGCAAATTGGGGGGGCTCTTGTTACTGGCACATGATGGAGGGGCTCTTACTGGCACATTGGGGGCTCTTGTTACTGGCACATGATGGGGGGCCTTTTCTAGCCTGCATCCTGGGATGATTGTATGTCCCATTTGTACACTGCCTCTTACAGTGGCCTATGAGGGTGAATAGCATAGCAGGGAGCCATGAGCTCTGTGCCCCCACAGAAGTATTCAACTGCATAACTGTACTGAGAACAGTGATACAGTTAAAATCAGGAGTGGGACCTGTAACCGCTAACCAGATACATAGGTACCTGATGCTCCCGGCATTAACCAACACTGAGTCCTTCAGATCATTAAGTACCTGGCTGGTGGATGTGAGGAGATCTTAGGCAACCCCTTAAAGGCTTCAGCCCACCTGGAAATTTCCCTGTACAGTCTATGGCCAATCCACCCCTGAATACTCCACCCCTTTTTTCAAGGACATCAGGCCGCGCTCCAATGCACAAAAGCAAATGGTAGCAGACACAAGAGGTCCAGGCCACCCCCTCACAAATATATTGTACTGTATTTTAGTTATTCAAAGAGGGTCTAATACTTTTTGGGAAACCTCATAAAGTAATAGAAGATAAAATAAAAGGTTTTATACTTTATTTATGTATGTATGTATGTATGTATGTATTCTGTCAAAAGTAGTGTGTGTATTTGTTTCTACCTCTTGACCCAACCCAAGATGAATGTGAATGTGTAACTTAGCGGTCATGTGCAAGAATGGCACATCACTGGTCGTTTGATGTTTTTATACATGTGACCACTGAGGACAGTGATGGGCTTCAGCAGTCACATGAATGAGAACAGCCCATCATCACTTCCAGTCTGCTGGGATCTGGAAACCGCAAAAACAGGAGCCACAGACCTTGAACGGAAGGACTTTCAAAAGGTGACTTTTATTTTTATTTTTTTATTACACACCCCCTGCCTCTGCTTAAAGGGGTTGTCCAGGTTCAGAGCTGAACCTGGACAGCCCTCCATTTTCACCCAGGCAGCCCCCCTGACATGAGCATCGGAGCAGTTCATGCTCCGATGCTCTCCTTTGCCCTGCGCTAAATTGTACAGGGCAAAGGCATTTTTCTGAGTTCCGGTGACGTACCGGGGCTCTCTATGGGGCTGACAGGAACCCCGGTGATGTCACTGGCACTGATGGGCGGGATTTGGCTCTGCCCTAACCAGTAAAACGGCTAGGGCAGAGCTAAAGCCCGCCCCTCAGAGCCAGTGACGTCACCGAACACACTGCTGGGCGGAAGTTACCGCCCGGCAGTGTGTTATTGAAAACACAAGAGCCTGTGCCCTGCGCGATCTAGCGCAGGGCACTGGAGCGCATCGGAGCATGAGATGCTCCGATGCTAGGCTCAGGGGGGCTGCCGGGGTGAAAATAAGGGTATGTGCAGGTTCAGCTCTGAACCCGGACAACCCCTTTAATTTTTCTTTTTTGGTTGGACAACTCCTTTCATATGTGAATTTGGTAACAACCAGTAATCAATGCATTGTTCTGTTAAGATAGATCTGGAAAAAATACCTTGTGATTTCCCCAGAATGTAGCAAGCTTCTTTGGATCCACCACTCTGAAGATTTTCAGTTCTTTATCTTCCCACCTAATGTATGATTCATAGCGCTTGTCATCAAGAAGTTTGTGCAAATAGTCCCACAGGAACCTGCAACCTGGATTGGCAATAGCATACTATTTCTTTAATAAATTAAGATGTAATCACATGATACTTACATTTATTTGTATGCACAATAAATATTAATATATTTTTGCAATTAAAAGCACCAAGTGTACACCACAGGCCCAGACCCTATTTACAGCAAGGCATATCTACAGTACTGTAAATACAATCAGTTTCTGATAGGTGTGAGCAGCACCACTGGCAGGATGAGTGTTCCCTTTCCCTCAACCCATCTTTTGAGATAGCTGCCAAGCTTGCCCAACTCTTATAGACCAGAATACAGAAAGATGCACGTGTATAGCAACCTCTCTATTCATTTGCCAGGATGCAGTGGCTGACAACCATCTCACTAGGCATGTTGATACGCCATCATTGTCTATAGCAGGAATTACTCTTTCTAAGGCCTCATGCACACGACAGTTTTTTTTCACGGTCCGCAAAAACGGGGTCCGTGGGTCCGTGATCCGTGACCGTTTTTTCGTCCGTGGGTCTTCCTTGATTTTTGGAGGATCCACGGACATGAAAAAAAAGTCGTTTTGGTGTCCGCCTGGCCGTGCGGAGCCAAACGGATCCGTCCTGAATTACAATGCAAGTCAATGGGGACTGATCCGTTTGATGTTGACACAATATGGTGCCATTTCAAACGGATCCGTCCCCATTGACTTTCAATGTAAAGTCTGGAGTTCTTTTATACCATCGGATTGGAGTTTTCTCCAATCCGATGGTATATTTTAACTTGAAGCGTCCCCATCACCATGGGAACGCCTCTATGTTAGAATATACTGTCGGATATGAGCTACTTCGTGAACCTCAGATCCGACAGTATATTCTAACACAGAGGCGTTCCCATGGTGATGGGGACGCTTCAGGTTAGAATACACTACAAACTTTGTACAAGACTGCCCCCTGCTGCCTGGCAGCACCCGATCTCTTACTGGGGGATATGATAGCACAATTAACCCCTTTAGGTGCGGCACCTAAAGGGGTTAATTGTACTATCATATTCCCCTGTAGGAGATCAGGGCTGCCAGGCAGCAGGGGGCAGCCCCCCCCCTCCCCAGTTTGAATATCGTTGGTGGCACAGTGTGCCAACCACCATCGGCCCCCCCTCCCTCCCTCTATTGTATTAAATCGTTGGTGGCACAGTGTGCCAACCACCATCGGCCCCCCTCCCTCCCTCTATTGTATTAAATCGTTGGTGGCACAGTGTGCCAACCACCATCGCCCCCCCCCCCTCCCTCTATAGCAGTAACATTGGTGGCAGTGTGCGGTCTCAACAGTAGAAGATTCATACTTACCGGCTTGCTGCTGCGATGTCTGTGTCCGGCCGGGAGCTCCACAAGTGAAAGGTCTGTGCGGCGCATTGCTAAAGAACTGTCACTTACCAGTAGGAGGAGCTCCCGGCCGTTCACAGACATCGCAGCAGCAAGCAGGTAAGTATGAATCTTCTACTGTTGAGACCGCACACTGCCACCAATGTTACTGCTATAGAGGGAGAGGGGGGTGGCGGGGGGGGGGGCGATGGTGGTTGGCACACTGTGCCACCAACGATTTAATACAATAGAGGGAGGGAGGGGGGCCGATGGTGGTTGGCACACTGTGCCACCAACGATTTAATACAATAGAGGGAGGGAGGGGGGCCGATGGTGGTTGGCACACTGTGCCACCAACGATTTAATACAATAGAGGGAGGGAGGGGGGGCGATGGTGGTTGGCACACTGTGCCACCAACGATATTCAAACTGGGGAGGGGGGGGGGTCTGCCCCCTGCTGCCTG
The DNA here is from genome assembly GCF_014858855.1 of Bufo gargarizans. Classification (NCBI taxonomy): domain Eukaryota; kingdom Metazoa; phylum Chordata; class Amphibia; order Anura; family Bufonidae; genus Bufo; species Bufo gargarizans. Next base: position 412,714,598 of record NC_058082.1, on the reverse strand, counting down.
GCAGCCCTGATCTCTTACAGGGGAATATGATAGTACAATTAACCCCTTTAGGTGCCACACCTGAAGGGGTTAATTGTGCTATCATATCCCCCTGTAAGAGATCGGGTGCTGCCAGGCAGCAGGGGGCAGTCTTGTACAAAGTTTGCAGTGTATTCTAACTAGAAGCGTCCCCATCACCATGGGAACGCTTCTGTGTTAGAATATACTGTCGGAAATGAGTTTTCACGAAGTGAAAACTTAGATCAGAAAAAGCTTTTATGCAGACGGATCTTCGGATCCGTCTGTATGAAAGCAACCTACGGCCACGGATCACGGACACGGATGCCAATCTTGTGTGCATCCGTGTTCTTTCACGGACCCATTGACTTGAATGGGTCCGTGAACCGTTGTCCGTCAAAAAAATAGGACAGGTCATATTTTTTTGACGGACAGGATACACGGATCACGGCCTCGGCTGCAAAACGGTGCATTTTCCGATTTTTCCACGGACCCATTGAAAGTCAATGGGTCCGCGAAAAAAAACGGAAAACGGCACAACGGCCACGGATGCACACAACGGTCGTGTGCATGAGGCCTAAGGGTTTTGAAAAAGTCTAGATATTACACAAGTATAGTTTCAAAAAAAAGTAATAAAATTCACAAATGTATCTGAAGATTATGAGTACTGGCCATGTGTGAGATAAAGTGGTTATCATGAGGAACTGTTTCTGGACTTCCTGACAGCAGTCTCAATAATGAGAACTACTTGGCAACTTCTCAAAAGCTTGAAGTAACTGCTGTGAACTATTTAAAAACTTTTTGACATCACTCATTTTCTGTTTTACCCTTTATTTTCCCATCCATATAGTTAATGTGTTCTGCAGAGCTTTGCTTATTTTCTGTTCCTTGTGTCCTTTGGCAAAGATTGAGAGGTTGATCATCCTCTGTAGCAGCCGGATGTATCGTTTTTGAAGGTAACTGAGACTTTTCTGTCACTGAAGACACAAGTGAATATAATTATAGGAAACACTTTTGTGCATTATTGTTGCTTATTTGTATATGCATTATTCATATAGTGCCTATAGCCTCTAATTAACATTTCCACCTCTGCTGGATTGCAGGGTGATCGTAACCCCTGGATACAAGCAGTATATAATGTAATGTAAAAATTTATGAGTCCATTGAAGGAGGCAATATGGACAATCACAATACATTAGTAAATGCATTGTATTAACTTTGTGTACATGATAAATGCCATTTGCTGAAGGACAACCCCCTTAAAGTGTTATAAAGTGTGTTATTTGCAATTACAAACTTGTATATTAAACATTTAAAAATGTTAAAGTTTTGCAAGAATGTGTGGACCCACTCTGTTGCAATGAATTTGACTTTAGGCTAATCCTGGTAGTGGAGTTAAAGGGTCTCTCTGGTATTCATGCTTTAACCTCTGTACAAGGATCTGGACTTTGCTGTAGGGCATCATGAAGTCATATCTATAGCACTAGTCTCTATTAGAAACAGCAGATGTGATTCTAACATCTAACACCAGGATGTGGTGCATAATCGAAAATCAAAAGTCTTAGTCAGGTGGGCAGAGGTAAAGGCACATGAAGTTTGGGCAGCACAGTAAGCAGGTAGAAGGCACAAAAGTTAGCAAAGTCAAAAGACAAGCTGGGTCAGGAGCCAAGAATACAATATTGAAGGATACTTTAGCAGAAACAATGCAGGTGTGTGCTGGCCTTTTAAGAGCCAGGATTCAGCATACATGATGTAGCTGCAGAGGGCTTGATGGAAGAGAGGAGGTGGCAGAACCTGGTGGCCCAGACAGGAGTAAAGTAGGAACAAATCAGATGCCAGACATGCAGAGGAGAGCAGAACACGGCAGCGGGAGGTGAATAAGACTGAGAGTGGAGCATGACTCATTTCTTTTAGAACATCAGTCTAATGTGTCCAGGGTTGGAAGAAGCCTCTTCTAGTGCTTATTCTTATTGGTTGACCTGCACAATAGAAGGAATCCCTCTGCTGCCCATGTACAAGAGGATCCAGATCGTGGGATTGAGTTACTAAGCATGTGTGACCACCAGCCTACATTAGGTGGATGTTCTGAGAGGAAATTAAAAAAGCAACAGGAGGCACCATAACATGTAGCAGCAATATGTTGACACAATAGCATATATATATATATATATATATATATATATATATATATATATCCAAGAGAAAGGGCTCCTACAGAATACATTAAAGGTGTTTCAGGTGCAAAAATATTTCTTCTGTGACCGGGCACCTGGAGCAGCCTAGGCGGCTGGTTTATTGCTCTGTCACCCCTAACCAGAAGGGTTTCATTAGCTATGGACCACAGTGTCTCCCGTCTCGCTCAGGACTACCCCTCCTGCGCAACACTGCATCCTACCCCAGGATAGCAGAGTACAAGCCTTCTGGCTTGCTTTCCTATCCAGTGTGTATTCAGCCCCAGGGTAGTTACCTGCGGCTCTATATATTTTATCTTCCTGCAGTCTCTCCCTGAAGAGTCATGGACAGAAACGTGCCACATCGGGGGACCATTGGAAGTAACTCTATATTCCATTCACTGGCATAACTTCTGTAGTTTCAGGGCTAGGTCCACCATAGGGACAGGCTACCGGACGGGGTCGCCTTTTCTAAGGCGAATGCTCCATGTAGATAGGTAGAAGCATAATAGCCCCTTTCACCTTGTTAGGGCTATACAGGATTCACCCCAGTGCTCCATCTACGTGGCTCCACAGTGAATGCACCCATTCCCGCACGGCATGACCCAAGTGTCTCCTACCTCCTGTATCCGAGGACCTCTCCCACTACCTACAAAGGGTCTGGTAAGACTGTTCGCGTCTCCCCGGACGGAACAGATTTTTGTTCATACCAGCCAGGCACCATTCATTTGGTTGTCTATGTGTATGTATGTTTAATACGTGTTGTGAGTTTTCTTATTCTGATATCATTGATCTCATTAAAAGTTATATTTTAAATCAGTATACTCCCCCCTCCTGCTTCAGGGGCCCATTGTCTACCTGGAAATTTGGAGTGTCTTCATAGCCTGAATTGTTTCAGTGCTCTGATCATTTTTGTGCTAGTTAATGGGGTGAAAGAAGAACTTCTGGCAGCAGCTTATATCCCTGAAGAGCAAAAGGATCAGGTGAAAATATTCATTTCACCCGATCCTTCTCTTCTCTGACATAATCTGTCAGGGAGAGTCAGGCTCTCCCTATACACATTAAACTGTTGGTTAACCCCCCGAGAATGACGGGTTCACACAATAATGTGTATGGGGACCTTTAAAGAAAAAGTAAAACATAAATAAATGATTAAAAAAATGTGGATATTTTCTTAACCTTTCTAATCTGGCCAAAGACATCAATGAGTATTTAAGAAGGTATGAAATAGCATTACAAAAATATTTAAATAGATAGATGTACACCTGGGCAATGCCAAGTATATACATTAGTAGTATAATAAGTACATATGAACACACAGAACAGTGTAGAATGAATATCTTACTTGTGTTTATGCAGGTCTGAAGTTGAAGAAGGTGACTTTTACGTATACACTGGCTGAAGAGAGATTGCCCTACCAACCCCTGTCTGTGATTCTTAACGCACTGCAGTAATTCATACAAGACATCTCCTGTAAAGAAGAGAGATTGGTTATTAGTCTTCACAATGGTGTGCTGACCTGTGGGACTACAAACTATTCTGTTCACAGTACATGATCGAATGTGTGACACAGAAAAACAGCACCTGCGCTGATGGAGAATGCCTCTAATAATATATTGGGCACATCCCACAGCAATCCATGCTCCTAAACAGAAGTCTACAACAGCTCAGAGCTGCCGTAGATTTCAGTCTTTATTTGCGTCAGAAAACTGTCAAAAATGAAGACCAACTTGTCACGGCTGCTGACCATGCCTCTCCCTTCCACGCCCTCTTTTGAAAAATTGTCGAGGGTGGTGTAAAAATGCCACACCACTTGCAACAATATTTTTATAATGGCATCTAAAAATTCGCAAACATGAGGTTTGTGACTTTTTTACCCCGGAAATAGGGAGAAGATAAATTTCCCCCGAAGAGTGTTTCCTATCATTCCACTTTGCTGGGCTTCAATATACCAAAGTTTATGTCCTAGCACCATAATTAGTTGTCCACCAAGGATAAACATCATCAGCCTATTTGAGTACCCTTTAAGGGGTCTTCTGATTGTTAGAAAACCATTTAAAGTTCTTTAAGCATCCCCAATCCTCACGTCATCATCATCCTCTAGTGCTGTAGAAGGTCCTTTGGACTCACTATGGCACCAGGATTTGGGTGAAACTGCAAACTCTGCACTCACGTTTGCTGCACTACTGGTGTTACATGATCAACTCATGTACAGTCCTAGGAAAGAACTGATAAGATAGCTCTCCAGTCTTCCATTTATGACTGAGATGAGAATACCTGTCGTATGCAGTGGCCGGGGTTATGGACACAGCCAAGCAGGCTGTGCTAGGTCTTTTCTGTAGCTTTCATAGAAGATTCTGTAGCTCCCGTTCACTTAAATGGAAGCTATGGAAACAACATAGCACAACCTGCTGGGATGTTAACGTAACCCTGGCCACTGAATACGATATTCTGATCTCAACTGTAAATGTCTGACTTGACAATATCCCTTTAAATCTTTAGGTAAGTGTTATGTCCCCTACCATTCACTCAATTAATCTTTATCCACTTTAAAATTCCTAAGTTATTTATACAGTTCTAGCCCCCAAAATTCCCATTTTTAAAATAGAGGCATTTTAGGCCATGCACTCAACATTCCTTGTAACCCTTGAGAACCACTTCTAGAGCAGCTGAGCTTCACTAAATTAAAACGTAAGTAAAAGAAAATGACATATTGAATAATTAGTAGCTATGCATTGCACAGAGAATACATGAGCTACAGTAAATATAAAGAGTTTTTATGTAAAGGCTTTCAATAGTCTTAGAATTCTTTACACACCTCTCACAAAAGACAAAGGGAATGTAGACTGACTATAGACGGAATGATTAACCACCAATGTAATGAATATTCTGTTATTTTTGTAAAAACGAATATCATGTTGAAAGCACACACAAACATATATTGCCTAAAAAATTCACTTGTATTAGGAGAAACATTTGGCTTTTGCATTGCCCCTTATGCGTTTTTATCAGAGGTAAAATAAACAGTACATAAATAAACAATGTGTGCCAACTTGTGGGGCAGATTTTCATTTGTCACAACTTGAGATAAGCAAATCGATTCTAAAGGAATCAAATTTGTTACAAATTCCCCAAAAACTTCAGTTCCCAACAAATCCAGAGTTTATGGGATTCATTCCAATTACATCAATCATAATGGCTTCTTTCATTTTACAGTTCAAAAGAGAGAGAAATACATTTTTGTGCCATTTTTCAACTTCATGTTGCCATCACTTTGATATTGCTAATGTTTTCTTGGCATTAAAGAGCTTGAAAGGGTTTGGATAGAGTCCTAGGAGAAGTCAGTGTCATACACAGTATATTGCATTAGAGTCAAATTTATTAAGACTGGTCTGATTTGGCTGAACTGGACCGTATGTTTAACTGCCTGAATAAACGCTTAAAGGAAACTTTATTGAATATATATTAAAAATCATGGCGAAGAAATTCTTGCCCATGTAAGTATACCCACGACAGCGGCCAGCACAGGAGATCAGACAGAGCGGATCAACAGGACGCTTCACCTCCTTTCTTGGCGACGTCACCGCCTGCCGATGAAGCTCCGCCCAGTGGGAGTGGCGATTTTGATATGAGATCGGCGGCCAAGCGGCCGAGAGACAGCTGCAAACAAGTGCCGGAGGCTGTGTCTCTTTGAGCTGCGCGCGCGCAAACAGAAGCGTGCAGCGTTCTTCTATCAGTGAGCATAGTGCAAGTTTCTGAGACTAAACTGCACTAATGCTTACTGTTACTCTGCTCCTGAGGACAAGTCACTGGTTGTACAGTGACATAGAAACGCGTCGAGCAGACGCATGAGTAGGCAGGGACGGTCTTTTGTGAGATAGTGATGGGATATTAGAGATCAAGACTAGCAGGGTTGTAAGTAGAGCTTAAACAAAAAAGCTCTCACCCGCAACTTATCTATCCCATTCACTATCATCCATACTCACTATTTGATATACACTGTTGCAGCTTATTATTATAAGTTGCTACTAGTGTTACAGCTGGTGTTTTTGATACATTTTAAGCAGATCCAGCGCACCTAGTGAGTATCATCAGTGCGTCTGGGAACTCATCAGGAGATATATATAGACAAGATAACCCTGATATATCCAGACCTGCACGTTTTGGAAGCGTGGAAATAGTGGCTGCACCCATACAATTGTGGAGTGAGCCACCTTTCCAGGCTTAGCCTGACGAATTCATTATGTGGTAGATTCGGAACGATTTTTAATATATATTCAATAAAGTTTCCTTTAAGCGTTTATTCAGGCAGTTAAACACACTTTTCGCATATATACGCAAAATTTAGTTATATCTTGAACTGGACCCTAAATGTTCTCATCTCTAGTCAGAATCAATTGTTTTTCACACCATATACATTGTTGCTAACATTTATTATGTTTTAAATAGCTAATTAAGATCATTATTAGTGATAAACGGCAGGTAAATTATTCGAATTTGCGATATTTCGCAAATATTTGGTAGAATAGTCATCAAATATTAGCAAATTTTAGAATTCGCAAATATGGTCTTGATTGTGAAAATCGGCAATGTAATATAAGTGTAATGCGCGCGCAATACAGGCATGGGTCACTATAGCTACATATTTCAAGCTGCTAGAAGTTTCCTGAGACTGGAGAAAATGGTTGGCACGGCAGAACATTACAATAGCTGTATATGCAGAAAGAGTGCTCCAATATATTTGCAATTGCGAAATCGGCACTAATGATGGAAATATTTTGGCGCAATACGTGCAACTTCACATTTTAACAGGTTTGACTACTTAGTGATTGGTGCACTAAGTATTGTTGTGAACTTGTGTCATCACAGCACTATGTCTGTAGCATACATACAGTGAGGAACAGAAGTATTTGAACACTCCGCGATTTTGCAAGTTCTCCCACTTAGAAATCATGGAGGGGTCTGAAATTCACATTGTAGGTGCATTCCCACTCTGAGAGACAGAATAAAAAAATAAAAAAATGCAGGAAATCACATTATATGATTTTTTAAGAATTTATTTCTCTTGCACTGCTGAACATAAGTATTTGAACACCTGAGAAAATCATTGTTAATATTTGGTACAGAAGCCTTTGTTTGCAATTACAGAGGTCAAACGTTTCCTGTAGTTCTTGACCAGGTTTGCACACACTGTAACAGGGATTTTGGCCCACTCCTCCACACAGATCTCTTCTAGATCTGTCAGGTTTTTGGGCTGTCGCTGAGCAACACAGAGTTTCAGCTCCCTCCAAAGATGTTCTATTGGTTTTAGGTCTGGAGACTGGCTAGGCCACTCCAGAACCTTGATATATTTCTTACCGAGCCACTCCTTGGTTATCCTGGCTGTGTGCTTCGGGTCGTTGTCATGTTGGAAGACCCAGCCACGAACCATCTTCAATGCTCTGACTGAGGGAAGAAAGTTGTTGCTCATAATCTCACAATAAATGGCCCCATTCATCCGCTCCTTAATACAGTGCAGTTGTCGTGTCGCCTTTGCAGAAAAGCACCCCCAAAGCATGTTACCACCCCCATGTTTCACAGTAGGGAGGGTCTTCTTGGGATGCAACTCATCCTTCTTTTTCCTCCAAACACGATGAGTGAAGTTTAGACCAAAATGTTCTACTTTGGTCTCATCTGACCACATGACTTTCTCCCATGCCTCATCCAGATGGTCATTGGCAAACTTCAGACGGGCCTGGACATGTGATGACTTGAGCAGGGGAGCCTCCCGTGCAATGCATGATTTTAAACCATGACGGCGTCGTGTTCTACCGACAGTGACCTTTGAAACTGTGGTCCCAGCTCTCTTCAGGTCATTGACTAGCTAATTCCTTGTAGTTATGGGCTGATTCCTCACCATTCTTATCATCAGTGATACCCAATGAGGTGAGATCTTGCATGGAGCCCCAGTCCAAGGGAGACTGACAGTCATCTTTAGCCTCTTCCATTTTCTAACAATTGCTCCAACAGTTGAGCTATTTTCACCAAGCTGCTTGGCAATTGCCCCGTAGCCCTTTCCATCCTTGCGGAGGTCCGCAATTTTGTCTCTGGTGTCTTTTAACAGCTCTTTGGTCTTGCCCATGGTAGTAGTTGGCGTCTGACTGACTGTGGGGTGGACATGTGTCTTTAAAGAGCTCAGAGAGGTGCCACTAAGTTAGATTAATGTGTGGAGTAGAGGTGGACTTTTTAAATGCACAGTAACAGGTCTTTGAGAGCCAGATGTCTTGCTGTTTCTCAGGTGTTCAAATACTTATGTTCAGCAGTGCAAGACAAATACATTCTTTAAAAATCATACAATGTGATTTGCTGATTTTTTTAAAAAAAACTCTGTCTCTCAGAGTGGGAATGCACCTACAATGTGAATTTCAGACCCCGCCATGATTTCTAAGTGGGAGAACTTGCAAAATCGCAGGGTGTTCAAATACTTCTGTTCCTCACTGTACATACATACAATGGATATCAATAGTTTACACACCCCTGTTAAAATGTCAGGTTTCATGCTGCTGCCACATCACCACTCTGTGGTCTCATCATGCTTCTGCCAACTCAACACTGTATCATTGGGCCACTCTGTGGTCTCCTCATGCTGCTGCCACATCACCACTATGTCATTAGTCCACTTTGTGGTCTCCTCATGCTTCTGCCACCTCACCACTATGTCACTGGGCCACTCTGTGGTCTTATGCTGCTGCCACCTCACCACTCTGTGGTCTCTTCATGCTACTGCCACATCACCACTCTGTGGTCCCGTCATGCTGCTGCCACCTCACCACTATGTCACTGGGCCACTCTGTGGTCTCCTCATGCTGCTGCCACATCACCACTCTGTGGTCTCCTCATGCTGCTGTCACATTACCACTGTGTGATATCCTCATGCTGCTGCCACATCACCACTCTGTGGTCTCCTCATGCTGCTGCCACCTCTCCAATCTGTGGTCTCCTCATGCTGCTGCTACCTCAACACTATGTCACTTAGCCACTCTGTGATCTGCTCATGCTGCTGCCACCTCACCACTCTACGGTCTCATCATGTTGCTGCCACATCACCACTCTGTGTTCTCCTCATGCTGCTGCTATCTCAACACTCTGTCACAACGCCACTCTGTGGTCTCCTCATGCTGCTGCCACCTCATCACTGTGTCACTGGGCCACTCTGTGGTCTCATCATGCTTCTGCCATCTCACTACTCTGTGGTTTCCTCATGCTGCTGCCACATCACCACTCTGTGGTTTTATCATGCTGCTGCCAACTCACCCCAGAAGATATGTGAGACTGGCAACACGTGGTTTGATCTGACATGTTTTCTTTTTGGATTAAATGATGTCTGTGTTGTTTCTGGTGCTTGCCACACTTTATATCCCCAGGTGTTGCTTTTGTGGTTGTTTAACTTTCTCTATTTATTGTTTCTCCTACTATGCTATGCAGTTTATAGCTTCTGTTGGACTTGTGGTTAGCTTGGGTTTTTGGCTGAGTTCCTGGTGCTACCAACGATTTATTGAAGAGAATTGTTTCTGTTCCCTTTTGTATTTTGTTTTGATATGTGTGTGTTGCCTTTCCCTGTTGTTTGTCATTAGGCCTGAGGGAGACTCCTGTTTGTCCTTACCTTTGGAGGAACAGATAGACTCACTCCTGACATTCGCTCCAGGGTCCTATAGGGTGAGATAGGATTCTAGGTATCTGGTGTATGAACTTGCCTGCTTTTGGGGCCTGTTCATACTGTTAGTCTGTTAGGACTGGAGTTAGGGTTTTCTCTAGGAGGTGTCCATCTTCCTTCCCTAGTTTCCAGGCCTTATTCCAGTGTCCCATTTTCCTGCTATGCTCAGTGTGGTGTTTTCCTCCCACACACGAGTGTGACATTAGGTTACTGTTCCACTCTTTGGTCTCCTCATGCTGCTGCCACATCACCACTATAGCAAGTGATGACCACAAGGAGAGAAAGGCGCTCATAGGGTGAGTATGTCAAATAAACAATGTCCTTCAAACACAGGTGAGTTAATTATGCTCACCTGTTCAGGTCGCACCAATATTGGGTGCAACCACATTGAAGGCCAACTGGAGAAGTTATAGGTGACTGGTTGGTGCTGCCGGTTCTGTCCGAAATCTCCTTTGGTGGAGGTCAGACCGCTGACTGGTTAAAGATTTGTACTGGAGCTCCACTGGACCATAAGAGTCAAGTTAGCGTGTGGACCCAAGGTGCAAGATCACAACCAGATGTTGAATATAAATAAATATAAAATAATGTGACGCACTGGATAAACCTAAGATCAAGTCAGGTGCTCTCAGTAGAGTAGATTCACCCAATCTATTCAATAGAATCGCAATATAAACAACAAATGCACTGGGCAACTCACAAGACTACGGTCGAATACATTGAAAGACCAATGACTAGAGCATCGCATGGGCATTTGTTACATCGAATGGTAAGACTGTTCAAATTTTTCATTACTGTATCTGTGTTGGAAATACAATTTAAGTATTTCAGCGGGACGCCGCTGAGAACTTAACATAGCGGGACGCCGCTTGGACAAACATTGGGCGATTAATCCACCACAAGTTACATTTAGTTCTAAGAGACACTTTTGTTCATTCAAAGTTTTTCATATGGGACTGAGATTTTTGTCTTCCTATATTTAGTTCAGATCGAAGATTTGAATGTTATAAATTCACACCCTTGAATGTTGCTAGTGAATGCGAACATTTATATAGGCAATACAACTAGCAATTTTACTCTATGATCTTATATCGAATATTTATCGATTTTATTGTCACGATTTTATCATGATTGTGTATGTTTATTTTTTATTGTGCCTAGCACATACGGTAGTACGCAATATTTAATAAACTAAATATTGGTCGTATTATCCAAGAGTGCCCAGTGCATTTGTTGTTTATTCAGATGTTGAATATAGTAAGGTTTATTGGGAGACAACGCGTTTCGGGGCTCTACGGACCCCTTTATCAAGTCTAAAAAAAAGTATAAAATAGAAGGTAGTGTGCAAATAAAAAATGGTAATGAAACCATAGTAATAGTTGCAATAATCCAACATTTAAAAGGGTGCTAACATATGACTGAGACGAGAGAAAAGTGACACATAATAAATATGAGGAACAATGGGAAAGTGAAAAATTATATATATATATGTAAAATAACTTAACCGTTCAAATATAGGTAAACGATAAATAAATAAAATAAATAAATTGATACATAATTCAAAGAGCTTGATGATCAAAATATAAATAAATAATAAATAAATCAATGCATAATTCAAAAAAGCTTGTGGCTCATGTTATAAATAAATAATTAAAAACCATGGATGTGCACTTCATATAAAACCAAATCATAGTAGCTCTAGTGTTGGTTTCAGCTCAAGGGCTTACTGGAGCAAGGATATACCAATAAGATATATATATATATATATATATATATATATATATATAAATATGTATTTATATTGAACCAGATTATGGGGGGAGTCTGTATGTGTATGCCTATTCCAATGTAAATATTGAAATTAGCCCAGCCTGTACCAGAGATTAAAAATAGGGGCTTAGTATGTATATATGCACACATACTTATATATAAATGAGGGGTTAATAGTAATAATCAAACTGCACAAACTGAAACGAGGGAGCGTAATGATGAGTCTAGCTGGGAGGAAAAAAATTTTTTTTATAGTGAATCGGTTAACCTAGACAAACACCAGGACCTGTGAGGCTGCAGAGGAAGGGTCACAGAGCACGGCCGTTCGCTGTCGGCACGTGGGGCGTCTGATTTGCTGTGCACTCAGAGCACGCGCTTACAGTGGAGATTTAGAGAGGTGGAGTGGGTGGGGACCAGGAGTGCTGATTGGACAGCGTCTCTGGCAAGGCGGTGATAGTAAGGAAGATGCTGAATGAGGCGCTCAGCGAGTGGAGCGATGCAGATGGTGGCTGGACAGGGAGAAGATGGAATTCAGAAACAGATAAAGCTGTGATTGGGGGAGTATATAATGAGAGAAAGGAACCTTTGTGATATACAGGAGATGGGTGATATATGGGTGGTATGTATCGCTCACAAGAGGAGAGGAATCTTAATGTGTAGAAGTGAAGTGGAGATAGAAATAAAACTGCTATATGAGTATTGGGATGACTGCACTAGAGCTTGCTGGAGTTGTATGTACTAAGAGTGACTGGGGGTGTATAAGAATGATGTGCTATAGAAATGAAATAAAATGCATATAATATATAAAATGAACATGGCATCACTGTGTATTAGAAACAAAATAGAGATATATTTAGAGAACCAGGAATGACCAAGTTAAATGGCCTTGATAGTGTGGAAAAGATCTATTGGATGCACCAGTCAAAAGCACTTGTTCTTGAGGCTCTCATTAAGACCATATGGTTTGAGCGTCTGTAGTTTGAAAATCCAGAACATATCTCTCATTGGAGTGTTCTAAATCTATCAGAGCAACTGTCAGAGATGTGTTCAATAGGTGCGATGGACTTCCTAGTGGGATCTTTATCATGGGTAGCGAGTTCAAACTTTTTGTAGACCTTAACACCTTTATTCGAAATATTACATTACAGAGGTATTTTGCCATCGAGAGTAGACAACCCAATTCTGATACACAAGGGGATCATCCAGGAGATACAAAAGCTACGACTTCGGTCCACACCAATTTGAAACCGAAATCTACATTCAACCCTACCTACCATAAAGGGAACCACATCAACACTTTTTTCTCTTTTAGTATCAAAAGAGGTCAGAGGCATTAATAAAGATGTGAAGATCAAAAGCAACCTCACTAAGAAAGAGAGGAAGGCACTATTGGAGCTAAGTAAAAATGACACGCTTGTCATTAGAAGTGCAGATAAAGGAGGAGGGATAGTGCTTCAAAAGAAAGAAGACTATATCACAGAGGCTAATAGAAACCTAGATGATCCTCTCTACTACGAACCCTTCCCCCTCAATCCACTCAATGAAGATAAGAGAAGCCTTATGTTGCTGTTAAAAGAAGCTGAAGAGAACCACATCCTCACCAAAAAAGAAAAAGAATACATAACAATTGATCATCCCAATATGGCAATGTTTTACCATCTACCGAAGGTCCATAAAGTTGTGAAGAATCCACCAGGAAGACCCATTATTTCAGGCATCAATTCCTTGACCAGCAATCTCTCACATTATAGAAACATGTTATAAATCTCCGCTCTCATTTAAGGGATTCATCCCAACTCATCTGACTATTAAAATAATTTTACTGGGACCCCTCATACTGTTGGTTGACATTGGATGAGGCGGCTCTATATTCCAAAATCCCACATGAGGCAGGCATCAGCACGGCAAGCCACTATCTGGAAACAGATCACCAACTTTCACCAAGACACAAACTGTTCATTTTAGATGTGATCCGGTTCATAACGTATTCTCTTTCGAGGGTAAAATTTACAGACAGCGTATGGGAACCGCGATGGGGACGCGTTTCACACAGAGTTTTGCGAACCTCTACATGGGCCGGTTCGAAGAGGAATTTATTTTCAACGAACACTATTGGAAGGATATAATTATTATTTTTTTTTATAAATGGTACATTGATGATTTGATCTTGATTTAGAAAGGCATTGATGAGGAGGCTCAGGCCTTTATTTCCTATCCTAACGATAACACCTGGAACCTCAATTTTACAGCAAAAAGCTCAACCGCTATAATTGAATACCTGGATCTAGTCCTATACTCAGAAAATAAAACAGTTATGACCAAGACTTTTTTTTTTTTAAGTCAACGGCAACAGCTACCTGGACTATAAAAGTGCACACTACAAGAAATGGAAAGACAACATACCTTTCAGCCAATTTAAATGGATACAAAGAAATTGTTCGATGATGAGTTATTTTATTGCACAGAGCCAGATTTTACATTCCAGATTTTATAATAAGAAATATCCCAGAGGCACTATTGATGGTGCTTTTATGCGAGCAAGTAGCCAAAGCCAAGAAGAATGCTTGGTGACCAAAGAGAAGCCAAAGAAAACAGTAGACCTGAAGAAGTACAAGTCTGCTTTTATTACCACTTATAACTCCAATCATGAGGTTTTAAGGAGCATTTTAACCAAACACTGGCACATTTTAGAGACTGATCCCTATCTTAAAGAGACCATCCCATCCAGGCCACGTATTACGTTCAGGAGGGCGAGAACATTGAAAAACCTATTGGCCCCAAGCAAATTGAAAAATAAAAAATCCATCACCATGACTGCGGCCAACTGGTTTCCTGATCCTGTGGAAAGTTATAAATGCAGCCATACTCAATGCAAATGCTGCACCAACATTGCCCACCAGACCAACAACTTCAGGAGCAATGTCACGGGTGAAGAGTTCCCCATAAAAAGCTTTGAACTGCTCCTCATCCTATGTGGTCTACCTCTTGGAAAGTGATTGTGGGCTGCAATATTTTGGCCACACAATCCCGGCCCTGAGGGAACGCCTGAATAAACACAGATGGAACATCACACAGGGTTTTCTGAAGCATAGCATATCGCAACATTTTCTCGTTACCCATGATAAAGATCCCACTAGGATGTCCATCACATCTACTGAACACTTCTCTGACAGTTGCTCTGATAGATTTAGAACACTCCAACGGAGAGAGATGTTCTGGATTTTCAAACTACAGACGCTCAAACCATATGGTCTAACTGAGAGGCTCGAGAACAAGTGCTTTTGACTGGTGCACCCAATCGATCTTTTCCCCACTATCAAGGCCATTTACTTGGTCATTCCTGGTTCTCTAAATATATCTCCATTTTGTTTCTAATACACAGTGACGCCATGTTCATTTTATATAATATATTATATACATTTTATTTCCTTTCTATAGCACATCATTCTTACACACCCCAGCCACTCTTAGTACATACAACTCCAGCAAGCTCTAGTTCAGTCATCCCAATACTCATATAGCAGTTTTATTTCTATTTCCACTTCACTTCTACACATTAAGATTCCTCTCCTCTTGTGAGCGATACATACCACCCATATATCACCCATCCCCTGTATATCACATAGGTTCCTTTCTCTCATTATATACTTTTCAATTTGCTCCCCCATCACAGCTTTATCTGTTTCTGAATTTCATCTTCTCCCTGTCCAGCCACCGCCTTGCCAGAAACGCTGTCCAATCAGCGCTCCTGGTCCCCACCCACTCCACTCCTCTAAATCTCCACTGTAAGCGCGCGCTCTGAGTGCACAGCGAATCAGACGCCCCACGTGCCGACATTGAACGGCCGTACTCTGTGTCCCTTCCTCTGCAGCCTCACAGGTACCCAGATGTTTCTCTGCGTTAACCAGTTCACTATAGAAAAAAAAATTTCCTCCCAGCTAGACTCATCATTACACTCCCTCCTTTCAGTTTGTTCATGTGTCTGACACTGATCAGTACTATTAACCCCTCATTTATATATAAGTATGCGTGCATATATACATACAGTACTAAGGCCCTATTTTTTATCTCTGGTACAGGCTGGGATCATTTCAGTGTTTACATTGGAATAGGCATACACATACAGACACCCCCCCATAATATGGTTCTATATATATATATATATATATATATATATATATGTATACATATATTATTGGTATATCCTTGCTCCAGTAAGCCCTTGAGCTCAAACCGACACTAGAGGAACTATGATTTGGTTTTATATGAAGTGCACATCCATTGTTTTTAATTATTTATTCATAACTTGATCCACAAGGTTTTTTGAATTATGCATTTATTTATTTATTTAATTATTTTTTTATATTTTGATCATCAAGCTCTTTGAATTACGTATCTATTTATTTTATTTATTTATCGTTTACCTATATTCGGACTGTTAAGTAATTTTACTTTCCATACACACACATATATATATATATATATATATATATATATATATATATCTCCAAAGGATGGCAGGGCAGCACTCCTCACTTCAAGTGATGCAAATGATTCAGGTGCCAGCGTTTTACCCTCACTTGGCTTGATAATGGCTCTGTGAGACAGCTGAAACGTTGCCTGCATCAACATGTGTTGAATAAATTTTGCATTTTTTCACTTTTTATCTAAGTAGTGCTGTGTTAAATTTATTTGGATTTTATATATATATATATATATATATATATATATATATATGTGTATATATAATTTTTTACTCTCAATTTTTCATCATATTTATTATGTATCACTTTTCTCTCGTCTCTAGTCATATGTTAGCACCCTTTCAAATGCTGGATTATTGCAACTATTACTTTGGCTTCATTACCATTTTTTATTTGCACACTACTTTCTATTTTATACTTTTTTTTAGACTTGATAAAGTGGTGCGTAGAACCCCGAAACACGTTGTTTCCCAAAAAAACTTACTATATTGAACATCTGGTTGTGATCTTGCGCCTTGGGTCCACACGCTCACTTGACTCTTATGGTTCAGTGGAGCTACAGTACAACCTAACCACTATGTCATTGGGCCACTCTGTAGTCTCCTCATGTTACTGCCACCTCACCACTCTGTGGTCTCCTCATGCTGCTGCTACCTCAACACTGTGTCACTGGGCCACTCTTTGGTCTCTTCATGCTGCTGCCACCTCACCACTTTGTGGTCTCCTCATGCTGCTGCCACATCCCTGCTCTGTGGTCTCCTCATGCTGCTACCACATCCCTGCTCTGTGGTCTCCTCATGCTGCTACCACATCACTGCTCTGTGGTCTCTTTATGCTGCTGCCACCTCACCACTCTGTGGTCTCCTCATGCTGCTGCCACAATACCACTCTGTGGTCGCCTTATGATGCTGCATAATCACCATTCTGTGGTCTCCTCATGCTGCTGCTACCTCAACACTATGTCACTGGGCCACTCTGTGTTCTCCCCATGCTGCTGCCACATCACCACTCTGTGGTCTCCTCATGCTGCTTCCACCTCACTGCTCTGTGGTCTCTTCATGCTGCTGCCACCTCACTACTCTGTGGTCTCCTCATGCTGCTGCCAAATCACTACTCTGTGGTCTCCTCATGCTGCTGCCAACTCACCCTATTTCAATGGGCCACTCTTTGGTCTCCTCATGCTGCTGCCACCTCACCACTATGTCGCTGGGCCACTCTGTGGTCTCCTCATGCTGCTGCCACCTCACTACTCTCTGGCCTCCTCATGCTGCTGCCACATCACCACTCTGTGGTCGCCTCATGCTGCTGCCACATCACTGCTTTGTGTTCTCCTCATGCTTCTGCCACATCACCACTCTGTGGTCTCCTCATGCTGCTGCCACATCACCACTCTGTGTCCTCCTCCCACCGATGCCACCTTACCCTATGTCACTGGGCCACTCTGTGGTCTCCTCATGCTGCTGCCACCTCATTACTATGTCACTGGGCCACTCTGTGGTCTCCTCATGCTGCTGCCACCTCACTACTCTCTGGCCTCCTCATGCTGCTGCCACATCACCACTCTTTGGTCTCCTCATGCTGCTTCCACCTCATCACTATGTCACTGGGCCACTCTGTGGTCTCCTTATGCTGCTGCCACCTCACCACTATGTCGCTGGGCCACTGTGTGATCTCCTTATGCGGCTGCCACCTCACTAATCTCTGGCCTCCTCATGCTGCTGCCACATCACCACTCTGTGCTCACCTCATGCTGCTGCCACATCACTGCTTTGTGTTCTCCTCATGCTGCTGCCACATCACCACTCTGTGTCCGCCTCTTGCCGATGCCACCTCATCACTATGTCACTGGGCTACTCTGTGGTCTCCTCATGCTGCTTCCACCTCACCACTATGTTGCTGGGCCACTCTGTGGTCTCCTCATGCTTCTGCCACCTCACTACTCTGTGCTCTCCTAATGCTGCTCCTCGTGCTGCTGCCACCTCACCGCTCTGTGTTCTCTTCATGCTGTTGCCACCTTACCACTCTGTGGTCTCCTCGTTTTGCTGCCACATTACCACTCTGTGGTCTCCTTATGATGCTGCAAAATCACCATTCTGTGGTCTCCTCATGCTGCTGCTACCTCAACACTATGCCACTGGGCTACTCTGTGTTCTCCCCATGCTGCTGCCACATCACCACTCTGTGGTCTCCTCATGCTGCTTCCACCTCACTGCTCTGTGGTCTCTTCATGCTGCTGCCACCTCACCACTCTTTGGTTTCCTCATGCTGCTGCCAAATCACTACTCTGTGGTTTCCTCATGCTGCTGCCAACTCACCTTATTTCAATGGGCCACTCTGTGGTCTCCTCATGCTGCTGCCACCTCACTACTATGTCACTGGGCCACTCTGTGGTCTCCTCATGCCGCTGCCACCTCAACACTCTGTGGACATCTCATGCTGTTCCCACCCTCCTCACTCCATGACTGGGCCATTATTTTGCCTTGACATCATCATTTATTTGACCCTGAACAATAAGGGGAAGTAAGGAAAAATGAGATGCACAACGGATCTTTTCTATGTAGCAACTGTAAGGCCTGTATGACATGGTCCCTATTTTGCATCAGAATTGGCTTATGATTTGGTAGCCAAAAGCAGGAGTGGGTACAAATCCACTCTTGTTTTGTTTTTTTGTTTTAGCAATACTGATGGATTACTGACCGAATGCTGACTGAGTGAATGCAGATGCTCAATCAGAAGCCAATATGCACCAGAAACTAAGGCAAGGTCCTGTGATAGGACCGAAACATTGGCCAGCTTATATTATTTATTCCTGGATGGATTTATGATTGATTAAAAGTACAATTGATTCAACCGCAAAAAAAAATTGTGCCGTGGTTTATCTACATTATAGTAGGATCTTGGACCTCTGTACGGTTCTATATACCTGGCTGGCGCTAACATTGACCTGTAAGGCTGAATTCACACTTGAGTTATTTGGTCAGTTTTGGCCCCGTAATTGACCAAATGAGTGAAGTGTGAAGTAATTCTAAGAGCGACGCCTGTCATCTGCGAGTCATACTGACTCACAGTATTGTTTCACTACCACAGCAGACTCCCTATGCGTGTTACTGCAAGGCACAGTGTTCTACACCACTATAAAGGCTCTCTGCAGCCAGGAAATAGCTGTTTTTTAAGGCAATTCACCACAAATAAACTTGACTTGAATCTTTTTTGAAAATTCGGCAAACCGACCGAATCAAATTTTTGAGAAATTTGCTCATCTCTAGAAACTGCATTTTATGGGAAGCTGGACTTCACCGTAATTTTTTCCATTCAAGTTGTACCACAGCTGAGTCCAGGCTGTGTCTGTGCTTCCTTGCCACGATGCACAGGTGAGCGCTGCATTACCGGACTTTAGATTACTTACATTTTATCTGTATTAACATGGCAAAAATAAAGTACACACAATGTCAACCATGGATAATGTAGTACCTGAACTAGGAGAACGGACTTTAAAATCAAACTTTGTAAGAATACACAGAGCTCTTCCATTCATTACAAACTTGCTGTCATCTGTTTTCTGTAGTGAGTATTCTTCTTCGGCCCATCGTAGCCACTGAATTACATCATCCTTGCTCCACAGGGATGGATGTATTCCTGAAATCCATAATATAATGGTCAGAATTCCAAAAACATAAAGGTAAAATTAACTTATGCCCTCTCCAAGTGTGGGCTGTCAATCATTATAATTTTCTGCATGCAGTCAACCAAAGATCACAGCTATGACACATTGGGGGACATTTATTAAGCATGTTGCACCATAATTATGGCGTAAAATGCACCAAAAAGAATGGCATTATGATTTGCACCAAATATATCAACTGTTTTCTCCAGAATTTTGACCATAAGGAATATATCATGCCAGAAATAAGTTCTAAATGTCAAAGTGGATGGGGCTATGAAACTGGTGCATATTACGCCTCATTTATCATCCTCTTATCAGCAAAAAATTATCAGCTTAATGGCCAATTATGGCCTAAAGATGCAAAAAACAAACCTGTTGTGGGAACAAGTGACAGGTAAGTATTAAACAGGATGATATAAATAAGCTAAACGGCAGGGTTTTGTCAGTAAACTGGAAATCTGTGCATGAAGGAGAACGTTGGTGGTTGTCACACACACCTTTAGCATTTATAACATTTACATAGTTGACATCCTATACTGTTACCAGTAAAGTTTAAAGGGGTTGTCCAGGTTCAGAGCTGAACCTGGACATCCCTCCATTTTCACCCCGGCAGCCCCCCTGACATGAGCATCGGAGCAGTTCATGCTCCGATGCTCTCCTTTGCCCTGCGCTAAATCGCGCAGGGCAAAGGCATTTTTCTGAGTTCCGGTGACATACCGGGCACTCTATGGGGCTGACAGGCAGCCCGGTGATGTCACCGGCACTGATGGGCGGGATTTGGCTCTGCCCTAGCCAGTAAAACGGCTAGGGCAGAGCTAAAGCCCACCCCTCAGAGCCGGTGACGTCACCGAACACACTGCTGGGCGGAAGTTACCGCCCGGCAGTGTGTTATTGAAAACACAAGAGCCTGTGCCCTGCGCGATTTAGCGCAGGGCATGGGAGCGCATCGGAGCATGAGATGCTCCGATGCCAGGCTCAGGAGGGCTGCCGGGGTGAAAATAAGGGTATGTCCGGGTTCAGCTCTGAACCCGGACAACCCCTTTAATGCATGTCCAAAGAATAGTGACCTTAAATAGTGTAAGGGTAGCACGGCTATGGTCACCTTCGGGGAAATTTTTTTAATGATTGCATTTTACTAATTTTAGGCAAAAAATCATTTTTTTCAATTGGCTTTTATTAACCCCTTAGTGACCAAGCCTGTTTGGGCCTTTATGACCAAGCATTTTTCTTCCTTTTTTTATGGTCTCGTTCCAAGAGCTATAACTTTTTTCTTTTTTCATCTATATAGCTTTTTGAGGGCTTGTTTTTTTACAGGACAAGTTGTAGTTTTCAATGGCGCCATTTTGGGATATACATAACTTTCTGATTAACTTTTATTAACTCTTTCTGGGAGGGAGATGGGGAAAAATAGCAATACTGCCACTGCGTTTTTACATTATAAATTTTACGGCGTTCATTTTTCGGTACAAACTAACAAAATATCTTTATTCTCTGGGTCAGTACGATTACAGTGATACTAAATACTTATAATTTTTTCACATTTTACTACTTTTTTTCAATAAAACCCTTTTTATTAACCCAAAAAATGATTTTGCATTGCAACTTCACAAGACCAATAACTTTTTATTTATTTTTTTCTATGGAGTTGTGTGAGGGCTTGATTTTTTAGGGATGACTTTTTCATTGGTATCATTTTGGAGTAAATGCCGCTTTTTGATCGCTTGTTATTACGTTTATTTTGGTGGAAACTAAGAATAAATTAGAAATCCTGTCTTTTATTTTATAGCGTTCACCATAGGGTATAATTTATGTAATATTTAAGTCGTCCGGGTCGTTACGGACGTGGCAATACCAAACATATGGGGGATATTTTCTTTTTGCAATTTTTTGCATTGAAAAGTGTATTTTCAATGAAAAAAACGCATTTTTTTATTTTATGGAATTTTTTTGATTTATTTAATAAATGTGTATTTTTTCTATATTTTTTACTACTAAATAGTCCCACAAGGGGACTATAATATACAGTATTTTGATTGCTTTTAAAATGTAATGCATTATCTCTATAATGCATTACATTTCAATAGCAATGCTATTCAAACATTGACCAGCAGGCTGCGCCAGATAGGCACAGCCTGCTGGAGATAACGGAAGACAGGTTTGAGGCCCTGATCGGAAGCAAGGTAAGCTTCCCAACACATCAGCACCCCGCAATCGCATTTTTGGGGTGCTGATGGGAGACAGAGGGAGTGGCAGCGAGCGCCATGGCATGTAAATAGTTAAAAAGCTTGGATCGGCACTCCTGTCGGTCCGGGCTGTTAGAGCAGGGCCCCGTCTCTCATGTGAGAGCCAGGTCCGCGCTCATCGCTGCACTGGGCCGTCGTAAAAACGCGGTTGCCCAGCCTAAGGCCCCTTAGTGACCGCCGTAAAAAGGTGTATGGGTGGTCACTAAGGGGTTAAAAATGGTCAGCCATTTCTGAGATACAAGAGTTAAAAATCAGTCTGGCTGCAAGCTGTAACAGTCTTGTTTCTTTGAATCCCGTCACCTGGCAGCTCATGTGTAGCTTTTATCTCTGACCTCATAAATACTCATTATAGCTCAATTCTTATCAAACATGTATTAAACATTAATGTTTTAATATTAAAATTTTGCTTAAAGGGAGTCTGTCATATCTTTTTCACCAATATAAGTAACAGCATTGCCCCATAGACGTTTGTAAACGCATTGCAAACATACTTGTGTGTACTTCCAGGAAAAACTGCTGAAAAACATCTCCCAAGGGGCCAACTGGGTGGGGTTTGCAGTTTCAAGTGCCCAAAGCAAAGCCCGCCCAGTTGGGCACTTGGAGCCCCATTTATACACTCCTTTGGGCTCTTTTTGCATCACATAACCCTTTTTGCATGACATATGTTCTACTTACTGAGACTTCCGGGAACTTTACAAATCACTTCTTGAATAAAGGAACAATGTGATTGACAATAGTCAAGTGCATCCTGGTTGTGCTGGGAAGATACTGCAGTGGTTTGTGGAGGGATTGCCTTTATTCTCTCCTGCAAACATAAGAGGCATAATAATTGAAGGATTTCTCAGGGACCATACCATTGCTTGGAGGAACATAGATTTGGTATGGAGTGCTGTGGTTGTGACTTTATTTGCACCTGGTACTGTTAAGGAGCTCCAGTTGTAGGTTTGTAAGTAAGGCTAGGTTTACATCTCAGCGTTTTACAGCGTGTACGAACGCGCTGTAAAACGCCCTACGCCCCAAGAAGTACAGGAGCTTCTTTGGGGCGTATTGTCGTGAGTATTGTGGCAGTATTTCATTGGATGTATCTGTAGTTAATCACACAAACGCGCGTATTACGCGCATTTCCAATATACAAAAACGCCCCAAAATACGCCTCAAAAACGCCTGATAAAAACGCCTGTAAAAAGAGCTTATCGAATACGCTCAGGTGTGAACCCAGCCTTAGTGCAGAAGCAGGACAAAGAGAGTTCAATTACACATAACTACATGTGAACAGAAACGTATGTGTTCTCAGTTTTTAAAGCATAATTACAAGGAAAAAAGTATAATTTTAGCATCTTTTTTCTCTTACCTGAAGGGCGCCATTCTTCTACTAGTCTGTGCTAAGTAGGACAGCGGGACATCCGTGCAAACATAGAACCTTTATTATAAGTATAATATACTTTATATGTATAATGGGTGACAAGCTCGTGAGATCACCAAAGATCAGCTGATGTGGAGATCTACATCAATTATTTCCCTGCAGCTCCACCACAGGCAATTGAAGCAAATAATCCCTGTTAAAAGCAATGTGTTTTTAAGGGACTCAATGCTGCCTGAGGTGATCACCTCACCTTTTCTCATTGGTGGTGCAACCCTGTATAAGGCAGCATGTTGGTCTGCACAAGACAGTTCAAAACCGGATCCCTGGCAGCATGCTTGCATCTCATTAGCAAATTCATCATTTGAATAGTTTTCTCTTACGAATGTTATTTATGTCTTATATGTATTAGCCTCTTTGATTCTTAGCTTTGTTACTCACCCTGTGCCTGACTTTATACAACCAGGGGCGTAGCTATAGGGGGTGCCACATAAGAAGACACTGGTATTATGGAAAGTGCATGCTGGCCAAGTTATATCTCTGGCCGCAGGGAAGGGGTTAGGTCAAGAATTTGTCATGAGGGGGGTTGGGGGGGGGGGGTCGTTTCAATTTTTTTATGTTTGCCTCCCTGGTCACAAAGCACTGAGGGAAGGGGGGCCCCAAGCTGAAATCTTGCACCACGGCCCATGAGCCTTTAGCTATGCCCCTATATACGACCCTATGGCCAGCAATTAGCTACTCTTTTTGTTCTTTGTTACTGCATGCCACTGCTTTTCTGCCTGGTGGTGGGAACCACCATCATAGTTTCACTTTCTTGCTACTCATGTTGTATTGCTGGCATTTGTTGTTCCTTAGAATGATTAGAGATTATAGCTACAAGCAGGGGCATACACAAATCTCATAGGACCTCATAGCAAAACTTAGTATGGGTCCCCTGAACTTATTTTCCCATTGTACAGTTGCAAGAAAAAGTATGTGAACCCTTTGGAATGATATGCAACAATTGGTCATAAAATGTGATCTGATCTTCATCTAAGTCACAATAGACAATCGCAGTCTGCCTAAACTAATAACACACAAGAATTAAATGTTACCATGTTTTTATTGAACACACCATGTAATCATTCACAGTGTAGGTGGAAAAAGTATGTGAACCCTTGGATTTAATAACTGGTTGAACCTCCTTTGGCAGCAATAACTTCAACCAAATGTTTCCTGTAGTTGCAGATCAGATGTGCACAACGGTCAGGAGTAATTCTTGACCATTCCTCTTTACAGAACTTTTTCAGTTCAGCAATATTCTTGGGATGTCTGGTGTGAATCGCTTTCTTGAGGTCATGCCACAGCATCTCAATAGGGTTGAGGTCAGGGCTCTGACTGGGCCACTCCAGAATGTGTATTTTCTTCTGTTTAAGCCAGTCTGTTGTTGATTTACTTATATGCTTTCAGTCCTTGTCCTGTTGCAACATCCATCTTCTGTTGAGCTTCAGCTGGTGGACAGATGACCTTAAGTTCTCCTGCAAAATGTATTGATAAACTTGGGAATTAATTTTTCCTTTGATGATAGCAATCCGCCCAGGCCCTGACACAGCAAAGCAGCCCCAAACCATGATGCCCCCACCAACATACTTCACAGTTGGGATGAGGTTTTGATGTTGGTGTGCTGTGCCTCTTTTTCTCCACACATAGTGTTGTGTGTTTCTTCCAAACAACTCAACTTTGGTTTCATCTGTCCACAGAATATTTTGCCAGTACTGCTGTGGAACATCCAGGTGCTATTGTGCAAACTGTAAACATGCAGCAATGATTTTTTTGGACAGCAGTGGCTTCCTATGTGGTATCCTCCCATGAAATCCATTCTTGCTTAGTGTTTTACGTATCGTAGATTCGCTAACAGGGATGTTAGCATATGCCAGAGACTTTTGTAAGTCTTTAGCTGACACTCTAGGATTCTTCTTCACCTCATTGAGCAGTCTGCGCTGTGCTCTTGCAGTCATCTTTACTGGACGACCACTCCTAGGGAGAGTAGCAGCAGTTCTGAACTTTCTCCATTTATAGACAATTTGTCTTACTGTGGACTGATGAACAGCAAGGCTTTTGGAGATACTTTTATAACCCTTTCCAGCTTTATACAAGTCAACAATTCTTAATCGTAGGTCTTCTGAGAGCTCTTTTGTGTGAGGCATCAATCACATCAGGCAATCTTTTAAAAAGAAAACCCAGAACTGGTGTGTGGTTTTTTATAGGGCAGGGCAGCTGTAACCAACACCTCCAATCTCATCTCATTGATTGGACTCCAGTTGGCTGACACCTCACTCCAATTAGCTCTTGGAGATGTCATTCGTCTAGGGGTTGTCACCACCAGACATCTGAGAAGCTCTGAGAGATGCCTTTCAGAACCTCCTCCTTGAGCTTCCTTTGTTTTGCTTTCAGTTCCTCATCTTGTTAGCCTATCTCAGCTGTCATGTAGTTGGACCGATTGCATCCCTTTAAATTCCTCCCCATAGTGCATCAGTGTGCGGTTTATATTACTTCCTGGAGTGTGTGTGCATGCTGATCCTACTTCCCAGTCTTCTACAAGATAAGTGTTGTGCATTCATTTGTGTTTTTCTGTTTGCTGGATCCCAGGTGACCCTGACTCCCTCCGTATCTAGTGTAGGGAGCCGGTGGTCATGTCCCCTCACTATTATAGGGTGTTCAGGTGTTATACAGTCGAGGTACGAGGATATGCGATCATCTACCATTGGGATTTTCACATAGGATGAGCAGTAAGGGAGAGAGCCAGGTTTGATGCAGGGGTCTCCCTTTTGTTCCTTAGTTTTGGATCCATTGAGTTGTATATGCATTCTGTGTTGTCTTGTTTCCTGTACACTTTCCGTGACATTATAAACCGCCAAAACCGTCTTAAGCATGAATCCGGTTTCAACCTTGATTGACCGCATGCAGGGTCTTTCACTGGAGGTAGAAGATCTCCGGAAAACTGTCTCTCAGTTTGAGGTGACATTTTCTGCTTACGTTCATGGAGTTTGTTCTGAGCCTAAGATCTTGCTTCCGGATACGTTCTCCGGGGGTAGTGAGAATTTTGTTTGTTTTAGAGAGGCTTGCAAACTCCATTTTCGTCTACTTCCCCATTCCTCTGGTGATGAGGAACGGAGGGTGGGGATCATTATATCGCTGCTCAGGGATAACGCTCAGTCCTGGGCCTTTTCGCTGCCGGTGGGGGCACGGCCCCTCCGTTCAGTGGATGAATTCTTTTTAGCCCTGGGTCAGATATATGATGATCCGGATCGTATTGCTTTGGCTGAGTCTAGACTACATCTTTTATGTCAGGGTAAACAATCCGCAGAGATATACTGTTCAGAATTTCGGAGATGGGCAGCTGATACTGGTTGGAATGATGCTGCACTCCGAAGTCAATTTTGCCATGGTCTTTCAGAGGGATTGAAGAAGCATTTACCTTTCATGAGAGGCCTACCTCCTTGGACTCTGCCATGTCTCGGGCCGTTCGTATTGACAGATGTCTTAGAGAGAGCGGAGAGATCACTCCTTCCTGTTATACTCAATCCCAGGACAGTGCAGCGGTCTCATTCTGTGCGCAGGGGTCTCAGTCACTGTCAACCCCTTCTGAGCAGGAGCCCATGCAGCTGGGGTTGATTGCCTCTGACAATAGAAGATTCAGCCCGCATGGGAAGGTTTGTTTTTGTTGTGGAGGTATAAATCATTTGGCAAATGTTGTGGCAGTTTTTTGGGAGTAATAAAGAAACAAAAATGAAAAAATCCTTTAAAAATGTTCCATCTGTTAACATTGGCAGGGTTGAGGCGGAAATTGAAGGTTTTCCGTTTGCTTGTAGTTCCCGTTTTGTCCTGCCTGCCAGGGTGGCGCTAGAGAGCAAGAACATTTTTTGTGAGATTTTTGTAGATAGTGGAGCAGCTGTCAATCTCATTGATAATCAATTTGCGATAACTCATGGTTTCCAGGTATGCACTTTGGGAAAGGATATTCCTGTTTTTGCTATTGATTCCGCTCCACTTTCTCAGAAATCATTAAAGGGCATAGTTCACAATATCCGTTTAATTGTGAGTGATGCTCATGTTGAGGATGTGTCATGTTTCGTCCTTAGCGGATTGCCTACTCCTCTAGTGTTGGGGCTACCCTGGCTCACTAAACATAACCCCACCATTGATTGGCAAGCGAGGCAAATAAATGGTTGGAGTGACTTTTGCAGAGAGAATTGCCTCACGACATCTGTTTCTGAGGTTTCTACTAAGACTGTACCATCTTTTCTCTCAGAATTTTCAGATGTCTTCTCTGAGAGTGGAGTTCAGGATTTGCCCCCGCACAGGGAGTACGATTGCCCTATTAATCTCATCCCAGGCGCCAAGCTGCCTAAATCTCGTTTATACAATCTCTCCCAACCTGAAAGGGCCGCTATGCGTGCTTATATCTCTGAGGGTCTGAGAAAAGGACACATACGACCCTCGAAGTCACCTGTTGCCGCTGTTTTTTTCTTTGTTAAGAAAAAAGATGGTTCTTTAAGACCTTGTCTGGATTTCAGGGAGCTGAACAGTATCACAATTCGTGACCCTTATCCGCTTCCTCTGATCCTGGACCTGTTTAACCAGATTGTTGGGGCTAAAGTTTTTTCCAAATTAGATCTAAGAGGGGCATACAACCTGGTCAGGGTCAGAGAAGGAGACGAATAGAAGACGGCCTTCAATACCCCTGAGGGTCATTTTGAGAATTTGGTTATGCCTTTTGGTTAGATGAATGCTCCAGCCGTTTTTCAGCATTTCGTGAACAGCATTTTTTATCATTTAATGGGGAAATTTGTATTAGTGTATTTGGATGACATTTTGATTTTTTTCTCCTGATTTCAAAACTCATAAGGGACACTTACGTCAGGTCTTGCTCATCCTGCGGGAGAATAAATTATACGCGAAACTGGAAAAATGTGTGTTTGCGGTTCCAGAAATTCAATTTCTGGGGTTTCTTCTCTCCACTTCTGGTTTTCGCATGGACCCCGAGAAGGTCCGCGCTGGGCTTGGGTGGGAACTTCCTGAGAATCAGAAGGCGCTGATGCGTTTTTTGGGCTTTGCCAATTATTACAGGAAGTTTATTTTGAATTATTCCTCTGTTGTTAAACCACTCACTGATATGACCAGAAAGGGGGTAGATTTTTCTTCCTGGTCGGTAGAGGCGCGTAAGGCCTTTTCTAATATCAAGGAGAGTTTTGCTTCAGCTCCCATCTTGGTACAACCTGATATTTCTCTACCCTTCATAGTTGAAGTTGATGCTTCTGAGGTGGGTGTGGGTGCGGTCTTGTCTCAGGGTTCCTCTCCTGCCAAATGGCGACCGTGTGCCTTTTTCTCGAAGAAACTCTCCTCCGCAGAGAGGAATTACGATGTGGGAGATAGGGAGTTGTTGGCCATCAAGTTGGCTTTTGAGGAATGGCGCCATTGGCTAGAGGGAGCCAGACACCCTATTACCGTGTTTACTGACCATAAAAATCTGGCCTACTTGGAGTCAGCCAAGCGTCTGAACCCGAGACAGGCCAGATGGTCTTTGTTCTTTTCAAGGTTTAATTCTGTTGTCACGTTCCGCCCTGGAGTTAAGAATGTGAAGGCAGATGCCCTGTCACGTTGTTTTCCGGGAGGTGGGAATTTTGAAGACCCGGGTCCCATTTTGGCTGAAGGTGTGGTGGTCTCTGCTCTTTATCCTGAATTGGAGGCAGAGGTGCAGGTAGCCCAGTCAGAGGCTCCTGATCTTTGTCCTCCTGGGAGGTTGTTTGTGCCTCTCGCTTTAAGACACAAGATTTTTAAGGAACACCACGATACGGTCCTTGCTGGGCACCCGGGGACAAGAGCCACAGTGGATCTCATCGCTCGGAGATTCTGGTGGCCGGCGCTTCACAAGTCGGTTGAGGGTTTGGTGGCAGCCTGCGAGCCCTGCGCTCATGCCAAAGTCCCTCATTCACGGCCATCAGGTCCTCTCCTTCCCTTACCCATTGCTTCCCGTCCTTGTACACATTTGTCCATGGACTTCATAACGGACCTGCCTCGTTCCTCGGGGAAGACTGTGGTTCTGGTGGTGGTGGACCGTTTTAGCAAAATGGTGCATTTCATCCCTTTTCCTGGCTTGCCCAATACTAAGACGCTGGCGCAGGCATTTATTGATCACATTGTCAAATTGCATGGTATTCCTTCAGACATAGTCTCTGATAGGGGCACACAGTTTGTTTCCAGATTCTGGAAGGCTTTCTGTTCTCGCTTGGGGGTTCGGTTGTCATTCTCTTCTGCTTTCCACCTGCAGTCGAATGGCCAGACAGAGCGCGTCAATCAGAATCTGGAGACATATCTGAGCTGTTTTGTGGCGGAGAATCAGGAGGATTGGTGTTCTTTTTTGTCCCTTGCTGAGTTTGCTTTAAATAACTGTCGTCAGGAGTCCTCTGATAAGTCACAATTTTTTGGTGCATATGGGTTTTATCCACAGTTTGGGACATTCTCGGGAGAGGGGTCTTCTGGTTTACCTGATGAGGACAGATTCTCCTCGTCTTTGTCATCTATTTGGCAAAAGATTCAGGATAATCTAAATAGCATGAGTGAGAGATATAAGCGTGTGGCGGATAAGAGACGTGTGCCTGGTCTGGACCTGAATGTTGGTGATCTGGTGTGGTTGTCTACTAAGAATATCAAATTGAAGGTTCCCTCCTGGAAGTTGGGTCCTAAGTTTATTGGGCCTGTCATCAATCCTGTTGCCTACCGTCTTGATCGTCCTCAGACTTGGAAGATCCATAATGTTTTTCATAAGTCCTTATTAAAACCTTATGTCCAACCCATTGTACCCTCGTCTTTGCCTCCTCCTCCGATTCTGGTTGATGGTAATCTTGAATTTCAGGTCTCTAGGATTGTGGATTCTCGTGTTGTCCGCAGTTCTCTCCAGTACCTCGTTCATTGGGAGGGTTATGGTCCTGAGGAGAGGATGTGGGTCCCAGTGACGGACATTAAGGCCACTCGTCTCATCAGGGCTTTCCATAGGTCCCATCCTGAGAAGTTGGGCTCTGAGTGTCCGGAGTCCACTCGTAGAAGGAGGAGTACTGTCACCACCAGACATCTGAGAAGCTCTGACAGATGCCTTTCAGAACCTCCTACTTGAGCTTCCTTTGTTTTGCTTTCAGTTCCTCATCTCGTTAGCCTCTCTCAGCTGTCATGTAGTTGGACTGATTGCATCCCTTTAAATTCCTCCCCATAGTGCATCAGTGTGCGGTTTATATTACTTCCTGGAGTGTGTGTGTATGCTGATCCTACTTCCCAGTCTTCTACAAGATAAGTGTTGTGCATTCATTTGTGTTTTTCTGTTTGCTGGATCCCAGGTGACCCTGACTCCCTCCGTATCTAGTGTAGGGAGCCGGTGGTCGTGTCCCCTCACTATTATAGGGTGTTCAGGTGTTATACAGTCGAGGTACGAGGATATGCAATCATCTACCATTGGGATTTTCGCATAGGCTGAGCAGTAAGGGAGAGAGCCAGGTTTGATGCAGGGGTCTCCCTTTTGTTCCTTAGTTTGGGATCCAGTGAGTCGTATATGCATTCTGTGTTGTCTTGTTTTCTGTACACTTTCCGTGACAGGGGTTCGCATACCTTTTCCACCTGCACTGTGAATGTTTACATGGTGTGTTCAATATAAACATGGTAACATTTAATTCTTTGTGTGCTATTAGTTTAAGCAGACTGTGATTGTCTATTGTTGTGACTAAGATGAAGATCAGATCACATTTTATGACCAATTTGTGCAGAAATCCATATCATTCGAAAGGGTTCACATACTTTTTCTTGCAACTGTATGAGTGTCAATCACTCCCAGGCAATGCACAACATTGGCAAGGCAACACATTTCTGACAAATTTAAGTCTTTGTTTTTTTAATCAAGTGGAAGAAATGATAACGAAATACAAATTGTAATAACAAAAAGTTGCCTTTGGCCTTACCCACTTTATCTGACTTTTATGTCCAAAAAAGTGAAAAATGTGCTTCAAATATATTGCACTCATTCTAAACACCATATTTCTCAATGTATTTGCACCAGAAAACTGGAAAATATGCATTGATAAATCTCCTGCTTCTCTTCCATTACAAAGCTTTCTGGCTGCCTGCTGCTGCCACCGTGGGGAGCTCAGTAAAGAGGAATGAATACAAGTAGAAGTTGTAATAATCTCTTTAAATTGACCTCCTTCTAGTGGCGACTGCGTGAAAGTGCTGTGTTTTCACCAGGGTAAGATAAGAACAAGTTGGTCTGCATCTATTGCTGGTACGCCACTGGCTACAAGTTCTCATGTCATCCAAGTACCCATGGGTGCAGCAATTTCTACGGAAAGGGTATGATGATTGATCATGGGAATAATATAATCCACTATGCTATAACCACTCACTTGTTTTGCCAACATAATATAGAATTGTGTCTGTATTGAATTATGTTATAATATGTTAATTGCTATTGTTCAATCTGATCAGTAAACTAGATTCCTTATAAAGTCTCCCTTTCCAGTAATCAGACCTGGGTTTAGTTCTCTTAACAAGCCCACTATTCTTTTACATATAGCCCTTAGCAAAACTTATGGCAAAAGTATGGTCCCCATGCCCCACCCAGGTGCGTGGAAGTTCGGGTTCGTCTGAACTTCAGGTCAAAGTTTGGGTTCCAGACCCGAACTTGACCCCAAACCCGGACCCCATTAAATTCATAGGGGACCCAAACTTCACTTTATTATTTTCCGTTATAACATGGTTATAATGGAAAATAATAGCACTGTTAAGACAGAATGCTAAATAATTAAAAATAATAAAAAAACTCACCTCCTCCACTTGATCACGCAGTCCTTCTTTCTTCAGGACCTGCGATGAGGTCACCGCGCTCAATACGTGGCGAGCGCGGTGATGTCACCACAGGTCCTGCTAAATGAAGATAGAAGATTATATCTTCATTCAGCAGGACCTGCAGTGCCGTCACCTCGCTTGCAACGTGGTGAACGCGGCGACATCATCGCAGGTCCTTTCGCAGGTCCTGGAGAAAGAAGACGTGTGTGATCATGGCTGAGCGATCAAGTGGATGAGGTGAATTTTTTAAATTATTTTTAACCCCTCCATGGCCATTTTATTTAGCATTCTGTCTTAAGAAAGCTATTATTTTCCGTTATAACCATGTTATAACAGAAAATAATAAAATCACCCGAACACCGAACCCGAACTTCAGTGAAAAATTCCGAGTTCGGGTCCTCTCAACCATACAGGTGTATCAATCACTCTCAACAATGCTGAATGCAGACGCAATGCCCAAAATTTCAGATTTTTTATTTTTTTTTTAAAGCAGAATAAAAAATAAAAAAATATTAATTTGTCACACCTGACCCCACTTTTACCGACTTCTATATCGGAAAAAGAACAGGTACTTCATAAACATTTCAACAAACATGTTCATGTTTATACCAGGCAACTGGGAAAAAATCTCCTATTTCCCTCCTATTCTAAAGCTGCCTGCCTGCAGCCACATCTAGGGGGAGCTCAACGTATAGGAATTTATGCAGTTACAACTGACTGAAATGGAAGCTGTAATAATCTGTTTGCAGTGAACTCCCCCCAAGTGATTGCTGCTTGAAAATGTAGTGATTTACATTGGGAAAAGAAAGAAGGAGTTGAGAGCTGCCCCCGCAATCCCCCCCCACCCCCTGCTCCGTGTAGCAATCACATGGTCTGCCTCTATTGAATATACGCCACTGTACTCAGATGTAGCTGTACTTTGCAGAATCTGTGCTGCACAACTTTGCCAGATTTTTCTTACATATTTGCAAGAAACTACAGTGAAATTGCTTTCATTTTCTGATTAGTTTTTATCCTTAACACTGGGCTTTATATAAAGTGCCAGGTATGTCCACACATGGCTGAAATGCTGCAGATTTGCTGTCTTGGAATTATTGCTGCAAAGTTGCTGCATTGCACAGTACCAGCAAAGTGAATGAGATTTTAGGACATCCACACTCTGCGTAAAAACGTTTCAGTTTAAATTGATGTGCGGTGTGGATATGAAATCTGCAGCATGTCAATATATACTGCGGCTCCCCATTGTGCATTTCTCCATGTGCAATGGAGGTGAAATCCACAGCCATTTCCTAACCTAAAACATTCAGACATTTCTGCTGCATATTCCATCAGTGTGGATGGACCTTAAAAAGGACATTGCTAATTTTCTTAAAGGCTATGGACACCTGGTTAAAAATCTTTAAGTCTTTTTGCAAACTGTCACTTTCTGTTTTCTTTGAATCCTGTCATCTGACGGCTCATGTGTAGCTCTTATCTGTGATCTCCTGTTTATGAGGTTTATGAAGATAAGAGACAAGAGCTACACATGAGCCATCAGATGATGGAATTAAGAAAGTGACAACCTGATTTTTAACCCTGAACATTTTTAATAAAGACCAATTGAAAAAATGATTTTTAGACCAAAATGCATAAATTGCGATCATAAAAAAATGCCCCTGTATGTGTACATAGCCTTTAGAGCAGTAACCTTGAAAATACTGTATACGTGTATGTAAATTAATATATTCAGGTATTACCTGCAATTTATTATGCTACAATTTATTCACTTTCCCTGTTTTCACTTCTGTGCTATATAGTATTCATGCACATAGGCATGTAGTCTGTATGGTATTTCATTGAGGCGGTTCTAAACTAATAGAAACTAAGGGGGAGATTTATCAAAAC
The DNA here is from genome assembly GCF_014858855.1 of Bufo gargarizans. NCBI lineage: Eukaryota > Metazoa > Chordata > Amphibia > Anura > Bufonidae > Bufo > Bufo gargarizans. Next base: position 412,680,467 of record NC_058082.1, on the reverse strand, counting down.
TGGTGAAAGTTAGAACTGGCTTAGGCTACTTTCACACTAGCATTCGTCGGTCCGCTCGTGAGCTCCGTTTGAAGGGGCTCACGAGCGGACCCGAACGCAGCCGTCCAGCCCTGATGCAGTCTGAATGGAGCGGATCGGCTCAGACTGCATCAGTCTGGCGGCGTTCAGCCTCCGCTCCGCTCGCCTCCGCACGGACAGGCGGACAGCTGAACGCTGCTTGCAGCGTTCGGGTGTCCGCCTGGCCGTGCGGAGGCGTGCGGATCCGTCCAGACTTACAATGTAAGTCAATGGGGACGGATCCGTTTGAAGATGCCACAATATGGCTCAATCTTCAGGCGGATCCGTCCCCCATTGACTTTACATTGAAAGTCTGGACGGATCCGTACGAGGCTATTTTCACACTTAGCTGTTATATGCTAAAAATAATGCAGACTGATCCGTTCTGAACGGAGCCTCCGTCTGCATTATTATGATCGGATCCGTTCGAACGCTAGTGTGAAAGTAGCCTTAGTTGTCCATTGCAACCAATCAGATTCCACCTTTTGTTTTCCAAAGGAGCTCTGAATGATGAAAGGTGGAAACTGATTAGTTGTTATGGGCAACTAAGGCAGTTCCGCTTTACACCAGTTTGATAAATTTCCCCCTAAATGGCCAGTGAGAAAATAAAGTTTTATACAATTACCTCATACACACTAACAGTGGCGTACACAGAAGAGAGGGATCCCAGAACAATGATTAAAATGGACCTCCAAGTAATGAAAAACATTTTTTTGCCTTATAAACATACTACCCTAGTTTTAGGAATCGTTTTCAGGGAACATTTTGAGCCGTCTAAGACCATGCCAAGAGTGTTTCCAAAAACCAACACAGCCAGTAGTGCTGCATGTCCATGTCATCCAAAGCAACCAGTCAGATTCCAAAGTTCATTTTTTGACCGTAGGCAACTGAATTAGTCCCTATGGCCACAGAATTCTCTTTCATTAAAGGGGTTCATACTTGATGGCCTATTCTATCCATCAACGGTAGGATTCCTACCTCTGGGACCCTTGCTGACCATCCTAATGAGGGCGGCATGGGCATCCTCTTGATGGCTGACACAGGCACGGTGGCTCATCTGTATAAACAGTACCAGACACAGTCACTTGTAGGGATGAGCTGCCAGTGATTATGGAAGGAATGAAGGGGATGAAGAGCTTGCAGGAACACTGCAGCCCCTGTGATGATCGGCAGAGGAGTCCTGTTCGTCAGACAGCCGTGATCGAACACTGATGACATCCTTTGTCATACTTTTAAACAAATAGTTTATGCAATACATACATATAAAGTTTACAAATCCTTAAGATATCTCTCTATATCAAATCAACCCCTGGCACCCTGCGAATCAGCTGTCTTAAGGAGCTGCAGTGCCAGAAACATTACCTTGAATGGGAACAGTAGCCAGTCACAGCCACTACACAGTGTACAGAGATGATCTCCTGAAAAGAGCGGATCTGATATTGACGACCTATCCTAAGGAAAGTTCATCAACAGTTATCGTAAGTCCTGGAAAACCTCTTTACTTCCCCACCCACTCGAGAGAGAAAGTTAACTTTAGTTTTGTTTTTATGCGTGAGGCCCCTTGTGAAGTTCAGTATACCAGTATCCATACAGGATGGTTTCTATTAACCTATTTGTATGGTGACTCCTAATTGACGTGGCAATAAGCATGTGAAATATTCTTCCACGGGCTATGTATCCTGCCTGTTTACACAGTCCACGTGATATAAGGTCTTAAACAACGAGTCTTCTTAATTTCACTTTCAGCCAAGAAGTTTTTTTTTTTCTAAAAGTAGAGAATATTCTCATGAAAACTTGACATGATGCTTTCAGAAAAAAATATGGTAAGATTTATTAATATTGTGTAAATTCCATTGCCCCTTCGCAGAAAGGATATACAGCCTGATAAAGGGCACTAGTACCTGAAAGTTCAATGAAATGATTACACTATGGTAACTCTGGATCATTATAATAAAAACCTGACTGAATTGCATAATTTCTGTATGGTCCCTTCTTAAAGTGTCCCTATACTTACAAAAATTGCTAAAATTAATACTAAAATGTTTATAGCGATAATGAGATAGAAGCCCTCAAACAGAGTGCTCTCTCTCCTTGATGCAGGGAACGGGCTCAATAGAAAGTCTATGAGCCCATGTCAATTCTGTCTCCTGCATCGAGGACAGACAGCGCTCTGTGGGAGCACTTCTTTCTCCTCGTTCTAGTGATTGTGGGTGTCTCAGAACTCAGGCCCCCATCAATCAACACTTTTGATATTTCACAACAATTTTTTTTTTTTAAGTACAAGGTACACTTTCAATTTAGACACCTTAAAAGTAGACCAGGAATCAGAAGATACTTCAGGTTTATCACAGTGGTACATGTTGTGTGGTAGAATTGGTGCATCTTGCTAGACATGTAAGGCTACTTTCACACTTGCGTCTTTCTTTTCCGGCGCCGAGTTCCGTCCTAGGGGCTCACATCCGGAAAAGAACTGATCAGTTTTATCCTAATGCATTCTGAATGGAGAGTCCGTCCCTCAGGATGCATCAGGATGTCTTCTGTTCAGTCTTTTTGACTGATCAGGCTTTTCAGAAAAACGTACCATGCAGTATTTTTACCTCTGGCCAAAAATCCTGAACACTTTGACTGAACGCCTGATCAGGCTTTTTTCCCATTGACTTGCATTAACGCCGGATCTGGCGCCGTGTGTTCAGTCAAAACGGATCCGGCTTTTGCATGTTAAACCCGAAAAATAGGAAAAAAAAGTTAAAGTCCATAAATGGCGGATCCGTTTTTTCCAATGCATTTTTCCATTGTGATCGAAAGCCTGATCAGGATTCAAATGTAATCAGTTTACACACGTTTTTCCGGATCCAGCGGGCAGTTCCGTTGTCGGAATTGAACGCCGGATTCAAACAACGCTAGTGTGAAAGTAGCCTTAGACACATTTCCTTACACCACCTTATGGTTAGCTTACTTTAGACCAATATTGTTCAACAAAATTTCCCACAATTTGCTACACAGTGACATTCCTAATCTTTTACAATAATTGTCTGCGTCCCCCATAACCTCCATGGTGATATAAAGAGCAGATACATTAAGTGCAGATAAAAAAAACAAAAAAAACGTATTACTCCACAGTGCACCGATAGGCTCCTGAGGTGTAAATCTGGTACTGCTGGTAAGTAAAGTGATCCAGCAAAAGCTAAAAGATATGAGGAAGAAAGAAAAAAAAGAGGTTTTTCAGGATTAGAAAAACCTGGCTGTCATCTTAGAGGAAGAGTGCCACGCCGAATGTGTGTGGTTTTGCAGCAGCTCACCTCTATTACCTTCAATGCAGGTGTTTCGATGGATAAGTGTGATGCTTTTTTGGAAGAAAGCAGGCATATGTTCCGAATCCTGGACAACCCATTTAAGGCCTCATGCACACAACCGTTTTTTTAAGGTCCGCAAAAACGGGGTCCGTAGGTCTGTGATCCGTGACCGTTTTTTCGTCCGTGGGTCTTCCTTGATTTTTGGAGGATCCACGGACATGAAAAAAAAGTCGTTTTGGTGTCCGCCTGGCCGTACGGAGCCAAATGGATCCGTCCTGAATTACAATGCAAGTCAATGGGGACGGATCCGTTTGACGTTGACACAATATGGTGGAATTGCAGACGGATCCGTCCCCATTGACTTTCAATGTAAAGTCAGGAGTCCCTTTTATACCATCGGATCGGAGTTTTCTCCAATCCGATGGTATATTTTGACTTGAAGCGTCCCCATCACCATAGGAACGCCTCTATGTTAGAATATACCATCGGATTTGAGTTACATTGCAAAAACTCATATCCGACAGTATATTCTAACACAGAGGCGTTCCCATGGTGAATGGGACGCTTCTAGTTAGAATATACTACGAACTGTGTACATGACTGCCCCCTGCTGTCTGGCAGCACCCGATCTCTTACAGGGGGCTGTGATCCGCACAATTAACCCCTCAGGTGCCGCACCTGAAGGGGTTAATTGTGCGTATCATATACCCCTGTAAGAGATCAGGGGCTGCCAGGCAGCAGGGGGCAGACCCCCCTCCCTCCCCAGTTTGAATATCATTGATGGCCAGTGCGGCCCCCCCTCCCTCCCTCTATTGTATTTATATCATTGGTGGCACAGTGTGCGGCCTCCCCTCTCCCCCCCCCCATCATTGGTGGCAGCGGAGAGTTCTGATCGGAGTCCCAGTTTAATCGCTGGGGCTCCGATCGGTAACCATGGCAACCAGGACGCTACTCCAGTCCTGGTTGCCATGGTTACTTACCAATATTACTTACCAGTAGGAGGAGCTCCCGGCCGGTCACAGACAGCAAAGCAGCCAGCAGGTAAGTATGATGCTTCGGGGGAGGGAAGCCCACACACTGTGCCACCAATGATATAAATACAATAGAGGGAGAGAGGGGGGCCGGGGGGGCCGCACACTGTGCCACCAATGATATAAATACAATAGAGGGGGGGCCGAGGGGGCCGCACACTGTGCCACCAATTATATAAATACAATAGAGGGGGGTCCGCACACTGTGCCACCAATGATATAGATACAATAGAGGGGGGGCCGCACACTGTGCCACCAATGATATGAATACAATAGAGGGAGGGGGGCCGCACACTGTGCCACCAATGATATAAATACAATAGAGGGAGGGGGGCCGCACTGGCCACCAATGAAATTGAAACTGGGGAGGGAGGAGGGTCTGCCCCCTGCTGCCTGCCAGCCCCGGATCTCTTACAGGGGGCTATGATACGTACAATTAACCCCTTCAGGTGCGGCACCTGAGGGGTTAATTGTACGGATCACAGCCCCCTGTAAGAGATCGGGTGCTGCCAGGCAGCAGGGGGCAGTCATGTACACAGTTCGTAGTATATTCTAACTAGAAGCGTCCCCATCACTATGGGAACACCTCTGTGTTAGAGTATACTGCCGGATCTGAGTTTTCACGAAGTGAAAACTCAGCTCTGAAAAAGCTTTTATGCAGACGGATCTTCGGATCTGTCTGTATGAAAGTAACCTACGGCCACGGATCACGGACTGGGATGCCAACCTTGTGTGCATCCGTGTTTTTTCACGGACCCATTGACTTGAATGGGTCCGTGAACCATTGTCTGTCCAAAAAATAGGACAGGTCCTGTTTTTTTGACGGACAGGTCATGTTTTTTTGACGGACAGGTCATGTTTTTTTGACGGACAGGTCATGTTTTTTTGACGGACAGGTCATATTTTTTTGACGGACAGGATACACGGATCACAGAGGCAGATGACAAACGGTGCATTTTCCGAGTTTTCAACGGACCCATTGAAAGTCAATGGATCAACAGAAAATCACGGAAAACGGAACAACGGCCACGGGTGCACACAATGGTCGTGTGCATCAGGCTTAAAGGGGTTTTCTGGGATTTTGATATTGATGGCCTATCCTCAGTCGTCCAATTTACAGCACCCACACCAATCAGCTGTAAGAAGAGGCTGTGGTGCTCAGTGAGTACTTAGGCCTCTTCCGAGGTCATAGGACGTCACGTTCATCGGTCACATGGCCTAGGTGCAGCTCAGTCCCATTCAAGTGAATAGGGCTGAGCTGCAATACCAAGCACAGCTGCTATTCAGTGGACAGAGATGTGCTTGGTAAGGTGTGAGAAAGCAGTGGCGCTCACCAGAGCTCCAGTAAGCACAACAGCTTGCTCTGATTGGAGTAGGACCCTACTGATCTCATATTGATGGCCTATCCTGAGGATAACCATCATTGAAAATCCCAGAAAACCCAATGTAGAAAAAACAGGCATTAAACTTTGAAGAGCAAAGAAAATTGATAATATGGTAAGAGGTGTACAGGATTGGATTGGAAGAAGAAAGAGAGGAGCCACCTTTGATAGAGAAGATAGAAAATAAAGAAGTAGTATAAGGAGAATCAACTAAAGAGAGAAGTAGCAGAAAATAGAAAAAAAGGAAGCAGAATGAAGTTCATTTTATACGGACTAGCAGACTCTATGTGATTGTAGAGGTTGTCATAAAACAAATTAAAAAGGTTGTATGTACAGTATAAATCTCCCATAGCAGGTGACCTCAGTGGTCTTCACAGAATCACCTCTGGCAGCAGGGCCTATATAACTAATTCAGTAGGAGGGTCTGTCTAACAAGAATAATGTTTGCAAAGGTAACTATTGCCTTTGGGAACTTGCTGGGGTATAGTTAAGAAGAAGAAGATGGCCACTTCGGAAATTGTGTGGGGTGGTAGTGAGGCATCGGCTGTCTGTCAGAACTATTTCTGTTGGATGGTGTGCAACTGCATCGTTGAGGAAATCCCGCGCCTGCGCCGTTCACCTCTGTATTTAGCGCAGACACAGTGAGTGAAGGCCGTGCTCCTGGTGCCGGCTTCCTCACTGTGACGTAGTAGGTGCCTGCACCAAATACTGAGGTGAACAGCACAGGCGCTGGATTTCCTCAACGATGCATGGAACTTGGACATCAATCAAGAGGGGCGGTGTGGGCAGAACGGAGGACTTGGGCGGGCTAAAGGGTGAGTGTACCGAGCCTCTAGGTGCTGAATCTACTCCCACATAGCACCTAGAGGCTCATTAGCATAGTATAAAAGTGTGTATTTTAGCAGAACGGGGACAAATGTAAAAAAAACACTGTTATGTAGTGCTGACATTAGCACATCGCTAATGTCAGTCAGCTACATAACACAAATTCTGATGGTAGAAACCCCTTAACCTTTATGGTATGTGTTAAGATTAATTTACCAAAAAACTAAAGAAAATACTGATTCTCCCTCTCTTGATATACCTGATTTCGTTAAACAAGTCACAGCCATGCAATGATTGGACTGATACCATCCAGAAGGATAATTAACATCAGTAACCCAAAAATAAGGTGACCGAAAGGAAATATCATCACAAGAAACTTGATAAGGCAATCCCCAGATACCAGAGCTTTCTAGTTTGTTTCACTTGCGGTTCTGCTGTATCAAGGCATAGGTATGTCTTTGAGCCCCCAAAAAGAGGGTTGTGGTGAGAGTAAAAATATCTGCAGTAATCCCTGCCTAAAATCAAAGCACCTGCCCTGAAAGGGGCAACCTCACTTATCGTTGGCTAAACCCTAGAATGTCACCTAGGCGGCTCTAGTAGTTTCTTTATTGTCCCGTTACCAATAAGGTCCTGAATTTCCTCCAAACACTATATATTGTATTTGGCCCGACGCGCTTTCCCTTCTTGAATCATTTGCAACTAAAGTATATATCGATCGGCTAGCTCCTCCTGCTCCATTACATGCAGCCTGCAGATTATACTGCATTTCTTGGTGTCAGGTTCCCTTTGACTACAGAGAACATGTTTGTAGTGTTAATCACTGGCAGGCTATAATTACATAGTTACATAGCTAATACAGTTGAAAAAAAGACATAAATCCATCAAATTCAATCAAGGGATAGGTGGGGACGTGAATCCCAAAATAATCAGCAAGAACAGATCAGCGCCATATATATAACTGACGGCTGCTTTAGTATATCATGCCGTAGATAAGGGCTCCTGATATATCTTCTGGGTGTAGCATGCAAGTCTTCCAAAGTACACAAGTTCTGAAAGACTGCATTATAGTAATAATGGAAGTGATGCTGTTGTGAATTGTGTTCTCATTATTATTAATATTTATTATCATCATTATGTGTTTTATTTGCTGCCTATTTGTTTTGTACCATTCAATTATTCTACACAGACCACTGTACAATCTATTCATCCTTGTCCCAGTGAAAGCCACAATGTATTTCTTCAAACCTAAAGCCCACCCTAATCAATATCATTATCAGTATATTTAAATTCCAAGAGGAACATACCTGATGGTCACATGTAGTTCGGTAGGTGCCCATCAATGACATATCCACAAAAGAGGAAATGAATCTTCTAAAATGTGGTGAAAGCGTTTTCTTAAGGTGTTTTTTTCCAATGTTATTTTCCGGTAGTAAAGACAAGACCACGGTAAAGTCTAGGGCGCCTCTTTTGGGTCTACAGGGACCTTTCAATGCAGGGACAGAAGTTAAAATCCTGTATATAAAAGGCTGTGTCATTTCTGGACGGAGCTTGCAAAATGAAAGTAAATGTTTCCTTATTCTGGTGCAGAGGAAAGTGAAAGTGACATGGAAACTGCCAAGCAAGGAAATGAGGTGACTAGTGAAAAGTATATATACAATGCATTCATTTTGTAATATATCATGATGTAAATTGGCGGTCCATGACTCCACTAAATCCAGCCATGAATTCCATGGACACTTTGCATACTTATTTGATGCTGTTTGCAAATAGTATCTTATTGTGGCATAAAATTAACTTTGATATCCCAACGTAAATCAGTGGTCTGTGTGAGAAAATACTCTGTATAAGGCCTCATGCACACGATCATTCCATTTTTTGCGGTCCGCAAACCGCGGATCCGCAAAAGACGGAAGTCGCCCGCGTGCCTTCCGCAATTTGCAGAACGGAACGGGCAGCCCATTGTAGAAACGCCTATTCTTGTCCGCAAAACGGATAAGAATAGGACATGTTTTATTTTTGCAGGGCCACGGAACGGAGCAACGGAGTGCTGTCCGCATCTTTTGAAGTGAATGGGTCTGCAGACCCAAACAACGGCCGTGTGCTTGAGGCCTTAACACTTAAAATATCTTTTTATGACAGATTATATATGTTACAAAGTTTCAGTCTGAGCTACAAATTTCTTTTCTCTATTCCAAAATGGTGGTGTCTCCCTGTGTCAAAACTCTCCTTCACCCCAACTGTGCAAACTGTAGTGCCAAAAACGATGGCGTGAATTTATCAGGTAATATATTATTTGCGCCAGATTTATCAACTGTTGCATGATGTTTGTACGCTGCTACTCCAGTTTTCTACACGACTATGGCCACTACCACTACCTAGCAAAAGAAACGCAAAGATTTAGACAAATGCTTAGGTTTTGAATGTCAAATGGTTGGATGCACTTGAAGGGTTTGGTTTATTTTGCCAACTCTCCATAGCCATTATTGTAACAAGAACCATCTATGAATACTTATTAAACCTGAATGGGTTCAGCGCTTGTTTGCATTGGACTATTTTACTGACCCATGCATAGTACATTAGGGGAGGAATTATTGCCATTGAGATGTAATCGTTATTGGCAGCATATCACTCCAATGCCACATGCCTCCAATAATCATTCATTTTCATCTTTTATTCTGAATGGAAGGTGCACTCAATCCACAATTGTGTTTGCTTGTCTGTTGGTTGATCATGGCCACAATTACATGGGCTAGTTTTCATGCGCGAAAGAACTCCTATTCCCAATAATTGGCCTGAAAATCGTTCAGTGTAATGGGGCCTTAAGAGTCGCTTAGATTTGAACCTGGCTTTTTGGATGTATATACAGCTGTAGAGCTAGCTGTGTAGCTCAGAGGCTTTGGTGGATAAAAGTACAATGGTGTCTTTCTGCTATTTAGTACTTTTATGTGGGCTTTCCTATGAGCAGAAGATCTGGTACATTACACTACCATAACTATATACGCAACCATACAATCGTTATGTTACTGTTTATATGACTACATTTTTGTTCACTGTCAATAAGGTTTGCAGTAGAGTCCTGTGAATTGCAGTTGCTCCATTGCATGGGACACAAGCTTACTGGCTTAACATGGTGAACTTTTTTTTTTTTTTTTCATATAATTGCCAGGAAGTGTCGTCAGAAAATGGCTAATTGTTTAAATAAAATTTTTATGTTAAACTTTTCTTATATAATTTTTGATGATATTTTTCATTTTCCATGTCACTATCTGTATTTAAAAAATAACTAAAATCCTTCAGTTTTGACTCTGGCCATTAGGACTAATAATATGCTGAAACTTCCTGTTCTGTACAGGTAACTTTTCAGTAGTCTTCTCATTCTCATCAATGCAGAATTGCAATGACAGATATCACCTATACACAGAGAACACATGATCCACCGTTCACAATAGGAGATATCACGGCTTATCTACTTCCTCCTGACCTCTGCACAGGTCACAGCATGCCTAGAAAACTCTGTCATAGAAGTCAATGGGTCCTTTCCAGTCTGTTGTGTCTATGGCCCATTGGCTGCTCTCAAAAAACATATGTTGGGCCTAGTGGCTAGTGTGAGAACTGCATGATTTTATTTTATTTTTTTAAATATAGATAGGGACATGGATTTTTTAATTTATTATATATTTCAAATAGGTCATTTGGTTATGAAACATTCCCTGAAGCTGAACTGAACAGTGTACATATTTTGAAAGTGTATTGAATCTACAAACCGGATTCAAAAAAAGTTGGGACACTATACAAATCGTGAATAAATACTGAATGCAATGATGTGGAGGTGCCAACTTCTAATATTTTATTCAGAATAGAACATAAATCACAGAACAAAAGTTTAAACTGAGAAAATGTACCATGTTAAGGGAAAAATATGTTGAATCAGAATTTCATGGTGTCAACAAATCCCCAAAAAGTTGGGACAAGGCCATTTTCACCACTGTGTGGCATCTCCCCTTCTTCTTACAACACTCAACAGACGTCTGGGGACCAAGGAGACCAGTTTCTCAAGTTTAGAAATAGGAATGCTCTCCCATTCTTGTCTAATACAGGCCTCTAACTGTTCAATCTTCTTGGTCCTTCTTTGTTGCACCTTCCTCTTTATGATGCGCCAAATGTTCTCTATAGGTGAAAGATCTGGACTGCAGACTGGCCATTTCAGTAGCCGGATCTTTCTCCTACGCAGCCATGATGTTGTGATTGATGCAGAATGTGGTCTGGTATTATCTTGTTGAAAAATGCAGGGTCTTCCCTGAAAGAGATGACGTCTGCCACTCTGAGAAGCTCTTTTTATACCCAATCATGTTGCCAATTGACCTAATTAGTGTTAATTGGTCTTCCAGCTCTTCATTATGCTCAAATTTACTTTTTCCAGCCTCTTATTGCTACTTGTCCCAACTTTTTGGGGATTTGTTGACACCGTGAAAATTTGAATCAACATATTTTTCCGGAGACGCCGCCAGGCGGAGCAAGGGGACCGCCATGTTAGGGACCCTGTGGCCCACACTAGTACGAGCAGCTCTGGGGCTCGTACTGGTTTCCCGGCCCACCAGTTAAATCCACCGGAGCACCCTGCCGGTCAACTAGTCTGGTGTAGCCCAGAGCGATACGAGCCCGTGATTCCTGATTTCGTAGGCCAATCAGGAATCCAGATTTCCACAGTGGGCTACACTGAATATGACTTTTTTTGTCATTTTTTCAGTGACCCACTGGTAAATCTGATGGTGGAGCAGACGAATCTGTACGCCCAACAGTTCGTCGCTCAACACCCGGGCTCCTTTTTGGCCAGGCCCGGTGGCTGGACGCCGGTCAGTGCAGCCAAAATGAGGACATTTTGGGGACTCGTGCTGCATATGGGCCTGGTCAAGAAACCCAGTGCCAGGCTGTACTGGAGTGGGGACGTCCTATACCAGACCCCACTTTACAGTACAGCCATGACACGCTCCCGGTTTGAGGCCATCCGGAAATGTCTGCATTATTCCAATAATGCAGCATGTCCCCCCCCGAGGTGATCCTGCCCATGACCGTCTGTATAAGATACGGCTGGTCATCGATCACTTCGGGGCCAAATTCATGGAGGCCTATGTACCTGGAAGGGAGGTTGTGGTTGATGAGTCTCTCATTGCGTTCAAGGGGAGACTCATTTTCCGCCAGTATGTGCCTTCCAAGCGGGCGAGGTATGGCGTGAAGCTATACAAAATTTGTGAGAGTACCTCAGGGTACACTTACAAATTTCGTGTGTACGAGGGGCGAGATTCCCGGATTCAACCCCCAGAATGTCCCCCCACTCTGGGTGTTACCGGGAAACTTGTGTGGGACCTTATGTACCCACTGCTGGATAAGGGTTACCACCTGTACGTGGATAACTTTTATACCAGTATCCCCTTGTTCCAGTCCCTTGCCACCAGATCCACGTCCGCTTGTGGGACCGTGCAGAAAAATGAACGCGGCCTCCCTGCCCACCCCCTCCAGGTACCTATCCCCAGGGGTGAGACCCGTGCCCTTACCACTGAAAACCTGTTGCTGGTCAGGTATAAGGACAAGAGGGATGTCCTTATGCTGTCCACAATTCATGGTAACGGCATTACCCCTGTCCCTGTGCGAGGTACCGCGGCAACGGTCCTCAAGCCCGATTGTATCGTCGCCTACAATCGGTATATGGGAGGAGTTGATCTCTCGGATCAAGTCCTCAAGCCATATAACGCCATGCGCAAAACCCGGGCATGGTACAAAAAAGTTGCGGTCTACTTGGTGCAGGTTGCCATGTACAACTCTTTTGTACTATCCCGAAGCGCTGGCAGCACAGGGACATTCCTCCAGTTCTATGAGGCAGTCCTCAAGGCCCTGATCTTTTCGGACCGGGAAAGAGCAGGCCGGAGTACCTCGGGAACTGTAGGCGCAGGAGGTGTGGTCCCCCATACTGGAAAGAAGGGACGAACCCAAAAAAAGTGCAGAGTGTATCGCAGGAGGGGGATATGGAAGGACACCACTACTCAGTGCGACACATGCCCAGATCATCCGGGCCTCTGCATTGACGGTTGTTTCAGGGAGTATCACACTTCCATGGAGTACTAAATTTATATCCCAATTTAGCACTGACATCGGATAAAAAAAAAACTGGTTCTCAGACTTGAGACACCCAAAAAAACTAAAATAATCTATTAAAAGTAGACATATTAGGTATTGCCGCGTCAGTAATAATCTCCTCTATAAAAATGCCCCATGACCTAACCCCCCAGATTAACACGGTCCAGAAAAAAAAAAAAAGGTGCAAAAAAAGTTGTTTTTTTTGTCACCTTACATAATAAAAAGTTTAATAGCAAGCGATCAAAAAGTCATATAGCCCCCAAAATAGTGCCAATAAAACCGTCGTCTCATCCCGCAAAAAATGAGCCCCCACATAAGATAATCGGATAAAATAAAAAAAATAGAAAATGACTCTTAGACTTTAGAGATACAATTTTTTTTTTAGGGTATCAAAAAGGATAATATAGTCTAAAACCTAAATAATTGTAAAAAAGTAGACTTATTAGGTATCGGCGTGTTCGTAAGAATCTCCTCTATAAAAATACCCCATGACCCAACCCCCCAGATTAACACAGTCAAAAAAAAAAAGGTGCAAAAATATAATTTTTTTGTCACCTTACATAACAAAAAGTTTTATAGCAAGCGATAACAAAGTCATATAGCCCCCAAAATAGTGTGAATAAAACCGTCCGCTCATCCCACAAAAAATGAGCCCCCACATAAGATAATTGAATAAAAGAAAATAAAAAAAATGACACTTAGACTTTAGAGATACCCAAAAATAAATTGTATCAAAAAAGATAATATAGTCAAAAACCTAAATAATTGTCTAGACTTATTAGATATTGCCGCATCCGTAAGAATCTCCTCTATAACAATATCCCATGACCTAACTATCCAGATTAACACGGTTAAAAAAAAAAAAAAAAACGGTGCCAAAACCGCTATTTTTGGCACTTTTCCATTTCAGTCCGTTTACTGTATCAGTAAAAGGGAGGCCGCAAAAGGAAAAGTGTTTTAGGTGTTCCTCAACGGTTAATGGCAAATGGAGATGAAATTTCTGAATTTCAATTTTTGGTAACCTTGCCTCACAAAAATGTAATATAGAGCAACCAAAAATCATATTTACCCTAAAAATACTCCCCAAAAAAATGCCACCTTATCCCGTAGTTTCCAAAATGGGGTCACTTTTAGGGAGTTTCGACTCCAGGGATGCATCAGGGGGGTTGAAACAGGACACGGTGTAAATAAACCGGTCCATAAAAATCAGCCCTCCAAAAACCAAACGGCGCACCTTTCACTCTACGCCCCGCTGTGTGGCCGTACAGTAGTTTACGGCCACATATTGGGTGTTTCTGTAAATGGCAGAGTCAGGGCAATAAAGATACAGTCTTGTTTGGCTGTTAACCCTTGATTTATTAGTGGAAAACATGGGTTAAACTGGAAAATAAGGCAAAAAATGAAATTTTCAAATTTCATCCCCTTTTGCCAATAACTCTTGTGCAACACCTAAAGGGTTAACAACAAATGTAAAATCAGTTTTGAACACCTTGACGGGTGTAGTTTCTTAGATGGGGTCACTTTTAGGGAGTTTCTACTCCAGGGGTGCATCAGGGGGCTTCAAATGGGACATGGTGTAAATAAACCAGTCCATAAAAATCAGCCTTCCAAAAACCATACGGCGCACCTTTCACTCTACGCCCCGCTGTGTGGCCGTACAGTGGTTTACGGCCACATATTGGGTGTTTCTGTAAACTGCAGAGTCAGGGCAATAAAGATACAGTCTTGTTTGGCTGTTAACCCTTGCTTTGTTAGTGTAAAAAATGGGTAAAAATGAAATATTAGACAAAAAAATGAAATTCTCAAATTTCATCCCCTTTTGCCAATAACTCTTGTGCAACACCTAAAGGGTTAACAACATATGTAAAATCAGTTTTGAACACCTTGACGGGTGTAGTTTCTTAGATGGGGTCATTTTTGGGTGGTTTCTATTATGTAAGCCTCGCAAAGTGACTTCAGACCTGAACTGGTCCCTAAATATTGAGTTTTTGTGAATTTCTGAAAAATTTCAAGATTTGCTTCTAAACTTCTAAGCCTTATAACATCCCCAAAAAATAAAATATCATTCCGAAAATGCTACAAACATGAAGTAGACATATGGGGAATGTAAAGTCATCACAATTTTTGGGGGTATTACTATGTATTACAGAAGTAGAGAAACTGAAACTTTGAAATTTGCTAATAATTTTTTTGACTAAATTTTACTAGTTTCATGAAGTACAATATGTGACGAAAAAACAATTTCAGAACGGCCTGGATAAGTCAAAGCGTTTTAAAGTTATCAGCACTTAAAGTGACACTGGTCAGATTTGCAAAAAATGGCCTGGTCCTAAGGTGTAATAAGGCTGTGTCCTTAAGGGGTTAAAATTATACATTTACTCGGATTAAACGTTTGATCTGTCATCTACGTTCTATTACAAATAAAATATTGACATTTGCCATCTCCACATCATTGCATTCAGTTTTTATTCAAAATTTGTTTAGTGTCCCAACTTTTTTGGAATCCGGTTTGTATTAAGGAAGTGAGATTAGGTATTTTTTTGTTAAATGTACGGGACTCTCCAGTTAATGCTGTCATTGTGTATAGGTGTAACATAAGAAATGTTAAATATATGATTGAACACTGCTCATGGTTCTGCCCGTCTATAATTTAAAGGCAACAACTATAGGGAAAAAAAATATTATTATTTTTTTTCCCTTTTGTGTTAGCACTCCACCCATTTAACTCAGGTATTTTTAACCCCTTCAGTTCGAGCCACTTTTCACCTTAAATCCCAGGCCGATTTTTGCAAATCTGATGTGTCACTTTATTTGGTAATAAGTTTGGAATGGTTTTCTTATCCAAGCCATTCTAAGATTGTTTTCTTGAGACATATTGTACTTTAGGTTAGTGATAAATTTGAGTCAATATGTTTTACCTTTATTAAAATTTGAATAAATTCTATATTTTCTAAATATAAATTTCTCTTCTTTTATGGCAGATAGTAATACCTCACAAAATAGTTATTACTTAAAATTTTTCATATGCCTACGTTATGTTGCCATAATTTTGTAAATGTTATTTCATTTTTTTAGGACATTAGAAGGCTTAGAATTTTAGGAGCAATTTTTTTAATTTTCAACAACATTTCCAAAACCATTTTTTAAGCACCAATTCAGTTATAAAGTGATTTTGCGGGGCTTATGTAATGGACACCACCCCTAAATGACCAGCAGTTGCCAGAAGTACCCCATATGTGGTAGTAAACTACTTTTGGGGCACATGGCAGTGGTCAGAAGGAAAGGAGCGCCATATGATTTTTAGAAGTACATTTTGCTACATTTTGTATTTGAAGAGACCCTGACATACCCCTATATTTTAAACCCCCTCAAAAAGTGACCCCATTTTGGAAACTATACCCCTCAAAGAATATATTAAGGGGTGTACTGAGCAATTTGACCCCATAAGCATTTTACAGAATTTGGAAACACTTGATGAAAATTTGAATTTCTTCCCCAAAAATGTTGCTTTAGCCCCAAATTTTTCATTTTAACAAGGGTTAACAGGGGAAATAGCACCCCATAATTTGTTACCCATTTTCTCCTGAATACGGCAACACCCACCCTATATGTAGTGGTAAACTGCTGTGGGGGCACATAGCAGGACTCAGAAAGGAAGGAGCACAATATGGCTTTTGCAGTGTAGATTTTGATGAATTGTTTTAAGGGTGCCATTGGGTTTAATTTTTTGAATGATTGTCTTATGTGGGGGTTCATTTTTTGCGTCATGAGGTGACGTTTTCATTGGTACCATTTTGATACCATGTGATATTTTTATAGAGCTGGTTGTTACAGATTCACACCCAATGTATCTATTATTTCTATTTTTGTTAGGTTTTACACAGTAAAAGCATTTTTGACAAGAAAAATATCTTGTTTTTGTGTTGCCATTTTCTGAGAGCCATATTTTTTTTATTTTTTGGGCGATTGTCTTAGATAGGGTCTGGATGAGATGAGATGATGGTTTGATTGGTACCATTTTGAGGTATATACACCTTTTTGATCCCTTGCCATTACACTTTATGAGGCAAGGTGACCAGTAGAGATGTCGCGAACATAAAATTTTCCGTTCGTGAACGGCGAACACAGATTTTCGCAAATGTTCAATAGACTTCAATAGACAGGCGAATTTTAAAACCCACAGGGACTCTTTCTGGCCACAATAGTGATGGACTGTGGACTGTGGCATGCCAGAGGGGGATCCATGGCAAAACTCCCATGTACAATTACGTAGTTGACGCAGAGTCAGGTTTTAATCCATAAAGGGCATAAATCACCTAACATTCCTAAATTGTTTGGAATAACATGCTTCAAAACATCCAGTGTGTGTATACGATCAGGTATGATATTGTATCGATCAGGTAGTGCAAGGGTTACGCCCGCTTCACAGTGATAGACCAAACTCTGACAGACCAAACTCCCTGTTTAACCACCGCAAACAGTCCATTTGCACAACCGCAAACTCTCCATTTGCACAAGGTTGGATACCAAGCTAGCCATGTCCCGTTCCTTGTCCTCACTGACGTCAATGAAGGTCTCTTCCTCCACCCAGCCACGTACAACACCAAGGGTCCCCGAAAGGTGACAACAAGCCCCCTGGGACGCCTGCTGTGGTTGGTCTTCCACCTCCTCAAAGCCACCTTCCTCCTCTGACTCCTCTTCTTCAGACTCCTCTCTCTGCGTTGCCGCAGGTCCAGCAATCGACGACGACAAGGCTGCTTCTGGTGGTGGTGGTGACCACAACTCTTCCTCTTCATGCTCATCTACGGCCTGATCCAGCACTCTTCGCAGGGCACGTTCCAGAAAAAACGCATATGGGATGAGGTTGATGATGTTGCCTTGGGTTTGACTGACCAGGTTTGTCACCTCCGCAAAAGGACGCATGAGCCTACAGCCATTGTGCATGAGCGTTCTGTAACGCAGCCAAAAAATACCCAGCTCCGCAGAGGCTGTCCTTTTTTTTTTTAATAAAAAAAAATCTGTTCTTACCAGTTTAATCTCTGTTTTGTCCCCTATCAGGGGCCAGTGTATGGAATAGATTTTAGGAATCGGGAGATGGAAAAAGATGCTTGGTTGTTCCTCTTACTTCCAATTTGGGGCACTGCGCGTGCGCCCATGCAATGTACTGTGCAATCCCAATATGAGTGGTATGTTAAGTAGTACTATTCCTATCAGTTTAATCCCTGTTACGTCCCCTATCAGGGGCCGGTGTATGGAACAGATTTTAGGAACCGAGAGATGGAAAAAGATGCTTGGTCGGTCCTCTTACTTCCAATTTGGGGCACTGCGCGTACGGCTTGCAATGTACTGTTCCACCAGATATGAGTGGTGTGTTTAAGTAGTACTATTCCTATCAGTTTAATCCCTGTCACGTCCCCTATCAGGGGCGGTCTATGGAATAGATTTTAAGAACCGGGAGATGGAAAAAGATGCTTGGTTGGTCCTCCTACTTCCAATTTGGGGCACTGCGCGTGCACCGTGCAATGTACTGTACCACCAGATATGAGTGGTGTGTTAAAGGGATTCTGTCATCAGATTTTACCCCTATAACCTAAAGATATCCTCATGTCCGGACTAAGAAGAAGAATCCTAAACTGGCCTTATTAAACCTCACTGAGGCTCTATTTGTCCAAAAAACAGGCCAATTTTATAACCTGCCAATCACTTACTTAAGGTGCCCAAGGGGAGGTCCGTTAATACAGGGTGCCCGTCCGCACCCCTCGCTGTCCGGTGCCCAGCGCCGCCTTCCGTCTTCATCGCCGCCTTCTACAGCTCAGCGCCACCTCTGCAATCCTCCCGTCCCTTTGCCAGATCCCGCGCCTGTGCACTAGGCTCGGCCTGATGCGCCCGTGCGGACTCCTGGCAGCGGCTTCATTGAGCGAAGTGCGCATGCGCCGGAGTGATGCGCACTTCGCTCAACCCTAATATGACCTGCAGATTGTCTGAGCTTAGTGCGCAGGCGCGGGATCTGGCAGAGGGACGGGGAGGATTGCGGAGGAGGTGCTGAGCTGTAGAAGGCGGCGCTGAAGACAGGGAAGGCGGCGATGAAGACGGAAGGCGGCGCTGGGCACCGGACGGCGAGGGGTGCGGACGGGCACCCTGTATTAACGGACCTCCCCTTGGGCACCTTAAGTAAGTGATTGGCAGGTTATAAAAACCAGTTTTTTGGACAAATAGAGCCTCAGTGAGGTTTAATAAGGCCACTTTAGGATTCTTCTTCTTAGTCCGGACATGAGGATATCTTTAGGTTATAGGGGTAAAATCTGATGACAGAATCCCTTTAAGTAGTACTATTCCTATCAGTTTAATCCCTGTTACATCCCCAATCAGGGGACGTGTATGGAATAGATTTTAGACAACCGCAAAGAGTTGTCAATAGTGGACACACTCATGACATAAATTTTATTCCTCTATGCGTCAATCTTGGTGTAGCGATGACTGTGCTCGTGCGCATGTTTGGGAGATTGCAGGCGATGTTTTTTTTTCAAAGCCTATGGTCGTGCTGAGGTAGATCAGTGACAGTTAAGTGACCCAGAAAACAATGATTCTGCAGTGTGGGCCCATTGTTGACCTAGTAGGCTTTAATGATCACAAAGAAAATTAATGTTTTTTCTATGCAAAATTATTCAGCCGATCGCTTTTGGTCTGTTCACAATGAAGCAACAACCTTATCACCTGGGGTGTGCCAACATTGCCATTGCCAACACACTCATAGAGGTGGTCGCTTCATTGGGATACGCAAGCCCCTTTACCACAACAAGGTAACGATCACGAACGGAAATTGACACATGTATGTGCCTTTTTTATGTTTTTGCAGCCACAGTGCAGCACCAGAGGCCAGAAAATTTAGGCATGTACACATGCCTGAAAAATTAGGTATTGTTGCAGCGGCCAGAAAAATTGATGTTTTCCAGGCAGAAAGTGCACTAAAACATTGCAGCTTGAACCCTAGTTGGTGGCGGAGAAGTCACACAAGTCATCCAGCATACAGAGATAAAATACAGCAGCGTGTGGACCATTTTTAGCCCAAGGCAGCTCATCTCATCGGGCCTTTTTTAGTCAAATGTATCGCCCACTGTCAGTCTCATGCCTCATTCATCTTAATAAAGGTGAGGTAATCTATACTTTTTTGACCTAGGCAACGTCTCTTCTCAGTGACAATATATCCTGCTGCACTGAAGGTCCTTTCTGACAGGACACTTGAAGCGGGGCAGGCCAGAAGTTCTATCACAAATTGGGATAGCTCGGACCACAGGTCAAGCCTGCACACCCAGTAATCAAGGGGTTCATCGCTCCTCAGAGTGTCGATATCTGCAGTTAAGGCAAGGTAGTTTGCTACCTGTCGGTTGAGTTGTTCTCTGAGGGTGGACCCCGAAGGGCTGTGGCGATGCGTAGGACTTAAAAGCTCTGCATGTCCTACATCAACAACCTGTCTGTAAAGCGTCCTGTCCTTGCTGGCGTGGTCGTGGTAGGAGGATGATTACTTTTACCTCTTCCCCTGTTAGATTCTCATTGTGCTGTGACATCACCCTTGTACGCTGTGTAAAGCATACTTTTTCATTTATTTTGGAACTCCTGCATCCTTTCCGACTTCCGGTAATTCGGTAACATTTCAGGCACTTTCTGCTTATACCGGGGGTCTAGTAGCGTGGCCACCCAGTACAGGTCGTTCTCCTTCACCCTTTTTATACAAGGGTCCCTCAACAGGCACGACAGCATGAAAGACCCCATTTGCACAAGGTTGGATGCCGAGCTACTCATGTCCCGTTCCTCGTCCTCACTGATCTCACTGAAGGTCTGTTCTTCCCCCAGTCACGTACAACACCACGGGTACCAGATAGGTGACAACGAGCACCCTGGGATGCCTGCTGTGGTTGGTCTTCCTCCTCCTCAAAGCCACATTCCTCCTCTGACTCCTCTCCTCAGACTACTATTCCAGCGTTGCCGCAGGTCCAGCAAGCGATGCTGATAAGGCTGTTTCTGGTGGTGATGGTGACCACAACTCTTCCTCTTCACGCTCATCTACGGCCTGATCCAGCATTCTTTGCAGGGCACGCTCCAGGAAGAAAACAAATGGGATGATGTCGCTGATGGTGCCTTCAGTGCGACTGACTAGGTTTGTCACCTCCTTAAAAGGACGCATGAGCCTATAGGCATTGCGCATGAGCGTCCAGTAACTTGGCAAAAAAATACCCAGCTCCGCAGAGGCTGTCCTAGCACCCCGGTCATACAAATACTCGTTTACAGCTTTTTCTTGTTGGAGCAGGCGGTCGAACATTATGGGGTGTTGAATTCCAATGTGTCGGGCTGTCGCAAATCAAGCGCCTCACTGGCATGTTGTTTCGCCGCTGAATATCTGAAAAGTGTGCCATGGCCGTGTAGGAACGCCTGAAATGGCCACACATCTTCCTGGCCTGCTTGAGGACGTCCTGTAAGCCTGGGTACTTATGCACAAAGCGTTGTACAATCAGATTCAACACATGTGCCATGCACGGCACATGTGTCAACTTGCCCAAATTCAATGCCGCCAACAAATTGCTTCCGTTGTCACACACCACTTTGCTGATCTCCAGTTGGTGCGGAGTCAGCCACTGATCCACCTGTGCGTTCAGGGTGGACAGGAGTGCTGGTCCGGTGTGACTCTGCTTTCAGGCAAGTCAACGCCAAGACGGCGTGACACTGTCATATCCGGGATGTGGAATAGCCCCTGGGGAGCTGCAGTTGATGTGGAGCAAGACGCAGCAGCAGAAGAGGAGTCAGCCGAGGAGGTTAGCGAAGAGGATGGAGTAGGAGGAGTAGAGGAGGTGGCAGCAGGCCTGCCTGCAAGTCGTGGCGGTGTCACAAACTCCTCTGCAGAGCCACGCATTCCATGCTTGGCAGCCGTCAGCAGGTTTACCCAATGCGCAGTGTAGGTGATATACCTGCCCTGACCGTGCTTTGAAGACCAGGTATCAGTGGTCAGATGGACCCTTGCCCCAACACTGTGTGCCAGACATGCCATGACTTCCTTTCGCACAATAGAGTACAGGTTGGGGATTGCCTTTTGTGAAAAGAAATTTTGGCCGGGTACCTTCCACTGCGGTGTCCCAATAGCTACAAATTTTTTGAAGGCCTCAGACTCCACCAGCTTGTATGGTAAAAGCTGACGGGCTAAGAGTTCCGACAATCCAGCTGTCAGACGCCGGGCAAGGGGGTGACTCTGTGACATTGGCTTCTTACGCTCAAACATTTCCTTGACAGACACCTGACTGTGGGCATATGAGCAGGAACTGAGAGAGACGGAGTGGCGGATGGTTGAGAGGGTGCAAGGAGGACAGCAGTGGTTGACGTGGCTGAAGATGCTGGACCAGGAGAAAGATGGTGGCTTTGAGCTTGTGTGCTGCTTGTACTCATCATCATGTGTTGATCCCATAGGCGTTTGTGATGTGAGATCATGTGCTTTCACAAAGCAGTTGTACCTAGGTGGGTGTTGGATTTCCCACGACTCAGTTACTTTTGGCACAGGTTGCAAATGGCATCACTGTTATCAGAGGCAGACACACAAAAAAAATGCCACACTGCTGAGCTTTGCAATGACGGCATTCTGGTGGTGGCAACAGCATGCGTTGATTGGCGTGCTGTCTGGCTGACCCCGGGTGCCGATACATGCTGTCTGACTGTGCCACTAGCTCCTTGCAACGACCTCCTCCTCCTCTCTGTCTCCCCATCTGAACTTTCCCCCTGTTTTTCTTCTCTTCGAGCGGGCACCCGCGTGACATCCACGGACACATCGTCATCATCAACCGCTTCACTTGTATCTGACAACTCAGCAAAGAAAGCAGCAGCAGGTACAACATCATCATCGCACCGTATGTCCATGTGTGTAATGCTGCCTGACTGAGACATATGCCTGTTATCTACATCCTCTGGCAATAATGGTTGCGCATCACTCATTTCTTCCAACTGATGTGTAAATAACTCCTCTGACAGATCAAGTGAAGCAGCTGTGGTGGTAGTGTTGGTGGTGGCGGCAGGTGGGTGAGTGGTAACTTGAGAGGTGCCCGAAGCTGAGCTGGAGGAGGATGGTGCGTCAAGGTTCCGAGCGGAAGCTGTAGAAGATTGGGTGTCCTGTGTTAGCCAGTCAACTATGTCCTCAGAACTTTTCGAGTTCAGGGTACATGGCCTCGGGACACTGGGCATTATTCTAGGGCCAAAGGGAATCACAGCACCACGACCACGATGGCCCCTGCGGGGTGGCCTGCCTCTGCCTGACATTTTTTTTAGATGATTTTAGTTGTACTATGCGTGCAAGCTACTGTGACACCAGATATGAGTGGCACTGGTGCACTGGCAGTAGTTGGCAGAGTAGACGCTGTAGGCCTGACACACACGCTTGCAGACAACTAATTGCTATTATATTACAGTCAAAATATATATTTTTTTAAATGTAATGTACTATGACACCAGATATGAGTGGCACTGGTAACACTGGCAGAAGTTGGCAGAGTAGACGCTGTAGGCCTGACACACATGCTTGTAGACAACTAACTACTATTATATTACAGTCAAAAATATTATTATTATTTTTTATATAATCTACTATGACACCAGATATGAGTTGCACTGGTGACACTGGCAGTAGTTGGCACAGTACACGCTGTAGGCCTGACACACATGTTTGCAGGCAACTAACTGCAATTATATTACAGTCAAAAAAGTGTTGTTACTGTGACACCATATATGAGTGGTGGCACTGGGCAAGTGGGCACAGTATACGCTGTGAGCCTGACACACACTCTGGCAGGCAGGCAACTGCAATTAGATTACACAGGAAAAAAAAGCAGACTGATGTTCTAGCCCTAAAAAGGGCTTTTTGGGGTGCTGTCCTTACAGCTGAGATCAGATGAGTCTTTCAGGACTGGACTGGACACTGAAAACACTAGCTTAACTATTGCTTTCCCTGTTAAATCAGCAGCAGCTACACTCTCCCTCCTCTCACTGTGAACGCAGCTTCCGAATTAATCTAAAATGGATGCTGTCCAGGAGGTGGGAGGGTATGCTGCTGATTGGCTGGAATGTGTCTGCTTACTGTGAGGGACAGGAAGTTTAAAAGTAGGCCCTCCTCCATATCACCTTCAGTGTCTTTCTTGACCAAAGCCTAGAGAGCCTCATCATTCACCCCACAACCAAACTTATCGATAAATACCTATTCTAGTTCATAGGTGAACAAGCATGTATAATATCATATATATATATATATTTATAAAGAAAAAAGTGGCAGCACCGTCTCTAATGCAAACAAGGGGGTGCAGCTGGCCCAATATGAATATTAGCAAGTCCAATGCATAAAAGTCAAAAAAGTGGGCAGTACTTCAAAAGATAAAAAAAAGTACAAAAATCTTTATTTACCCGAACAAGACATGTGACCTTAAGGCTCTATGCTGGAGCCTTTCTCAAGCAGTGTATACAAAGTGCTACGTATATATAGCAATGTGCCAATTCATAGCAATTTACATAACATGTGTAATCAATTCATAGCAATTTACAAACAATCATATAATAACACAGTGAAACAAAATAAATAATAAAATGTAACCAAGACTTCATATGTCTCATGATTGCATCATGTATAACAGTGATTAAAGTACTTTCAAAAAATCCATCTTATGGACAAAACTCCATATGTGTACTTAATTAATATCATTATCATTATTAGTGCCATGTGTAATCAATAATATAAAGTGCTGAGTGCTTACTGGATGATATTGCTAACGGAGGGTGAAAGAGGAGTAATAAGGCGAATGGCTGCCATCAGTAGTGTAACGTGTAGTCAGGCGTACCGAAAGCGCAACTGCGCATGTCAGGATGACGTATGTTTCTCATTTCCAAATTTCACCGCCCTCATTACCATGCAGTTGCGCACTGTGACCCAGACGCAGAGTCAACCATTTTAAGTGCGGGAATAACACATAGAATATCGAGCGCATGCGCACTAATACCGGTCTCACCTGATATACACAGGATGGAGGTTATGTTACACAACTCCGTGCAACAAATAGAAATAGATGGCTATGCGGGGTCAGATGTAGGCTACCACAACTTGTTAGAAATGGAGCCTCCATCTGTGACCACGGATCAATTGCGAGCCCGCACATCAATGCGGGGGTCACACTGTATCCATGATCATAGCCCACTTGTCACCACCTTTTCAGAGGGTTCTCCTCAACTTAAATCCACAGTCCATGTGCATAACAGAATATGACCAAAGAAAAAAATAAACGCTAAATGATAAGCATTCCATAGAAGTTGTAATAGTAACTGCACGCGATCACTTGGTGTAGCCTCAAACTTCCTCTCTCCACACTCCGTGACATATCATCTGTAATAAAAAATAAATAAAGTATTAAAAAGTGTAAATTAATAAAGAACATTTACTTTGTCCAATACAAAAAAAATCACTAAAATACACAGAGACAGCACAATGAATTAAAAAAAAAATGGAAACGGGGCAAGCCACAATTCCATGCGGTTTTAGAGAATTCAGTGTATGAATCCACTGTAATTCCCTTTTTTTTTTATAAACTGGTTCTGTTACCACCTCTCCTGGGCATTGGTACAAAATCGATAATGCAGCATTTCATATCTTTCTCTGTATGCTTAAGATCAACAAAGTGCTTTGAAACTGGTAAATCAAGTTGTTTTTTCCTTATGGTGTATCGATGATTGTTGAGACGCGTCTTGAAATCAGTGGTCGTCTCACCAACATACACCAGATTACATGGACATAAGAGCACATAAATAACATAGCTGGAATCGCAAGTCAGATAATGTCGTATCTGATATGCGATGCCAGTCTTGGGATATACAAAGGTTTTGCCTTTAATGATATATTACAGTTGACACATGCCAGACAAGGAAAACATCCTAAACTAGTTGTAGTAAGTGTTGTCTGCCTGATTGTTTCCCCTACATCAGCCTTGACCAATTGGTCCCTTATGCTCCTGGATCTGCGATATGACATCAATGGAGGGGAATGGAATTCATCAATTGTATTATGACAACCTCCCAATATATTCCAATGGCGTCGAATAATATACCCTATATCTAAGCTCCGTTCAGAGTACGTCGAGATGAAAGGAATCCTGACCATTTTAGAATGTGGTGTCTTACTTGTGAGAGTATCCTTCCTATTCAATTTCATAGCCATTTCCTTTTTTTGTTGTAATAATTTGGTTGGATAACCCCGCCTGTGGAATTTACTCACCAGTGTGTCCAAAGTTTTATCGAACACACTGGGATCTGAGACTATACGTCTAGCTCTTAGAAACTGCGAGTAAGGTAAAGATCTAACCATTGGTCTAGAGTGATTACTACTGTATGTCAGCAACGTGTTCCTGTCAGTGGGCTTGGTAAACAACTCTGTCTGCAACCTGCCCTCTTTCAAGATCACATTGGTGTCTAGGAATTGCATTTCAGTATGAGAATGTACCAATGTGAATTGAAGAGCACTATCAATTCCATTGAGAAACACATGAAAGTTACAGAGTTGTTCAACTGTACCAGTCCAGATGAGGAAGATGTCGTCTATGTACCGACACCACGCCCTGTCATGTCTAAAGTGGTCAGGATTCCTTTCATCTCGACGTACTCTGAACGGAGCTTAGATATAGGGAATATTATTCAACACCATTGGAATATATTGGGAGGTTGTCATAATACAATTGAGGAATTCCATTCCCCTCCATTGATGTCATATCGCAGATCCAGGAGCATAAGGGACCAATTGGTCAAGGCTGATGTGGGGACACGGAAAACAATCAGGCAGACAACACTTACTACAACTAGTTTAGGATGTTTTCCTTGTCTGGCATGTGTCAACTGTAAATATATCATTACAGGCAAAACCTTTGTACATCCTAAGACTGGCATCGCATATCAGATACGACATTATCTGACTTGCGATTCCAGCTATGTTATTTATGTGCTCTTATGTCCATGTAATCTGGTGTATGTTGGTGAGACGACCACTGATTTCAAGACGCGTCTCAACAATCATCGATACACCATAAGGAAAAAAACAACTTGATTTACCAGTTTCAAAGCACTTTGTTGATTTTAAGCATACAGAGAAAGATATGAAATGCTGCATTATCGATTTTGTACCAATGCCCAGGAGAGGTGGTAACAGAACCAGTTTATAAAAAAAGGGAATTACAGTGGATTCATACACTGAATTCTCTAAAACCGCATGGTCTAAATGTTGACTATAAAATTGGAGTAACATAGGATTGTGGCTTGCCCTGTTTCCATTTTTTTATTCATTGTGCTGTCTCTGTGTATTTTTGTGATTTTTTTGTATTGGACAAAGTAAATGTTCTTTATGAATTTTCACTTTTTATTTATTTTTTATATGTCACGGAGTGTGGAGAGAGGAAGTTTGAGGCTACACCAAGTGATGGCGTGCAGTCATTATTTACAACTTCTATAGGATGCTTGTCCTTTAGCGTTTATGTTTTTCTTTGGTCATATTCTGTTATGCACATGGACGGTGGATTTGAGTTGAGAACCCTCTGAAAAGGTGGTGACAAGTGGGCTATGATCATGGATACAGTGTGACCCCCGCATTGATGTGCGGGCTCGCAATTGATCCGTGGTCACAGATGGAGGCTCCATTTCTAACAAGTTGTGGTAGCCTACATCTGACCCCGCATAGCCATCTATTTCTATTTGTTGCACGGAGTTGTGTAACATAACCTCCATCCTGTGTATATCAGGTGAGACCGGTATTAGTGCGCATGCGCTCGATATTCTATGTGTTATTCCCGCACTTAAAATGGTTGACTCTGCGTCTGGGTCACAGTGCGCAACTGCATGGTAATGAGGGCGGTGAAATTTGGAAATGAGAAACATATGTCACCCTGACATGCCCAGTTGCGCTTTAGGTACGCCTGACTACATGCTACACTACTGATGGCAGCCATTCGCCTCATTACTCCTCCTTCACCCTCCCTTAGCAATATCATCCAGTAAGCACTCAGCACTTTATATTATTGATTACACATGGCACTAATAATGATATTGATATTCATTATGTACACATATGGAGTTTTGCTCATAAGATGGATTTTTTTAATGTACTTTAATCACTGTTATACAAGTCTTGGTTACATTTTATTATTTCTCTTGTTTCACTGTGTTATTATATGATTGTTTGTAAATTGCTATGAATTGATTACACGTTATGTAAATTGCTATGAACTGGCACATTGCTATATATACGTAGCACTTTGTCTGTATACACTGCTTGAGGAAGGCTCCAGCATAGAGCCGAAACGTTGCATGTCCTGTTTGGGTTAATAAAGATTTTAGTACTTTTTTTATCTTATGGAGTGCTGCCCACTTTTTTTTTTACTTATATACCGTATTTTTCACCCCATAAGACACATTTTTCACCCAAAAGGTGGAAAATAGTAGTGAGTCTTATGGGGTGAATGCTGCCATTTTTATTCTGCTAACACTGATACATTGCGGGCCACGATGCTGCACAGCGCGGCCTGCAATGTATCAGCAGTAAGGGAGGAGTGGCTGGAGGCCGGCAACTGCTGGAATCGCAGCGGGACTCTATTACACCAGGCCCCGCACACAGCAGTATTCATATGTAAAGTGTAGAAATACTCTGCGGTAGGGCAATCCACCTAGTATGAAACGCCCGCACTAGCAGGAAGGCTGGCCGGTCACTCACTTTGTCATGCACATGCTCCTACCACTTTATTAATGAAGCAGGCGGAGCCTGCTTCATTAATAAAGTGGGCTAGTACCAGAGCTTCATAGTGAGTACTAGGTGGATTGCCCTAGCGCAGAGGATTTCTACACTTTACATATAAATACTGCTGTGTGCGGGGCCCGCTGTAATAGAATACAGTGACTGGGCCCCGCCGCGATTTCAACACCAGCTGCTGGCCTCCGCCCCCTGTATTAGGGGTCACTACACAGGGACACTGTTATGGGGGGGGGGGGGATCTGTGACTGACACATACAGGGAGTGCAGAATTATTAGGCAAGTTGTTTTTTTGAGGATTAATTTTATTATTGAACAACAACCATGTTCTCAATGAACCCAAAAAACTCATTAATATCAAAGCTGAATATTTTTGGAAGTAGTTTTTAGTTTGTTTTTAGTTTTAGCTATTTTAGGGGGATATCTGTGTGTGCAGGTGACTATTACTGTACATAATTATTAGGCAACTTAACAAAAAACAAATATATACCCATTTCAATTATTTATTTTTACCAGTGAAACCAATATAACATCTCAACATTCACAAATATACATTTCTGACATTCAAAAACAAAACAAAAACAAATCAGTGACCAATATAGCCACCTTTCTTTGCAAGGACACTCAAAAGCCTGCCATCCATGGATTCTGTCAGTGTTTTGATCTGTTCACCATCAACATTGCGTGCAGCAGCAACCACAGCCTCCCAGACACTGTTCAGAGAGGTGTACTGTTTTCCCTCCTTGTAAATCTCACATTTGATGATGGACCACAGGTTCTCAATGGGGTTCAGATCAGGTGAACAAGGAGGCCATGTCATTAGGTTTTCTTCTTTTATACCCTTTCTTGCCAGCCACGTTGTGGAGTACTTGGACGCGTGTGATGGAGCATTGTCCTGCATGAAAATCATGTTTTTCTTACCTTGCAGACTTCTTCCTGTACCACTGCTTGAAGAAGGTGTCTTCCAGAAACTGGCAGCAGGACTGGGAGTTGAGCTTGACTCCATCCTCAACCCAAAAAGGCCCCACAAGCTCATCTTTGATGATACCAGCCCAAACCAGTACTCCACCTCCACCTTGCTGGCGTCTGAGTCGGACTGGAGCTCTCTGCTCTTTACCAATCCAGCCATGGGCCCATCCATCTGGCCCATCAAGACTCACTCTCATTTCATCAGTCCATAAAACCTTAGAAAAATCAGTCTTGAGATATTTCTTGGCCCAGTCTTGACGTTTCAGCTTGTGTGTCTTGTTCAGTGGTGGTCGTCTTTCAGCTTTTCTTACCTTGGCCATGTCTGAGTATTGCACACCTTGTGCTTTTGGGCACTCCAGTGATGTTGCAGCTCTGAAATATGGCCAAACTGGTGGCAAGTGGCATCTTGGCAGCTGCACGCTTGACTTTTCTCAGTTCATGGGCAGTTATTTTGCGCCTTGGTTTTTCCACACGCTTCTTGCGACCCTGTTGACTATTTTGAATGAAACGCTTGATTGTTCGATGATCACGCTTCAGAAGCTTTGCAATTTTAAGAGTGCTGCATCCCTCTGCAAGATATCTCACTATTTTTGACTTTTCTGAGCCTGTCAAGTCCTTCTTTTGACCCATTTTGCCAAAGGAAAGGAAGTTGCCTAATAATTATGCACACCTGATATAGGGTGTTGATGTCATTAGACCACACCCCTTCTCATTACAGAGATTCACATCACCTAATATGCTTAATTGGTAGTAGGCTTTCGAGCCTATACAGCTTGGAGTAAGACAACATGCATAAAGAGGATGATGTGGTCAAAATACTCATTTGCCTAATAATTCTGCACGTAGTGTATATAGCATAAGATGCTATATATGTGTCATCCACAGATCCCCCCACAACAGTGCCATACACAGATCCCCCACAACAGTGCCATACACAGATCCCCATAACAGTGCGTCATCCACAGATCCCCCATAATGGTGTCATCGACAGACCACCATTAGTTCAAAACCCACCAAAAGCACTCCTTCTGGTTTTCCTCCTAAAAAACCTACGTCTTATAGGGCGAAAAATACGGTATATACAAAACATATTTTAATTGGGGGGGCGGGGGAATCCCCTGCCATCGTGGAGGATTCATGAAATAGAAATTACCTGTAAGTGTAATCCAGTTTTTCCATTTCATCTTCTACGACAGCATACCATGAGAGGCGTAACAGATAAAGTAAACTAGGGAGGGACAATAGCCTGCATCACCTTTCGGCCAAAGGCTAAATCCTGTCCAGAACTAACATCTACACTGTAGTGTTTGATAAAGGTATGTGAAGACGCCCATGTGGCTGCTCTACAAATTTGTTCAACTGAAGCATCAGCTTTTTTTGGCCTATAAAGCTGCCACTGATTTGGTAGAGTGAGCTTTGAGGAAACCTGGTGGCTCTTTCCCCAAAGTTTTGTATGCCTCAGAGATGGCAAATTTCACCCATCTGGAAATAGACACTTTAGTAGCTTTTTTCCTTTATTGCCATCCTGGAACTGGATAAAAAGGAAATCAGACTTTTTAAATGGACCTTTAGATTCTAAGTACTGAAGTACTGCCCATCTTACATCAAGGGAGTAAATTCTACATTCCCCAGAGGACCTAGGATTCTCACAAAAAAAGGGAATGAAGATCTTCAGGGGCTGCTCTCTGACATGATTTTTAGTAACGGAAACCATGCCTTTTTTGGCCACAGGGGGAGCAATCAAGATCACCTGGGCCTTTTCCTCACAAATTTTTCTCAACACCCTTGGGATTAGCGGAAGGGGAGGAAACGCATAGCGCCCTTGGGAGAAGTTCCATGTCTGCGAGAGGGCATCCACTCCTACATTTCCATCTCTTGGGTCTAGGGAGAAGAATCTTGGAAGTTTTGCATTTAGATGGTTTGCAGATCTATCTGAGGCAATATCATTTCATGCATATCTGATGGAACACTTCCTGGTGTAAGCTCCATTCTCCTGACAGCAACTGAATCCTGCTGAGAAAATCTGCTTTTGAGTTCAAATGCCCCTTTAGATGAACCGCTGACAGGGACTTCAGATGTGTTTCTACCCAGGAAAAAATAGACTTAGAGCCCTGCTTCTTGTACCCCCCTGTCGATTTTTGATTTGAGGTGAGGTCATTAATATGTATAGCTTGGAAGAAAGAAGAGACAGAGGGGATATGATAGAAACTTTTAAATACATAAAGGGAATCAACTCGGTAAAGGAGGAGAGCATATTTAAAAGAAGAAAAACTACCACAAGAGGACACAGTTTTAAATTAGAGAGGCAAAGGTTTAAAAGTAATATAAGGAAGTATTACTTTACTGAGAGAGTAGTGGATGCATGGAATAGCCTTCCTGCAGAAGTGGTAGCTGCAAATACAGTGAAGGAGTTTAAGCATGCATGGGATAGGCATAAGGCTATCCTTCATATAAGATAGGGCCAGGGACTATTCATAGGATTCAGATATATTGGGCAGACTAGATGGGCCAAATGGTTCTTATCTGC
Organism: Bufo gargarizans; assembly: GCF_014858855.1. Classification (NCBI taxonomy): domain Eukaryota; kingdom Metazoa; phylum Chordata; class Amphibia; order Anura; family Bufonidae; genus Bufo; species Bufo gargarizans. The sequence continues at coordinate 412,648,455 of NC_058082.1, read as the reverse complement.
CGACACATTCTATGTTTCTATGTTTCTATTCAGAAGGGCAGGCCACTGACCTTGAAAAGAGAATTGCAGGCAGTGAGCCCCCCAGCCCAAAAGACTTGCATCAATAGTTAGAACTACTAGGTCTTTGGAACTCCTTTCTGTAGGTGGACAGGATTCAGCCATCAAAGCAGGGAGTCCTTTACACAACCAGGAATGGCAATATGTGCCTCCAGGGAGTTCTGATCCCTGTCCCAGCTTTTCAGCAACCAATCCTGGAAAATACAGGTGTGGAAATGAGCCTACCTGACGGCAGAGATGCACTCTATCAGTGACTCCAGAAAGGACATGACCTCTCTGACTGGGTAGAACGGGAGTTTCTGGAAACTCGATACTTTGGAGATTAAAGGGGTTCTGCAGCTTTTTTTAAACTGATGATCTATCTGGATAGATCATCAGCATCTGATTGGAGGGTGTCTGACACCCGGGACCCCTGGCGATCAGCTGTTTGAGAAGACAGCTGTGCTGGCAGTAGTGCCGCGGCCTTCTCGCTGTTTACCGCAGTTTCAGTGACGTCACGACTAGTATTGATGTTCTGAGCAGGGCTAAGCTCTGTGTCAGACCCCCGCTGATCAGATGCTGATGATCTATCCAGAGAATAGATCACCAGTTTAAAAAAAACTGCAGAACCCCTTTAAGATTCTACTTTTTGAGGGGCAAAAAAGTTCTCTTTGGTGGAATCCAGGAACACCAGCAGAAACTTTATCTGCTGAGAGGTAACTGGAATTGATTTTTCCCAGTTTATCAGCAACCCTAGCTGGTAAAGTAGTTGACAGAACAGAAACAGGTTTTGTTACAATAGTGCTGCAGAGTTTCCGATAATTAGCAAATCATCCAAATCTGGAACGATGATAATATTCTGCCTTCTTAAATGGGCGACAAGTACCTCTATCATTACTTTTATGAACACACGGGGTGCTGACGTTATTCTGAAGGAGAGGACTTGAAAATGGAAATTATGGATTACCCCCATTCTTAAGTATTTCTGATCTGCCTAACAGACTGGAATGTGGTAATAGGCGTCTCTCAGGTGTAGAGACGCCATAAAGTCCCCTTTTTTTTTTAAAGAAGATTCAATGTGGAAGTAATAGTTTCCATCTTGAATTTGTGATACTTGATGAATTTGTTTTTTTTTTAGATTTATTATGAGGCGGTATTCTCGTAAAAATAAATAAAAAATGTGGAAAAGAAACCAATTTCTCTTTGGTCTTGAGGGACCAGAGCACTTGCGCGTAGATCTAAAAGCTCCTATGCCTTTTTCTAACTCGTTTTTGAAGAAGAAAGGATTTTTGAACTGGAGTTATCTGAAATACATTTAGTGGAGGGGGACGGCTGAAGGAAATCCCATAAACTGATTTTACTATGTAATAAAGATATAAATATGAGACGCACAGGAGTGGATGAGTAAAAGGATTCGCCCCTCCTCTAAGAAAATTAACAGTGAGATAAAAATATACTGGGCACTCACACTATAAGTAGAACCATGTGATAGAAGAGATATGCCTAATATTCAATTGATAGATTTATTGACATAACCATACATTTAACATATATACGAATAAAAATATCCCCAAAATCGAGCGCATACAACTACTACATATAATGCTTGGACGACCTAAAAAATGATGTAATAATTACCTAAAATAGTGGATTAATAAATATCAGTGCGACAACAATATTAATCAATATCAGTGCGACAGCAATATTAATCATCCTGCGGCTAAAACCCTTAATCGCATTTAATAATATAATATCATAAGAGCCTTTAAGTTGTTGCCAGTATTCACTTGATAAAAGATTTAGATCCGCTAATTAGGGACAAAGTTACTGAGTTTCTGAAAGTCCACTTCACAATGAGTGTTTAAAGCGGCGTCCCGCTCTTACTCACTGTTCGGTAATTACTTATGCAGTCTTCCACTGCTGAGGTTCCGGTTCACTGTGTCTGAAGAAAACTTGCTCCCAGGTTGTTTCTGCCACCGGTCTCTATGGCTCTGGGCACCGCTCCGTACCGCTGAAGAGCCGGTGTACTCCAAGCATGTAATTTACCTGCCTCCACGCTGGATTCTGTCTGCAGTCACGATACTTGATATCCTTGTGCTGCGATCTTAATTGATCGGCGTTCTTGGTGAGTCAGCGTGCCAGGTCCTCTTTACTTACAGGATACTCCGGTCTTTTGCAGCATCAACTGAGTCCACTTGATCGCGTAGTTGCGGATCTCTGTCTTCTTCTGTAATGTTGAGCTGCCGGCTTTTTCTGATGTAATCTTCACACAAAAAAGCTCCACAGTTAACTTCTGCAACACTCCTGATAGGACCTATCAGGAGTGTTGCAGAAGTTAACTGTGGAGCTTTTTTGTGTGAAGATTACATCAGAAAAAGCCGGCAGCTCAACTGAAACTTGTTGCTGTAGAACTAACATCCCAGGATCTTTTAAGGCAGACATGCTCAACATGCAGCCCTCCAGCTATTGTAAAACTACAACTCCCACAATGTCCTGCTGAAGGTTGATAGCTGTAGGCTGTTCAGGTATGCTGGGAGTTGTAGTTTTGCAACAACTGGAGGGCCGCAGGTTGAGCATGCCTGTTTTAAGGCATGCATCCACCTTTTTATCCATGGGATCCTTCAGTGAACCCATATCCTCAAAGGGAAGTGCATTAGAGTTTTTAACTAGCTTTGTAAGGGAAACGTCCACTTTAGGGCATTGGGTTAGTAACGTCTCGTCCTCATCACTAAAGGGGAGTCTACGTCTAATAGTTTTCGGAACAAAAAGTTTCCTATCCTGAACATTCCAGACACGTTTTATTAAAGCATGCAGGTTTTTGCGAACAGGAAAGACCTTTCTTTTCTTTTGTTCTAAACATCTTGTCATGTATAGATCTATGTATCTTTTCGTCTGAAAGATTTGTAGTGGTTCTGACGGCTTTAATAAGCTCTCTGGTGTCCTCAGAAGAAAACAGTGTTTAAACTCAGAGTCGGATTCGGATGAATCGTCCGAGTCAACCGACTCTACCTCCTAATCTGAGTCCGAGTCCGAGGAGTCAGAAACCACTATTTTGGACTCTCTCTTTTTTTCACCGGACAAGAGGGAGAGGGCTCAGAAACTGAAAAACCTTCCAGGGCACACCGCATTTCTTGTTTAATGACTTTCCTAAGTTCATTCTTAAGGGAAGCAACAATATCTTTAGCGATGTTACTAGTACACCTACAACATAATATGCTTGAGGAAGATTCTGACAATTTAGTAGAGCATACTGCAAATTTCCTTATTTTAGCAGTTGTCTTAGACTTATGAGTACTATCTCTATTACTCTACATGCACACATGGAGAGATAGAGGAAAAAATGGGTAGATACGCTTAAAAACAAATTTTTCCATTGTAAGGGGTTGCTCTCTCAAGCAGGGTGGCAATGACAGATTTGTTTGCAGAAAAAAGGATTAAAGTTCAAATTGATGCTTTATTTTATGACACTAAGGCAGTTTACAGGCATACCCAGTTATAGTTCACGAGGTACAGTGACGTTCCAGCTCCACAAAACAAAAAGCCACACAAATTAAACTCCTGACTAATACAGATTAGTTTCTAGGTCACCTATTGAGTGCAGGTCACACATAGAGACTCCGGCGTCTCTAGCCAGCAAGGCAACCAGCTTCCTAGAATTCTTCCAGGCATAGTTCTTCCAAACTGACAGCCTGGGATGTGTTTTCATTTTCCCCTAACAATCTCAGCTGGCTACACCTTGGGATCCCTTAGGCTAGGGGAAAACCTGCCCTGGAATGGGGGTGTACTGGAGAGGTCCCACTACTAAACCTACCTTCCCAGTCCAAATAAAATCCAGTCCTTGAACTTTTAAACAAACTGTCTCAGCAAGCTACATCTTGCTGAAAACACTTTAGCTTTTCTGGATCTTACTTACCTCACCCAGTTGAGGAACCCAGGTGAGATATACACCCCTTCCAAGACTTTTCCATACACTTTACCACACCATGTACATAATAAATAGTGCATATCCCCTTAAAAGACTCACAGCAGAAGGGCCCACAGGGGTCTCCATGGCTTCAGCTCCCAGATCAGTCATCCTCACACTTGCAGGGAGCTGAAATGATGCCAGAATATATACCCCTTCTACTTACAGACCTCAGATCAGCTGGGCTTCCTTCCAGTCTGGCGCGCTTTTTTCAAATCTTTTAGCCCTGCCCACACGTCACGGCTACACGCCGGAGGCCACTGCAGGTTGGATTCACATGACCTTATCTCCAGCGATTTCCCTGCGGATCCCTGACAGAGCCACCCTAATGGATGGCAGGGGGAGCTTCATGTCTCAACCGGAGGGACTTGAGTATCCGGCGCTGCACGCGCCTTCAGGAAGGACAGAACAGACGCCAGGCCGGAAGCACCGCTCCCGCTCCACCAGGTACCCTAGCTAGGGGTTGGGGCTGCGGTCTGCCTCCATGCAGGTTGTCAGATTTTCTTCACCTCAACCCAGCACTGCCCCCTGAGTGGTCCCATAGCAAATGCCATGAGAGATGGCCTCTCCCCACCTGGAGGGACAGAAAGACACTGAACGTGACACGGAGGAGGGCCTACTTTTAAACTTCCTGTCCCTACCTGGTTGGAGGAGGGTCATTTCTCATGGTATGCCGTCTTGGAGGACGAAATGGAAAAATGGCTGTTTCGGCATTTATTTATTTTTTACGGCGTTCACCTGATGGGGTGGCTCACGTGATATTTTATAGAGCTGGTCGATATGGACGTGGAAATATCCAATATGTTTACTTTTCTTTTTTTCACATTTTTTTTTTTACTTGGAACATTTTTTTTCTTTTTATTATGTAAAACACTTTTTTTAACTTCTCTTTTTTTTTCAACTTTATGGAGTCTGATCCCCTCTACAATGTATTATAGAGTGTAATACACTTACAGCCTCCTTGCCTGTGAGACCCAGGGGGCTGGGTTTCACAGGCTTACATGAAAGGCAGCACTATGCCTATGAAAGGCATTGGGCTGACTTCCGAGCCATTGTGTCCCCGTCACCGCAGCGCAGGGACCCGACAGAGACATCGCACATGCCCCAGTCCGCGCTGACCGCGTCATAGCGAGGGTTAATGGGCCGGCATCTGTGTTTTCACCTATGCCGCATACAGCAGGGGCCCAGCTATCAGTGACTGCCAGATCCCTGCTGCTGATCGGGTGGGCGCAGCTCCTGCACTGCCCAATCAGGGTGCCGTAGCTGTACAGCGCTGGGTTTTAAGGTACAGTCCCCAGCACCGTACATCTACAGTGCTGGTATCCTACAGGTTAATTAGCAGGAGACTCCATAAGGGAATCACATATTTGTCAATATATTTTCTGAGACCATACAGAAAAGGTGAGCTTTTTTTGATCTGTTCACATGGTGCAGTAATCTGACCGTAGGGTTGCGTTGTGGCCCAGCCCCAAGATGGGGAACGGGGACCTGTCTCCACGATTTTAGACTATTATCTGTAGTACTACTCGTGTATTACTTCAGATAAGGAGTCCAGATCACAATTGTTTATTTCCCTATTGAACCAACCGCAGCTCCCCCCTTCTTCCAATATTAGCATTTTAAGCTTCGCTGAAACATTTTGAGTGCTGACAGTGGGGGTACTGAGGGCAGTAGGAGAATAAAAAATGGCAATTTGGTCTCCATATCTGCAGTACAACTTGTGTATTACCATACCTCAGAAATTGTCCAAGAAGATCATGGTGACAGATTCCCTTTAAATCTGGCAGTGGGAAACTTGTTGGGCTGCTGTGTCCCACCCACCTCCTGCCAATGCTGTGTTGTGGCATTTGCCATATCCTGCCTCACCCATTAATGTAGGGTCCCATTTAAGAGGCCACCTTGCACTTTAATACTAGAATATTATGTTCATAAACTTTGCTTAACAGCAATACATCAATGTCTTTTTTTTTTTTTTTACATTTGTGGCTATAATTTAAAGGGATTGCTTTACCAAAATGAATGGTTGACCATGACTCATCAGAGTCTACCAAAGCAGGAGCTGCTCTTACTTAATGACTCTTTATGGACTAATAGAGTGAGTCCTGAATAGGAGATGTCTTGCTATGAGGACCAAATGCTCTAAAAGGACATATGAGACAGCCTATGTAAATCTTAAAGGCATATTGCAATGTGATGATGCTGATGACCAGTCCTCAGGATTAGAGTTGTCACAATACCAGAATTTTAATTTGATTTTTCTACCAAGAAAAGTATTCGGGACACGCACCTATATCGAGAAAAGAGACCCGCAAGGACTCTAAGCAGGCCACCACCAAGAGCACTCCCGCTGGAAGTGAATGGGAGCGCACCGCGCATGGCGGGCCACCGCTCTCATTCACTTCTATAGGCCTGACCGAAATAGCGGAGCCAGTGCTCGGCAATTTTTGGTGGCCTCATAGAAAATGAATGGAGGGCAGCTGCGCATGCTCAGTGCTGGGGAACGAATAGAACACTTACTTGGTGACCTGCTTTTCATCCTTTTAGTTGGAGATCCACTAATTCTGGGACCTGCACCTATCTCTCAAAAGATGCCAAGAGGCAAGTGGACCATACATGTGTGGCCACCCTCCTTTCATTTCTATGGGAGTGTCGAAAATAGCTAAGCAGTGAGCTCGGCTATTTTCAGAATTTTGAGCATCAGTTATGATCAGTATGCATCCATCAGAGATCAGCTATTTTTGACGGGATAAAAAATTCTGCATGCAGTACTTTATCTCCTGCCAAAAATAACTGATCTGTGATGGAAGTGACACAAACGGATGCAAACTGATCATAACTGAAAAAAAGACAAATCAGTTATTTTTAGTGCAAACTGTTTTTCATTTTTCTGTTGTTCTGACGGATCAGAAGAATGGACGGCTAAATGGTAAGATGTAAACTTTGGATTATTTTTTTTATTCCTCTCACTCCCACACACAAAAAAAGAAAATAATCCTAGATACCTACTTGTTAACGTTAAGAGGGGCAAAAGTTTAAAAGTAATATCAGGAAGTATTACTTTACTGAGAGAGTAGTGAGAGAGTAGTGGATGCATGGAATAGCCTTCCTGCCGAAGTGGTAGCTGCAAATACAGTGAAGGAGTTTAAGCATGCATGGGATAGGCATAAGGCTATCCTTCATATAAGATAGGGCCAGGGACTATTCATAGTATTCAGTATATTGGGCAGACTAGATGGGCCAAATGGTTCTTATCTGCCGACACATTCTATGTTTCCAAACCAAACTTTTTTGGGCCTTTAAGACTAAGCAATTTTTTCATTTTTCCATCCATTTCAAGACCTGTAAAACTTTTACAGTATTTTCCCACTAGATTTTGGGGGATCCACTGTAACATTCTGTAGTTTGTAAGACTGGGAAAAAACATTCATCCAGTTCAGCCTGTTATCCGGCAACTTGATCCAGAGGAAGGCAAAAAAAAAAAAAAGCCAATTTTTCTCCTTCCCGACTCCAATCAGAATAACTCCCTGGATCAAGAACCCATGTCTAGTAACTGTAACCTGTAATATGTATTACACTCCAGAAATACATCCAGGCCCCTCTTGAACTGTTTTAGTGAACTCTCCATCAGCACCTCCTCAGGCAGAGAGCTCCATAGTCTCACTGCTTTTACCGTAAAGAATACTCTTCTATGTTTGTGTACAAACCTTCATTCCTCTAGATTCAGTGGATCTCCCCTCGTCACAGTCACAGTCCTGGCGATAAATAGATGATGGGAGAGATCTCTGTACTGACTCGTGATATATTTATGCATAGTTATTAGATCTCCCCTTAGTCGTCTTTTTTCTAAACGGAATAACCCTAATTTTGATAATCTTGCAGGGTACTGTAGTCCACCCATTCAAGTTATTACTTTAGTTGCCCTCCTCTGAACCATCTCCAGCTTTGTTAAGCCTCTATTGTTCACAGGATCCCAGAATTGTACAAAGTACTCCATGCGCGGTCTGTATTTTTCTAAGGCACCATTTTGAGATGTACATATAACTTACTGATGAACTTTTATTAAATCTTCTAGGACCCCCCTCCCAGAAATGTAGCCATTGTTGTTTTTTAGGTTATACATACGCAGCATTCACAATTGTTTACTACATTTTCACAATAAATACACTTCAAAGTATTCAATTTGTTCACCATAGAGAACATTTTCTATAAACTGCGCTGTGTAGGGGCATGGTTTTTTGAGGGACCAGCTGTAGTTTTAATCAGTACCATTTTGGGATTGTTTTGGGATACATGACCAGTATCTCAAAGTCAGTACACCCCTCACATTTTGTAAATATTTTATTATAACTTGTAATGGGACAACACTGAAGATCTGACACTTTTGATACAATATAAATTAGTCAGTGTACAGCTCTTATAACAGTGTAAATTTGGTGTGCCCCCCAAAAAACTAAACACACGGCCATTAATGTCTAAACCACTGGCAACAAAGGTGAGTACACCCCTAAGTGAAAATGGCCAAATTGTGTGAATTTTGTGTGGCCACCATTATTTTCCAGCACTGCCTTAACTCTCTTGGGCATGGAGTTCACTAGAGCTTCACAGGGTGCCACTGGAATCCTCTTCCACTCCATGACGACCATAGAGTTGATGGATGTTAGAGACCTTATGCTCCTCCACCTTCCGTTTGAGGATGCCCCACAGATGCTCAATAGGGTTTAGGCCTGGAGACATACTTGGCCAGTCCAGCACCTTCACCCTCAGTTTCTTTAGCAAGGAAGTGGTCGTCGTGTTTGGGGTAGTTATGTTGGAATACCTCCCTGCAGCCCAGTTTACGAAGGAAGGGGATCATGCTCTGCTTCAGTATGTCACAGTACATGTTGGCATTCATGGTTCCCACAATGAACTGTAGCTCCCCACAGCCAGCAGCACTCATGCTGCCCCAAACCATGACACTCCCACCTCTATGCTTGACTGTAGGCAAAAACACACTTGTCTAGCATGTGTGGCGGCAACCAGGTGAGGAGTACAATGCCACCATCTGAACTAAATAGGTTTATCTTGGTCTCTTCAGACAACAGAACACGGTTCCAGTAATCCATGTCCTTAGCAAACTTTGCAGGCTTTTTTCTGCATCATCTTTAGAAGAGGCTTCCTTCTGGGACGACAGCCATGCAGACAAATTTGATGCAGGGTGTGGCATATAATCTGAGCACTGACAGGCTGACCCTCCACCCCTTTAACCTCTACAGGAATGCTGGCAGCACTTGTACGTGTATTTTGAAAAGACAACCTCTGTATATGATGCTGAGCCGGGCATGCTGGGAGATGTAGTTTTGCAACAGATGGAGGGCAGCAGGTTGAGCATCCCTGCTGTAGACTGTCCAAGCATGCTCAGAGTTGTAGTTTTGCATCAGCTGGAGAGCCGCAGGTAGGGCATCCCTGGTCTAGGCCATCTTTATGTAGAGCAGCAACTTTCTTTTTTTTTTTTTTTGCGTTCTTTGCCATGAGGTGTCATGTTGAACTTTCAGTGACCAGTAAGAGTTCGAGAGCGATAACGCCAAATTTAACACATCTGTGACCTTTTAACAATTCACATGACACCAGTGAGGGAAAATACCTCATTAGGCACAATTTGGCCATTTTCACTTAGGGGTGTACTTGCTTTTGTTGCCAGCGGTTTAGACATTAAGGCTAGGTCTACACGACGACATTTGTTGCGCGACAAAAAGTCGCGCAACAGTTGTCGCGCGACATTTTGTTGCACTAATGTCACGCAACAATTTTTATAATGGCAGTCTATGGTGTCGCACTGCAACATGCGACATGTTGCGACTGCGACGCGACAGTCGCAGAAAAATCCATCTTGAATGGATTTTCTGCGACTGTCGCGTCGCAGTCGCAGCATGTCGCACGTTGCAGTGCGACACCATAGACTGCCATTATAAAAATTGTCGCGCGACATTGGTGCAACAAAATGTCGCACGACAAATGTCGTCGTGTAGACCTAGCCTAATAGCGGTGTGTTGCGTTATATTGAGGGCGCACCAAATTTACACTGTTATACAAGCTGTACACTGACTACTTTACATTGTATCAAACTGTCATATCCTCAGTGTTGTCCCATGAAGAGATATAATAAAAATTTAGAAAATAAAGTGAGGGGTGAACTTACTTTTGAGAGATACTGTAGTTCTTTTTGATCACTTTATAAGAGGCAGAATGAATAATAAATTGGAACAGAACATTTTTTACCACAGGATTCACCCAGTACTATAATTGACATGTTCACTTTATTCTGCAGGTTAATACTATTACAGGGATACCAAATTTCTATTTTTTCTTAAGATATAACTTAGCATATAACTTTCTCATCTTTATATATTAAGGAAACAACATCTTTTTATATATTAAGGAAACAAAATCGTCAATATATTTATTAATGATCTTGTAGAAGGCTTGCATAGTAAAATATCAATTTTCGCAGATGACACTAAACTGTGTAAAGTAATTTACACTGATGAGGACAGTATACTACTACAGAGCGATCTGGATAGATTGGAGGCTTGGGCAGATAAGTGGCAGATGAGGTTTAACACTGACAAATGTGAAGTTATGTACATGGGAAGGAATAATGCAAGTCACCCGTACTTATTAAATGGTAAAACACTCGGTAACACTGACATGGAAAAAGATCTAGGAATTTTAATAAACAGCAAACTAAGCTGCAAAAACCAGTGTCAGACAGCTGCTGCCAAGGCCAATAAGATAATGGGTTGCATCAAAAGGGGCATAGATGCCCGTGATAAGAACATAGTCCTACCACTATCATTAGTCAGACCACACATGGAGTACTGTGTACAGTTCTGGGCTCCAGTGAACAAAGCAGACATAGCAGAGCTGGAGAGGGTCCAGAGGAGAGCAACTAAAGTAATAACTGGAATGGGGCAACTACAGTACCCTGAAAGATTATCAACATTAGGGCTATTCACTTTAGAAAAAAGACGACTGAGAGGAGATCTAATTAATATGTATAAATATATCAGGGGTCAGTACAGAGATCTATCCCATCATCATTTATCCCCAGGACTGTGACTGTGACGAGGGGACATCCTCTGCGTCTGGAGGAAAGAAGGTTTGTACACAAACATAGAAGAGGATTCTTTACGGAAAGAGCAGTGAGACTATGGAACTCTCTGCCTGAGGAGGTGGTGATGGTGAGTACAATAAAGGAATTCAAGAAGGGCCTGGATGTATTTCTAGAGTGTAATAATATTACAGGCTATAGCTACTAGAGAGGGGTTGTTGATCCAGGGAGTTATTCTGATTGGAGTCGGGAAGGAATTTTTATTCCCCTAATAGAGGAAAATTGGCTTCTACCTCACAGGGGTTTTTTGCCTTCCTCTGGATCAACTTGCAGGATGACAGGCCGAACTGGATGGACAAATGTCTTTTTTCGGCCTTATGTACTATGTTACTAACAAAAAGAAACCAATGTGGATAAACAGAACTGTAAAGAAAGCAATAAATGACAAAAAGAAAGCATCTAAAACAGGAAGGTAGCACGGAAGCACTGAAAAACTATAAGGAAAAAAATAGAACATGTAAAAAACTAATAAAAGCGTCCAAACTAGAGACCGAGAGATTAATTGCCAAAGAGAGTAAAACCAACCCTAAAATATTCTTCAATTATATAAATGTTAAAAAGTATAAATCTGAAGGTGCCGGCCCGATAAAGAGTAATGAGGGGGGAGTCGCAGAGAGCGACGAGGAGAAAGCAAAGCTGTTAAATATTTTTTTCTCCAATGTATTCACTGAGGAAAATAAACTGTCAGATGACATGCCGAATGTTGAAATAAATTCCCCATTAAAAGTGTCCTGTCTGACCCAGGAAGAAGTACAACAGCGACTTAAAAAGATTAAAATAGACAAATCGCCAGGACCGGATAGCATACACCCCCGTATCCTAAGGGAATTCAGTAATGTCATAGCCAGACCCTTATTTCTGATATTTGCAGATTCTATATTGACAGGGAATGTCCCACAGGATTGGCGCATGGCAAATGTGGTGCCAATATTCAAAAAGGGTCCAAAAACAGAGCCTGGAAACTATAGGCCGGTAAGTTTAACATCTGTCGTGGGTAAACTGTTTGAAGGTTTTCTGAGAGATGCTATGTTAGAGCATCTTAACGGAAAGAAGCAAATAACGCCATATCAGCATGGCTTTGTGAGGGATCGGTCATGTCAAACTAATTTAATCAGTTTCTATGAGGAGGTAAGTTCTAGACTTGACAGCGGCGAATCAATGGATGTCGTATCTGGACTTCTCCAAAGCATTTGACACTGTACCACATCAAAGGTTAGTATATAAAATGAGAATGCTCGGACTGGGAGAAAACGTCTGTATGTGGGTAAGTAACTGGCTCAGTGATAGAAAACAGAGGGTGGTTATTAATGGTACACACTCAGATTGGGTCACTGTCACTAGTGGAGTACCTCAGGGGTCAGTATTGGGCCCTATTCTCTTCAATATATTTATTAATGATCTTGTAGAAGGCTTGCATAGTAAAATATCAATTTTCGCAGATGACACTAAACTGTGTAAAGTAATTAACACTGAAGAGGGCAGTATACTACTACAGAGCGATCTGGATAGATTGGAGGCTTGGACAGATAAGTGGCAGATGAGGTTTAACACTGACAAATGTAAAGTTATGCACATGGGAAGGAATAATGCAAGTCACCGTACATACTAAATGGTAAAACACTCGGTAACACTGACATGGAAAAGGATCTAGGAATTTAAATAAACCGCAAACTAAGCTGCAAAAAACAGTGTCAGGCAGCTGCTGCCAAGGCCAATAAGATAATGGGTTGCGTCAAAAGGGGCATAGATGCCCGTGATGAGAACATAGTCCTACCACTTTACAAATCATTAGTCAGACCACACATGGAGTACTGTGTACAGTTCTGGGCTCCAGTGAACATAGAGCTGGAGAGGGTCCAGAGGAGGGCAACTAAAGTAATAACTGGAATGGGGCAACTACAGTACCCTAAAGGTTATCAAAATTAGGGTTATTCACTTTAGAAAAAAGACTGAGGGGTGATCTAATTAATATGTATAAATATATCAGGGGACAGTAGAGATCTATCCCATCATCTATTTATCCCCAGGACTGTGACGAGGGGACATCCTCTGCGTCTGGAGGAAAGAAGGTTTGTACACAAACATAGAAAAGGATCATTTACTGTAAGAGCAGTGAGACTATGGAACTCTCTGCCTGAGGAGGTGGTGATGGCGAGTACAATAAAGGAATTCAAGAGGGGCCTGGATGTATTTCTGGAGTGTAATAATATTACAGGATATAGCTACTAGAGAGAGATAGTTGATCCAGGGAGTTATTCTGATTGCCTGATTGGAGTCGGGAAGGAATTTTTTATTCCCTTAAAGTGAGGAAAATTGGCTTCTACCTCACAGTTTTATTTTTGCCTTCCTCTGGATCAACTTGCAGGATGACAGGCCGAACTGGATGGACAAATGTCTTTTTTCGGCCTTATGTACTATGTTACGGAATTTTTTATTTATTTTTATTTCATGCCATTCACCAAACCCAAGTGATAAATAATTGACATTCGATGATACAATGATACCGGCTTATATAATTTAGCTTTTCACCACTTTTATGTCTCAATATAATCTAAAAGCTAAACATTTCTTCTTTTTGAAAAGTCGGATAACTCACCCCTTTTACCCATGAGGGATATGTGTGCAGACAGCCTATGCACACCTTATATACCCACCAAGCCAGCTAACATATCATGAGATACACACTGCCGACATAGAATAGTGCAACTGGACTGTGTATATACTACATGGTGAACTCCTTAAAATATAAACACTGACAAACTTGCAATGTTTGCCCACCTCATCTCCCAAAAAATTAAAAAGCAATGAAAAGGCCAAATGTACTCCAGAATTGTACCAATAAAATCTACAGCTTGTACTGCAAAAAAAAAAACACAAGCCATCACACAGCTCTGTAAAAAAAAAAAAAAAATTATATATATTAATAGCTGTTACAAACCATTTAAACAAATTCAATGTTACAAAATCCAGATGCCGCTCCTTCCCTTCTGAGCACCGCCACGTCCCCAAACAGCAGTTTATGACCATATTTGGGGTATTTTCTTATTTGGAAGAAATTGCATAACAGATTTGGTTTCGTTTCTTGTTTTTTCTCTTGCAAAAATGGAAAATTTGGGACTAATGCAACATACTATTGGAAAAGTGTAATTTTTCATTTTCATGGTCCAATTCTATGAAAAGACCTGTAGGGTCTAAAACATCACTACACCCCTAGCTGAATTCCTTGAGGGGATGTAGTTTCAAAAATAAGGTTATTTCTTAGGGTTTCCACTGTACTGGTACCAATTTCAACATGGTGCCCAAACACTTTCCAGTAAAATCTGTGTTTTAAAAGCCGAATGGCTCTCTTTACCTTCTGTCCCCCCCAACAGCAACTTATGACCACATATGGGGTATTGCTGTACTTGGAAGAAATGGTGTAAAAATTTCTTAGGGTGCTTTTTCTCCTGTTAACCCTTGTTAAAACATAAAAATATGTAGTTTTTAGTTCAAATTTGTAACACAATTTTTGATTTTCATGCCCCAATTCTAATAAATATTATGAAACATCGGTGGGGTCAAGATGCTCATTACGTCCCTATATTAAATCTTTGATGAGTGGTTTCCAAAATTGGGCCTTTTGGGGTTGTTTATGTTTTAGCACCTGAAGGCCTCTGCAACCTGAAATGGTGCCTGAAAAATTGAGACCTTAAAGGGAACCCGTCACCAGTTTTATGGTATCCTAACTAAGGGCAACATAAATAAGTGACTGATTCTCTTAGCAAAATGCTGGGTCACTTTCTTTAATTGATCCAGTCAATCTGCCATCATCTTGTATTGAAAAGCTCCAGCTGATAATGATGAGTCCTGAATATTCATGAGCTCCTGACTCTCCCCGCCTACCTGCTGCTGATTGACAGTTATTTTCCATATGAATCAGCAGCAGGTGGGCAGGGGAGTGGCTATAGCTCTGAATTAAATATACGCTGGACTCCATGACATCACGCTGGACTCAAATCAGCTCATTAGTATGCGGCATCTTTGTGTGTATATTATGAGGTAACCATCTGTCACACCAGTAAGTGAATACATATAAGGTACTTTTTAGTAGTTAATGATTGTATAGAATTAGTTAGATTATAAATCAAATATCCACATGACAGGTTCCCTTTAAAATCCACAAGGTGGGCCACATAAGGGATGTTTCTAAAAGCTCCAGAACCAATATAATAAATTTGAAGTATTTGTTCTATTTTATTACCTGCGGTGTTCCAAAGATGGAACATTTTGTATTAATTCCTGTGAAACACCTAAGGGGGTAAAAAACGTCCTACACGTCATTTTAAATACTCTAGTGTGAAGTTTTTAAAAATAGTGATTTGCTGACCTCTCAAAGCCACTTCAGAACTGAATTGTTCCTAAAAAATAAAAAAATTGGATTTAGAAATTTGATTGAAAATTTTTAAAATTGCTGCCAAACTTATAAGCCTTTTAACCTCCCCAAAAAATGTAAGTACAAGTGAACAATGATGCCAACATAAATTGGAAATATGGTAAATATTAACTTTTTGTGAGCTATGACCATTAGTGTTGAGTGAATCGAGCTTCAGAAATCGATTTGACCTGTCTCCGTACAACATTAAAATGTATTGCCTCTCGTTTCAGCCGAAGATGAGTAAGACTTCAGTGAATGAATTCGGTCTTCAGTTCTGCATTTTTAAAAACATTTCAAATTTGGAATCCTAAGTCGGGTTTGGTAAATTGCTAGTAAATTGGTACCAAACCAGACTTTAGATTGCTAATTTGAAAGGTCAGACAGGTCTCCGTATAGCATTAAAACAAAGTGTTAGAATGTATCAACTTCGGATCTATTATCCGAAGTTCGATTTGCTCAACACTATTGACCGTCCTAAAAGTAGAGAAATTCAAGTGTGGAAAATTTACAAATTTTGTTAAATTTAAGAACCTTGAAACATGACTAGGAAATATCAATCACACCCAAGACAGCCATCCTTGGACAGCACTGTTCTTACTTCTAGTCCATACATAGTGGGGTTCTGGGTACTGGTTAGCTACCTATAGGTATCACTAGAGAAACAGGTTTCTTTCTTCTGGATTAGGGCTAATTAGCATAGCTTTTCTATAACTATCCAAGAAATATTCCTAGATCATTTTATATATTACCTAATCACATTCTAATTTACTTTGCCAGAATCGAAACAAGTTGTTTTTGTACAAATTTTATTTTTAAAAATGACAGACATTATGTGCAGAGAAACACAGATCAGAAGTGTCTACATTTGTTTTTCCCAAAATTAGGTAGTTTGTGGCAATCATACAGTACAACTAGAAAAACAGATCAAATTGGAGACACTGGAAAACTAGAATTTAATACTAGCTTTCTGGGAATGAGAAATTAATTCTATAGAAAAAGTTTGGTCTGCCTTGCATCTGAGAAGCTAGAAAAGCAGTTTATTTTGCCATATGATATACTTGCGACATGAGCATGTACATATATACACATGTACTCGCACAAACCAGATATTTAGCCGTTCTTTTAGAACGTACTGCTAACGTCTGGTCTGCCACACACTTAAATATACAAAAAAATTGTCTCATACATTTTTTTCAGCACTATGAAAGAGTAAGAAAGGATCCTAGCAGTAGAAAAGGGTAAAAATGTCTATTTAGTTAAGAAAGTGCAATAAAAACTTAAAGGCCAAAAAGGAGAAACAACTCTCGAATAAAGGGAATCACGCAGCCGTCATACTAGGCATATTATATTCAGGCTCCTCCACCTGTATGACCACATCATGTACAAAAGCAAAAAGTTGTGCAAATTCTATATATGCAATGCCATGGCGTCAGATAAATGGAGTGATAAATCTCTAATATATAAGTAAAGCTGAATCATTGTATAATGAAAAGTTATACAACAAATATATATATATTTTTTTTTTACAAGCCCTCATAATTTTCAATGTGTCTGCTTGTGGTCAGCAAACATTCACCGTTCCCATCCACAGGCTGAAAATTATACTCGAGAGATGGAGCTGCATGGCTGATTAGTTGTATCAGAGTCCGGGAGATACGCTAGCTGGGCCAGATAAGGAAAGGTTGTCATTCTGTGGTTGGAAATACTTAATGTTCACATTTACTAACTGCAAACAGGGATCTTGAAAATGAAGAATTGAAACCTAGAGGGAGACTTTAAAGGGGTTGTCCAATTTTAGAAAAACATGACTTCATAACATTTTAGAAGCATCTTTGCCTCCCCACACGCCTAAAAGTCAAATGTACACCAGCTATTGGTTGACTAATTCCCAAGAAAGAGTATTAGAACATTCCAGAACTTTAATACACAGTGAATACATTTACTTATTGGCATAAATGCATACATTTTAATTAAATGAATTTCCAGGCTCCAGATATTAATAACCTATCCTTAGGATAGGACATCAATATCAAAATCAGTGAGGGTCTGACACCTAGCACCCTTACCAACCAGCTGTTCCCTGCAGCCTCTTGTGCCTGATCTAACACTTTGAATGGAACAAGAAGTAGTTCCCATGACTGGTCACTGCAGCTCAGCTCCCATTCAAGTGACCTAGCCACTACACTGAGTGGAGCTGTGCTTGAGGCGACCTTATGCCTGAGGAGGCAGGGAACAAACGGTTGGTCAGAAGTAGTGCCAGTTCTTTACTGATCCAATATTGATGACCTATCCTGAAGATAGGTCATCAATATCTGGTGCCCCCCCCCAAAAAATCTTTAAAACATTCAAAATTATCTTGGTCTGTCAAAGCCAATCTTATACAGCTGCTTTACCATTAGTTTATAGGGATATTTCCACTTTAGACATCAATGTCATATCCACAGATGAAGGTACTACTTCTGGCTCCCACAGAAGTGAATCGAGAGACCTGCAGATATGTGTAGTCACCTCTCCACTGATTCCTTACTTGGATGCATCAGCTGGCAGCCAACTTACCTGTGAATATGGAAGACTCCCATTCAGGAGATAGATGCGGGTTCTACCTCTGTGATCAGACATTTATGGCATACCTTGTGGATAGGTCATAAATGTTTAAGATGGGAATACACCTTTAATGCTATAGAGACCTCATGTAGACAACTTCTTGTAGAATCCACAGGTATACTGTAAGTATGGCTGGTTTCTGATGATCTGCTGAATAATATTTTTATTTGCCCCACTATTTAGAAATTAGGGTCACTGAATGCTAGTTTCAACTATGTGTTTGGCAGCGTCTCTTGCCACAAGTCTGAAAAAGACAAGAGGAGGGCAGGTGGTACATTGTTCTTTAGTGCAGAAGAGGCTTCTGGACTACCTGCATCTCTTACGATCCATTTTAAACTTTTAGTGGGAGGCACTGCCAAATGCATAGCTGGAACTTAAGAGGATGAAAACCTGGTGTATACAAGATAGAAGTAGTAGGATGTTTGTAAAAAGTTAAGATTGTATAGACAATACAAGAATCCAGCATACACATTTGAAATATCCAGGAACGTATTACAAAAGAGGTGATAAAGCTGGGTAATTTCTCCGTTCCTACATGAGATCCGTAACAGAGTTTACATTCAACTCAACCAGAGAGTAAATTTGTCTCAACAGCTAGCTCTAGACATGAGAATGCAGTCTGTCGGGGTGATGAGCGCCTTCTGGTCACCTCTTCTTCTGCTCATCTCTAGAGGAAAATTAAAGAGGTTGTCTCATCTCACCGTTACTAAGGCTGAGGCTGAGATGAGAAAGTCCCAACAATCAGGCGACCGGGAAACAGCGCAGAGGGCCGATGCTCTGCTGTTTCATTGCAGTGCATGGGAGCCAAGGAAAAATCATAGCACCACAAGCAATGTGGTTTCTGAGTTAGAAAACAGCATAGCTGGCTGTGCTACACTGTTTCCATAGCTCCCATGCACTGCAATGGGAGCTACTGAAACAGCATAGCGCGGTCCCGCTGCGCTGCTTCCCGGTCACCTGGTGGTCGAGACTTTGTCTCATCTTGCATTAGTAAAAGTAAGATGAGACAACCCCTTTAAGGACTGGACAGGAAAAATCCATCTCATAATCTATGAGCTGTCCCAGAAATATTATACAGCAGATACCATCAAAACCTGTGTTATCCTCCGTCAGAATTCTAATGTCCATGACCAGCTTAAAGGGCATCTGTCGGCAGATTTGTACCTATGAAACTAGCTGACCTGTTAAATGTGTGCTTGGCAGCTGAAGTCATCTGTGTTGGTCCCATGTTCATATGTTCCAGCATTGCTGAGTAAAATTAAGTTTTAATATATACAAGCAACAGGGGTGTTGCCATTACACCTAGAGGCTCTTCTCTCTCTGCAACTGCTGTGCCCCCTGCACTTTGACAGGACCAGGCAGTGAAATCATTATCATTCCTGGCCCTGTCAATGAAATTGGAGATGGCGCGGCAGTAGCAGAGCCTCTAGGTGTAATTGGAGAGGCTCATTTAAAAACTTAATTTTTCTCAGCAATACAGGCACATATGAACATGGGACCAACACAGATGCATTCTGCTGCCAAGCACAACCGGTCAGCCAGTTTCATAGGTACAAATCTGCTAACAGATGCCCTTTAAGGGAGTCTGTCAGGAGTTTTGTTGATGCAAAACTGCTGACAGACATAGGTAGGGGCAGAAAACAGGAGCTTACGCATAACTGTCCCTGCTTTTAATCAATCGGGTGCTGTAATAATGAACGCTGAATGCAGCGGGTGCCACTTCCACAAGTGGAGTAGGAGCAGGCCCTCAGACTGCAATGCTTCAGGATCATTGTAGGAGTAGCTCCACAGCCTTTCTGTGACTGTTGTGGTGGTCTCCAGGTCGGACACTACAGAGGGTTTGTGGAGCTGCTGATACACCAATCTTCAAGCACTGGAGCCTGTGGTCCTACACAGTACATTGAGGAAGCAGTGCTCACTACATTCAAAGTTCATTTTTGCAGCACTCTATTGATTACAGCAAGGACAGAGTTATGTATCACCTCCAGTACCCTGCACTTACCTAGACAAGATGTCCTTTAAAGCATGCTATAGCATATTATTTTATTTATCGTGAAACGTTAGCTGGGCTAGTCAGGAGGAGCCATTCAGTTTTTTTGGGGGGATGGAATGCAGACCCGTTCATTTCAACAAGTCCGCAAAAAATGCAGGCAGCACACTGTGTGCTACGCGCATCCGTATGTCCGTTCCGTAGCCCCGCAAAAAATATTGAACATGTCCTATTCTTGTCCGTTTTGCTGACAAGGATAGGCATTGTCACAATGGATCTGCAAAAAAAAAAAAACAGATGACATTATCAGTTGTTTTTTTTTGCAGACCGCAAAACACATACGGTTGTGTGAATGTAGCCTTAAACATATTTAGTGATAAGTATGACCAATGTCTTAGCATAGTTTCTCAAAAAAGGAAACATAAACCTTTGATCATCAAAAACATATTAAAAAGAGGGACCGTCACCTCTCCTGACATTTTCTCTTATAACTGTAAGTTGTGCCATTCCATTTCTATTAGACGTTTATTAATAAGTGTGGAATTGGGTGTTACCTGTTGGTGTATGCCCCTGCACAGTCATGCCACTGACAGCAACGATTGTACAATGGCAGACTGTGCAGGGACACACCAGAAAATGCTAACATCCAGTTTGACATTTATTCATAAACTTCTAATAGGAACATAAGAATGGCACAACGTATTGTTCTAAAAAAAAGATGGCCCACAATTGTTATTAGATGGGGAAAGAGAAATAGTTACTAAAACAGACATGTCAGGAGAGGAGATAGGTCCTCTTTAAGAATATTAAGAATAAAGTACAACCTTATGTTGTAAGTACTAATGTCGATCAATGGGCATGTCTACCGATCACTTCTAGGACTGTGGCTTTGTTCCCACGCTGGCTACCAATCTCTCCGGTGACCTGAAGTCAACTAGGTTCCCCTGGTCTTGAGTGCGAATCTATTGCTGATGCTGACGAGAAACATCAGCATGCATTTGCTTTAAGGCTTGAAAAAATTTGTCAACCACATTCTCCCCCCAAAAAAGTTCTAACTCTAGAACAACCCTAACACCATCTTTTCTTAGAGATGAAATCACTGACAACCATTTAAATAGCACAGATCCACTGAAAAGAGACCATAAGGACAATGAAAATACAGCCGTATGAAAACGAAGCCCTTTTATGAGTAAGGCACCACATTCAGATTGTGCATCCCACTGGAAAAAGAACAAAAAAAAGAACTTTTATGCCATTTTATAGCAAACAACATTCTTAAAGAAATAAAGGGGAAAAAAAATCAAATATTTCACACGTGATTATGTCTAAGAACATATTTCTTGAATATACAAATGACTGTAAATAAATAGGCCAAGTCCAAAAACACACTCGCATGAAATAGGGTCCCAAATACCAAGTTTGTTGACTTAAAGGATCATACATACCTACGCAAGTTACCGCTGTATAAGTGCATAATAAAGCTGGAGCTAACATCGTTCTTAAAGGGAACCTGTCAGGACCTTCATGGTGCAATAACCACAGGCCGCATTATATAACGACAGGCTCCAGGTTCACAATCAACTACTTCTTACTCTCAAATACTGTGGCCTGTCATAGAAGACATAGTTTGAAAACTAGCCGAGAACAGGGAGATGAGACAAGGGGCGACTCCCTGAATAGCTTGGCTTGATTAACAGATCTCTCATTATCTGTGCATAGAGAGAGACCGGTCAATCAAGTCGGCCTGGAAAAGCCAGCAGAGAGCCGCACCCATGTCTCTTCTTGTCTAGCTCATTTTTAAACTTTTTTTCTGAACGGATGAAGCAGTTTGTGAACAGGGAGCCTGTCAGTATTTTATACTCTTTGAAGCTCATGACAGTTTCCCTTCAAAGGAGCTGTGAAAGTATGAGGAAGGGAGGGGCAAGACCCCTCAATTTGGCTGAACCTGTAAATGAAAAATGACTTACCTGCTTCCCGCTCCTTCTCCTCCAGGCCTGCGATGCTCCCGCTGGGCTCCCTCTGGTAGGACATTGTTGCAACCAATTACTGGCCGCTGCAGTGACCAACTCCCCTTACATCATGACAAAAGTTCCCATGACACAAGGCTATCAAGCCTCCGCTACGGCCAATGATTGGCTGCAGCGATGTCAAATCAGATGTTTACATTGAAGGAGCCCATTACAGACATGAAGGAGAAGGAGTGGCAAAGCGGGTACGTAATATTTCCTTTACAGGTCCTGCCAAGTGTGTGTCGCCAAAGGTCTCCCCCATTCTTGCACAACCCTTTTAAAGCTATAGACACATACAGGTACACACAGAATACAGTCAAGTCAAACTTTCATTGAGTACCAAGTAACCCTCCTTCCATATCACTTGAAGAGCACAGCCAAGACAATTCAACTATTCCTTAATGCTGCAGATGAGACCTGCGGTGCTAAGAGGCAAATGTTCCAATACTGGGTTGTGGATGATGACCTGCAGCATGACTCCCTTCCGTGATCATTCACAGTTTGTTGCATTCTCCAAGAGACAGAGGCTATAAAAATGTGGAAGCTTGGATTTTCCAGTGGTGCACTTCTAGCAACAACAGCACCATCCATGCCAGCATTTCAAGAAAATGCAAGTTTAAGAGGAGTATCAGGCCACGTCGGGATAGACTCATTTCCTGGGTTTGTTAAAGGTGGGCATAGCTCCTCTAGCTGTTAGCCCTTCAAAGCGCTTGTAAGTGTAGTTGATGAAGACCCAGTCCTTGTTCTTAAAGTCAGAGTCAGGATGGTTGCTTGCAACACCTTTGGAGAGAAATCAGAATAAACCAATGCTGAAACAGACTCTCCCATTACCCACACAAGTTAGGCTATGACTGTGATGGTGAATGTAATATATGGCGCAATGGACCCATTATTATTTCACAATTCCTTTTCACACTCAGAAAAGCATGGTGGTATTTTTTAGGAAATCCTTCATAATGCATCATTTAACAAAAAAAAATCAAGGACTTAAGGAATAATATAAGGCCTCCACTCTGAGGGGAGCATTGTAGGGACAGACATTTGGATTTCAGGGTTCTGTCACATACATGGATTTGTGTTAGCTATACAGAACTTGCAGCGCGTAACCAGTCGGATAATACCCATAATATGTGGGCACCGTCACCCTCCAGCCACTTTTCATAGTCAGCGACAAGAGGGCAGTTGAGGGCGTCCACATGTAAATGGAATTTAATATTGCATTACTTGTCAAGCTCCAGTGGTATTAGGGTACAAGATGGCCAGGTAAATTATCCTTCAGCCCAACTCCCCAAATAGCCTCTTGAATACCCTTTGAATACCTCCACTGTTCAAAAAAAGAAGTAAGAACAATAGCGCACGCTTACTATGCTAAGTATGCTAAGTGCACCACGTGAGGCTGTTTATTGCCAAAATTTTGGAGCATCTCATTTTAGATGTGTTTATTATTCAGATACAACATCCCTGTCATTTCCTGGTTTTAAACTGCCGAGCTTTTGTCTACCCTTTAGATACATTTATATAATCCACAATTCTGGTCCAAAAAAGTAGTGCAGATTAGACCAACTAAGTTTTTGGTGGCCAGAATTTCTGTGCATTGGAACAAAATTAGCAGGGTACGTGGACAGATTTTCACCATAAGCTACCCTAATAAATCTGTAGTATAAACTAGACTTCCGTTTTAAAGATGTGCTGGATTTATCATCTGCCATCAGCCACTATAACAAATGTCGCTCACGTTAAGACTTTCTAAGTTTAGACTACGTCTAAAGTCTTTAGACTTAAAGTCTAAGTCTACAAATTAGACAGGATAAGTAAACCTAGGCCCCTGTGCAGTACTGCAATCTGCAGGTTTGTACCTATAACACTGGCTGACCTGTTGCATGTGCGCTTAGAAGCTGAAGGCATCTGTGTTGGTCTTATGTTTATATGTGCCCGCATTGCTGAGAAAAATTTAGTTTTAATATATTCAAATGAGCCTCTAGGAGCAACGGGGGTGTTCCTGTTACACCTAGAGGTTGAGCGGTCTCTACAACAGCTGTGCACGTTGCTTGACAGGGTCAGGCAGTAAAATCATCATCACGCCTGGTCCTGTCAAAGTGCAGAGGGAGCGGCAGCTGCCGAAAATGTGGAGCCTCTAGGTGTAATGGCAACGGCCCTTGCATATATTAAAACTTTTATTTTAGCACATCAACTAAAAACCACTTGCAGTATGCAAAACTGCCACTCCACAGGAAGGGTTTTATATCACCGCTAAAGTGCAACTGTACTTTATATAAAAAAAGCTTCTGATAGGGCATAGTGCCATATCAAAGGTTTGGACTGGTGGATTCTGAGTGCAGAGTGCCCTACCAATAACTAAACCGATCACACACAGCGCTGTCTCTCCTCGCTGCTGAAGACACACTCAATAGAAAGTCTATGAGCCCATCTTCAGCAAGGACACAGTGATCTGAGTGAGCGCTTCCATCTCCTTGTTTTGGCAATCGCTGGGGGGGGGGGGGGGGGCAGCACTCGGACCCCCACCGATCAAAACCTTCCATATGTCAAGATTTTTCTTTAAGTACTGGTGCACTTTACCAATCAGATCCACCAACAATTACATGGAATTCACTACTACAGGCTGTTAAAGACACTAAAATAAGTTAGCATTTTTTAGAGTACTGATAAGCTAACAGAATTTTTAAATGTTTGGTAGTATAATTAAAGGCATGTCTGCAAACCTCTAAAGAGATCTGCTGATCACTGCACTATGTTCTAACATATTGAAGAGGTGCAAGTTCTACTGGGTCTATTCCATTTCCAAAAATCACTGGTTATTTGAGGAGGTGGAGCGCAGTGTGAAGAGCTTGGATGCCATCTTAATTTGCTGCTATTATCCTATACATAATATATGACAATGAGCTCACAAATCCCTTTTTTAATATTGACGAATATCATCTGATTCTTCGCCGCACACTTAAATGCAAAAATGGCAGACAGCGCAAATGTTAAAGGGGTAGGCCGATTTCACACACTGGTGGGTATATCACTAGCATATGTCACCAATGTCAGAAAGGTGGGAGTGCCACCTCCAAGACCCAGACCTCTCTCTAGAACAAGCCTCCAACATATACTAGAGCACCCCGCACAAGCGCAGCCATCCCCCTTTCACCTCTATGGGAGTGCCGAAAGTAGCAGAGTGCTGTCTTGGCTCTTTTCAGAACTGCCATAGAAGTGAATGGAGAGAACGCCCGCAAACGTTTGCTTTGGCATGCCCGTTCTAGAGACAGGTGAGTTTTTCACCTTTCAGACCCGCACCTATCTGACATTAGTAGCATATCTTGGTGATATACCACCAATGTGTGAGATGGGCCTACCCCTTTAAAAAATAACAAAAACCAAAAAAACACACATATATAAAAAAATAAAAGTATTCAGTTAAAAACAAAAAGGCCTCTTTCACACGGGCGTCCCGGGTTTGCTCCGGATGTGTCCCGGGTGCATTGCGGGAAACCCGCCCCAGTGCGCACACAATTTCAGTCAGTTTTAACTGCAATTGCGTTGCTCAGTTTTTATCATGCGGATGCAATGCGTTTTGCATGTGCGTGATAAAAAACTGAATGTGGTACCCAGACCCGAACCGGTTTGGGTTCGGTGTTCTGTAGATTTTATTATTTTCCCTCATGACATGGTTATAAGGAAAAATAATAGCATTCTTAATACAGAATGGTTACTAAAATGTTGATTGAGGGGTTGAAAGATGTAAAAAAATAAAAAAATATTAACTCACCTCATCCGCTTGATCGCGCAGCCGGCATCGTCTTCTTTCAGGACCTGCAAAAGGACTTTTGATGATGTAATCGCACTCACCACCTGGTGAGCGCGGTAACGTCAGCGCAGGGCCTGCTGAATGAAGCTAGAAGATTCTTCTATCTTCTTTCAGCAGGCCCTGCGCTGACGTCACCACGCGATAACCGCGATTACGACATCCAGGGTCCTTTTGCAGGTTCTGTATTAAGAATGCTATTATTTATAAGGGAAAATAATAAAGTGAATTTACTTTAATGGGGTCCGGGGTTGCTCATCCCCATCATCTCCTAGCAACCATGCGTGAAAAATCGCACTGCACCGCAATTGCTTGCGATTTTCAAAATGTCCCATTCATTTCTATGGGGCCTGCGTTGCGTGAAAAATGCTGAATATAGAACTTGCAGTGATTTTCACGCAACGCACAAGTGATGCGTGAAAAGCATTGCTCATGTACACAGCCCCATTGAAGTGAATGGGTCCGGATTCAGTGCGGGTGCAATGCGTTCACCTCACGCATTGCACCCGCGTGGAAAACTCGCCCATGTGAAAGGGGCCTTACATGTTTTTGTAACCTGCCGCTGTTTGCACTTGCTGGCAAAAACACTAAGAGCAATCGGTATATGAAGGGTAGAGATTCTGGAAGAATGACAATGTGGCGCTTGCTTGAATGTTCATCTAAAGATATAAAACCATTAAATAAAATTAACTGCTAACTGAAAACCTACTGACACTACCTGCATCCTAGAAACTCACCCATGGGTTTAAGAATGTCAGAGTCTGGAAACTCATCAAAATTCGAGGTGTCATCAATACTTTTTATTTCAATAGGTATTGCAGCAGGTCTTTCCCTGTGGATGAAAATATGAAAATGTATTTTAAATTATTTTACATTAACAGTTCATTTTTCCTTAAAAAAAATAATAATCATATTTTCCTTTAAAATAATCCTGAAACTAAAATACAAGTTTGTTGTGTAAAGCTCAATGTTCTGCTCCTTATCATCTCACTGAGACATGCCACTAGGGGGAAGATTACCGAGGATGCCTTTATACAGCTCCCAATGAACTCAATAAACTAGCCTTCAGTAAGATCCCCCTAGTGGTGGCTGCTGGCAGTCATCTGACTTTATCTTCATATAAACAGTATGAAAGTAATTTGGAGAAGCTGAGGTCTTTTAGATCAGGAAAAAAAAAAAATAATAAAAATCACGCCCCTATTTGCTGACATAACCTCATCAATAATATCTATTGACATGACTCAAAGATATATTTAAAGATATTCAATGATGTATGTAAACTTAAAAGGGTTTTCTGATATTTTAATCAGTATCTGCTCCGTGGGGGTCCAATACCCAGGACCCCCGCCGATCAGCTGTATCAGAAGGCACCAGCACTCCTGTGAGCTCTGCAGCCTTCTCGCAGCTTACCAAGCACAGTGCCATACCAGTGGCTTAGTATCGCGCTCAGCCCCATTCACTTCTATGGGGCTGAGCTGCTCCTAGGCCACATGACCGATGAATGTGTTGTCAATGGCCTAGGAAAAGTTGTGAGAAGGCCGTGGTGTTTACAGGGGCAAACAGCTGATCAGCGGGGATTCGGGGTGTCCTCACTCAGCGGGGATTCGGGGTGTCCTCACCGATCACATACTGATGACCTATCCAAAGGATACGTCATCAGTATCGAAATGTCAACCACTTTAAAGGGAACTGTCAGGATGAGCAGCGTCTGGTCTCCATACATCACGTTATAGAGCAGAAGGAGCTGATCAGACAAAATTTATGGTTTTGTGGGAAATAGTGTGCAATTTATAAATTTAAATCTCTGATCACCTGGGCTTGGTAATCCAATGGGCAGACTCAATGAGTGTGCATAGAGATAGCCATCAATTACTGAGTGGGCCTGTCCAGTGGACTCAAACATAGAATGACCAGAGATATAACGAGGACCTGCCATCTTTCCTGTCATGCCTGTGTTAGTAACCACTTGCATTCCTCATGTAATAACAATTCTGCAACAACTTTTGATATAACTATGTTGTGCTCTTCCTCTATTATTCCCCATAAAAGTTTATGAGTGAACTGCCAGCAGTCTGCAATAAAAGGTCCATCTGCGTGTTATCAGACTGTGAGGGGACACACTCCCAGATGGACATTTATTGCAGACAGCTGGCAACTACAGGGTTTGTCCAGGTTCAGTGCTGAACCAGATATATCCCCATTTTCACCCAGGCAGCCCCCCGATAAAAGCATTGGAGCATTTTTTGTTTATGTTTTTACACTGCTAGGCTGAGGCTTCCGCCTAGCAGTGTTGCCAGGGACATCCCCGGCTCTAATGGCTGGGCTTTAATGCTGCCCTAGCTGTTTTACAGGCTAGGGCAGTGCTAAAGCTCGCCCATTTGTGCTGGTGACGTCACCGTGCTCACTGCTAGGCGGAAGCCTCAGCCTAGCTTTCCCCGTGGAGAATGGTACGTCACTGGATCGCCAAAAAATGCCTTTTCCGTGCATGATTCAGTGCTGGGCAAAGGAAAGCATCAGAGTAGGGGTGGGCGATATAGGAGATATAGGCGATATAAATTTGTGCCATGATATGGATTTTGTGCATATCGCCTATATCGACGGACCGTGATATGGTCGCGCTCTCTGCGCGCACCATGTTCTCCTGAGCCGGCACAGTAGAGAAGGAGGGAGTCCCTCCCTCCCCACTGTGCGCGGCTGCCGCTGACCACCAATGAGAACAGAGGAGGAGGGGAGGGACTGACAGTAAATCATTGAGTTTTCACGATCTCAGTGAGATCGTGAAAACTCAAATCCGATGGTATATTCTAACCTCTTGCCTGGGGATTAGAATATACAGGGCCGCGCCACTCACAGGAGAACATTTATAAACAAATCAGTAACTTTAACTTTAATCGTTGCTGATCTCTTTACTGGATACCTTACTCTGTCTTTGCTCCGGTAACAGCAGGCAGTGTGGGCTGGCGGCGCTCACTCACTGACGTCACGCACCTGCGCCGCCTAGTGGGACGTCAGTGAGTGAGCGACGCCCGCCCGCACTGCCTGCTGTTACCGGAGCAAAGACAGAGTAAGCAATGATTAAAGTTAAAGTAGAGCATGAAATGTTCAGATGCTCATATCAGGGAGGCTGTCTGGGTGAAAACGGGGATATGTCCGGGTTCAGCTCTTAGTACGGACAGCCCCTTTAATTTATAAACTTCTAGAAGGAATAATATAGAAATAGAGTTATATGAAAAGATGCTCCAGAATTGTTATTACATGGAGAATGCAAGCATATCTAAAAACAGATATGACAGGAGCTGACAGGTTCTCTTTCAATAAATAAATTACAAGTTATATAGAATCTGCTTCTACAAATACCCTTTATGGACAAAAGTATTGGGGCACACTTCTTAATCACTGAATTTAGGCGTTTCATCCAGCCCCTTCACCACAGGAGCATAAAATCCAGCTCCTATCCATGAAGTCTGCCTTTACAGACATTTGTGAAAGAATGGGTCGTTCTAAAGAGATCACTGACTTCTAGTGTAGCGCTGTAATAAGATGTCCCTGTTGCAATAAGTCAGTTTCAGAAATTTCTTCCTCCTAGGTATTGTATGTTCAAATGTAAGTGGTATTGAGAAGTGGAAGTGTTACGAAACCACATAATCTCAGCCAATAATAAAAGACCACATACATTTACAGAGTGGGGTCACCAAGTGCATAAAAGTTACCAACGCTGCGGACTAACTGTTGCAGACCTCCTCTGGCATTAACATCAGCATAAAACTGTTGCGGGAGCCTTATGGCATGGGCTTCTATAGCCAAGCAACTGCATAAAAGTCTTAAATCACCAAATTAGTTGATAGAGTGGTGTAAACTATGCAATCACCAGACTCTGAAGCAATCGAAACATTCTGTGGAGTGACAAATCAAGCTTCTCTATCTGGTAGTTTGATGGACAAGTCTGGGTTTGATGAATGCCAGGAAAACGTTACCTGTCTGACTGCACTGTGCCAACTATAAAGTTTTGTGGAAGATGGATAATGCCATAGGGTTGTCTTTTAGGGGTTGGCCTAAACCAGAGGTGGGGAACCTGCGGCCAGCGGGACAATTTCATGTGGCCCCCGGCCCCCTGCCAAAACATATTGTGAAAATGCTAATGACCGGTCATTAGCAAGCAGGAGGCACAGGAAGGTGAGAACAGCGCATTGCTAGCTGTACTCACCTTCCCCGGTCTTCTTCCAGCCCCACGCTGACACGTACAGTGTCATGACGTAGTGCACGTAGACGCACACTATGACATGACTGTCAGGTCACAGTACAGTGCAGCAAGAAAACGACCAGGGAGGGTAAGTGAATCTGCCAAGTGGCAGCGCCGTTCAGAGCTGGAGAGGTAAGTTTATTTTTTTATTTTTTTTAAATGTCTGATCTGAGGTCTGATTGGAGATGATCTGAGGCAGGGGAGGGGGGTCTGATCTAAGGATGGGGAGGGTCTGATCTAAGGATGGGGAGGGTCTGATCTAAGGATGGGGAGGGTCTGATCTAAGGATGGGGAGGGTCTGATCTAAGGATGGGGAGGGTCTGATCTAAGGATGGGGAGGGTCTGATCTAAGGATGGGGAGGGTCTGATCTAAGGATGGGGAGGGTCTGATCTAAGGATCGGGAGGGTCTGATCTGAGCCTGATGTAGGCTGGGGGGGGTCTGATAGGTGGCTGATGGAGGTGGGGGGCAGATCTGAGGCTCAACTTAAAAATTAGACTGCTATATGTGGTCAAAATGGCGCCTGTACCATTTGTAATATATAGTACAGGTGCAATTTTGTGTTGCAAAAATACAGCTCTCTAGATTTATTTATTTTTATTGAAGTGCAATTTCTGAAACTTATCCTTAAAGAGGACCTTTCACTAGAATAAAACATCTAAACTAACTATACAGACATGGAGAGCGGCGCCCAGGGATCTCCCTGCACTTACTGTTATACCTGGGCGCCGCTCCGTTCTCCCGGTATAGCCTCCGGTATCTTCATAGTTAGGCTCCACCCAGGGGAACCAGCCGGCGTCTCATTCTCCCATGCTGTAGTGCTGGCCAATCGCAGCGCTCAGCTCATAGTCTGAGAGAAAAAAAAGCCTCTCAGGCTATGAGCTGAGCGCTGTGATTGGCCAGCGCTACAGCATGGGAGAATGAGACGCCGGCAGGTTCCCCTGGGTGGACCGGGAGAACAGAGCGGCGCCCAGGTATAATAAGTGCTGGGAGATCCCTGGGCGCCGCTCTCCATGTCTGTATAGTTAGTTTAGATGTTTTATTCTAGTGAAAGGTCCTCTTTAAGTCACTTATACATTTGACCAAATATAGCCATCAAATTTTTACGTTGAGAATTTTGTATAACCCCTGACCGATGTTACAGATATCCAAATGGCTCTTGGCAGCAAAAAGGACCCTTTTAGGTCCAGTGAATGGAAATATAAATTCTTCAGCATAGCAAGAAATTTGGACAATTGTATGCTTCCAACTCTGTGGTAACACTGTGATGAAGGCCCTTTTCTGTTGCAGAATGACCGCGCCCCAGTGTACAAAGCAAGGTCCATAAAGGAATGGTTGGAAGAGTTTGGTGTAGAAGAACTTAACTGGTCTGCACAAAGCCCTGTCCTCAACCCCATCGAATATCTATGTGATAAACTAGAATGAAGACTGACCCAGACCACCTTGTCCAACATCAGTGTTTGACATCACAAATGTTCTGAATGAATGAACAAACAAAAATTCCTCCAAACACACACTCCAAAGTCTTGTAGAAAGCCTTCCTAGAAGAGTGGAAGCTGTTTTAGTTGAAAAAGAGGGGGAACGAACTCCATATTTATTCCTATGGGTTTAGAATGGAATGTCATAAAAGCTCCTGTAAGTGTAAAGTGTATTTGTCCAAATAAGTTTATCCATATAATGTATCCCTGCTCAATGATATGAGACTAGAGGATTGGACTGCACTCAAAGCATCAGGTTCCTTTTAAAAGAACAAAAAACATACCTTATATGTTCCCAGTCAACACCTTCAAAGAAAGGGTTTGCTTTTATCTCTTCTACACCTGAGGCCCCAACTCTTTGTTCCCAGTCACAACAAAATCTGAAACACAATATTAACTAATATTAATAAGGGCAATGTAAAGGAGAAAAAGGTACATTACTTAGTAGTCCTTCACACATACGGTGTCAAAGAGAAAAGGAATATGGAAAAATACATCCTTTCTGAAGACCAGTTACCTTAAGATAAGGTCCTTTGCTTTTTCTGATATTGGAACTTCTGGAGGAAATGTTAATGTTTCTTTCCAGTTCATAACTTTCTTATAAGTCTCTTGGGGTGTCTCAGAACAAAATGGAGGATAGCCTTTATAAGAAGAAAGAAAAGGTAAATGTGCCTCGTCTCCTCAGGGCTGTGGGGTCAGTAAGCTAAACTTCCGAATCCTTCATAAGTGGCACATGTATAATAATTAGCAATAACACACGTATTGTAGCATAAGGGTGACATCACATTTTCATCATCATATAAATCAGGCTGCTTTGATAGCACATACAACATATTTTTGGAATATAATTTGTGAACAAAAAACTTTTCTGAATTCCTGTGAGTAAATATGCAACATACAATGCATTTAATAAATTCATTAAAGAACAGTAATGGTCTAATTCTGGCCAACCACCTCTTTGGGTACTTTCACACTAGCGTTTTTCTTTTCCGGCATTGAGTTCCGTCCTAGGGGCTCAATACCGGAAAATAACTGATCAGTTTTATCCCTATGCATTGTGGATAGAGAGAAATCCATTCAGGATACATCAGTTCAGTCCCGCTTACATTTTTTGGCCGGAGAAAATACCGCAGTATGTTGCAGTTTCATCTACGGACAAAAATTGTGAACAACTTCCCGGCATTCATTTCCATTGAAATGTATTAGTGCCGGATCCGGCATTAAGTCTTCCGGCAAAACGGATCCGGTTTTCTGGTCTGCGCAGACCTTTATAAATGTAAAAATAATAAATACCGGATCCGTTTTTCTGGATGACACTGGAGAGACGGATTCGGTATTTCGATGCATTTGTCAGACAGATTCGCATCCGTCTGACAAATGCTATCAGTTTGCGTCCGGATTGCCAGATCCGGCACGGCGACTCAACTGCTTGCCGCAAGTGTGAAAGTACCCTTAACGTGTACCAAAAATGTGCTAAAAAGAATATTTCTAATGTTTTTTATTTTAATTTTTTTTTTATTTTTACTTTTCCTAGCGAAATTCTGATACCCATTGCATTTTAGTATCCGTACTCTCATATAGCAATGTGTAGTAAGGATTGCCCTGGATCCAGGTCGTCTTCTAAAACATGGCATAGATAGACTATGGCTACTTTCACACTAGCGGGTGAACAGCCTGCCGGATCAGTGCTGCCGCTAGTGCATGCATGCTATTGACTATAACTAGGGCGAGCCGGAGATATGGCGGCAGCCTGGCAAACATGCCGGAATAAAACTATGACACGGAGCCGGCAGGCTGTTCACCCGCCGGAACAGCCGGCCGGAGAAGGCTGCCACTAGTGTGAAAGTAGCCTATGCTAGGCTTTAGCAGAGTGGGCATAGGCAGGAGGAGCGATGTGCTATGTGAGCACTTGCCCTGCGGTTGCTCCGCGCTGCTAATACCCTGCACCGATGTGGTTGTGCAGGCAATTAGCTAAGCGGAGCGAGAGCAGGAGCTTACATATTGCATCGCTTCTCTGCCTGTGCCTGCTCTGCTAAAGCCTGACATACTGTAGCACATCTATGCCAAGCTTTAGTAAAGCAGGGCCGATACAGGAAGGCGCAGCAATGCTTCAGCCTGTACAGCGCTGTGTGCCCCCAGGGGTATCCATACTTTCATATACAGCAGAGTACAATTTCACTAGGGGGAAAAAAAATTTTTTTTTTTAAATTAAATAATAAAGTATATTACAAATATTCTTTTTCACACATATCCATAGGTTTTAAAAAAAATGTAGCAAAAGATTTAGGTCCTTTTACATAGGCCATAATCAGCTGAGCGCAGCCATTAACCAACAAAAGAGCAAATGCTGGTTTGTCGACTGATCACATCTTTTATGTGGGCCTAGAAATCATCATGGTCAGTAGCACATTCCCAGTATAAACTGGAGATGTGCTGCAAACTACATGGGGGGTGAACAATCATGCGAACGATCATTTGTCCCCATTACAGTTTGCATCAGCTCATTTTAAATGATTTTCAAAGGAGCACCTATCAACTTTTCATGGCTGAAAGGTGCTCGTTTCAGGATGAAGTCCTCCCAAGTGAAGTGACCTTTAGAATCACCTTCATTAATCAAACGATCGGCTTTACTAATTGATGCGGGCAGTACCTATCACAAGGAAAGTATGTCCCCTTTAAACATTAAGGCACTTTAAAGACTTACCAATTAACATCTCATACATTATGACTCCTAACGACCACCAATCGCAGAGTTTGTTATAGCCAGTCTGTAAGAAAACTTCAGGTGCTATATAATCTGGAGTGCCCACAGTCGAAAATGCCTAAAAGATAAAAATAATATATTAAACACCAAAAGAAAATGTGTTTTCTAGTGCTGTCCCAATAATATTGTGTTTCATTGAAATGCTACTGTCTATTGGCTCGAGGGCTGTACACCGGGTGAAGGGGCCATGTGAATGCCGAGGTGCACACTGCAGGACAACAAGGAAAAATGGAATAGAAATAGAAATTGATACAACCTTAAAAAAAACGTTCAATCTTCTGCTGGTTGCGTCTGGACCAGACAGAGGTTTATAGCTCCACAACGCACTGCTCTCGTTTTAATTTAGAAAACCTATTTCATACACTATTGGGGAGGGGGGGGGGGGGCAGAGAGAGGATCTCCTGTTCAAGACCCTTATCTCACTGTGAAGAGTGGCTATAAAGAGTGCCTCTCGCTCTTACTTAGACAGCCCATAGATGCCAATGGACATCGTCTAATTCTTCATTTCCACTGTGGTGGTGCTGCAGGGAAATCAAACTCTTACTGCCAGGTTTTACCACAGATTACAATTAATTGCAAGGACCCTCATCTTTGGAAGGGGGCGTTAGGATCAAGACACCCTTCTTACAAGTAGGGATTGTCCAAAGTGGAGAAGCCCGGTAACCTTTCTGTCTGAACGGCCAACAAAACATCATGTAATTGAAAAGAGATACAACACAGTGGGACGTTCTGTTGACCTTGTGAATGTTTCTTTGAAATGTTCGAGGGCAACTGAAATCTAACAGATGCTATTTTTTTCCATTTCTGTTCCATTTTTGCGGATTCAGTTTGCGGAACTATTTATTTGAATGGGTCCGCAAAAACAGCGCAAGGTACTCTGTATGCATTCCGTTTCCGTATAAAGAGAGAACATGTCCTATTATTGCCCGCAAATCACATTCCGTGGCTCTATTCAAGTCAATGGGTCCGCAAAAAAAAAAAAAAAAAATGGAATGCATACGGAATGCATCCGTATGTCTTTCGTATCCGTTCCGTTTTTGCAGAACCATCTATTGAAAATGTTACGCCCAGTCTAATTTTTTTATGTACTTACTGTTTAAACATTATTGTATGCGTCTGTTTCTATTTGCGATCCGCAAAAAACGGATCACAAACAGAAACCAAATGGAAAAACGGAACGGCAAAATGGAACGGAAACACTACTGAAACAAAAAACAGACCACAAAATACTGAAAAAGCCATACGGATACGGTCGTGTGCGAGAGGCCTAAGAGAGAATGATCGCAGGCAACATATATCTGCTTTCGAGGGTCTAAGCCAGGCATCCTCAAACTGCGGCCCTCCAGCTGTTGCAAAATTACAACTCCCAGCATGCCCGAACAGCCTACAGCAGGGCATTGTGGGAGTTGTAGTTTTACAACAGCTGGAGGGACAATAATATGAATTGACATGTGATCGGAATAAACAATGAATTCACCAGTTAACATACCAGTTGTCGTCTATTTCGTTTCCATGTCTCTGCTTTTCTCTTCGAGTTCATGTTTTGAAAATCTACAATAAAATGAAAATGTAAGAATGTAAAAAACACTGTAGATTATAAAATACAAAACGTCTTGTGGTAGTAAATGTTGCATTAAAAGAGGTTCGATATAATAATGTAAATGCGTCCTACAAAGCATCATCTTACGAAGCGCTATTTTTTAAAGGGGTTTTCAAGGAGTAAAAAATATACAGTTTTATTAGAGCGCAAATGAAGACAGAAATCTATGGCAGCTTTCATTCTGGCACACAGACTGCTGGAGTGCTCCTCGTCATAAATTGGGCGCATTCTCCATGATTGAAGGAGATTTTAAAGACCAGCGTAAAACGCCAGTCTGGTAAATCACCCCAAAGTTTTCCCTCCATTGGTATCCTCGTATATAGCGCTAAACTTATTCTCTTCCAAACATAAAAGCACTGCATTTTCATGCAGCCACCACTACAGGAAGCAAAGCGCAAAGACATTTTTTGCATTGCAGTCAATGGGGATTGTATAAATTCTTACACACTCCTCTATCCTTAGAGGTGACTGCAGGCAGACAATTTTATAATATACTAAGTGAAGACAAGCAGGAGATTTAGTGATGTATTTATACTAGTTTTATGGTGTAAATGTGTTAAGGAACACGGTGTTCAGACCAAGCACCGTATTTATCAAGTACCTGCTCCCTTTTTTCCGACATAGAAGTCAAATAAAGTAGGTAAGGTGAAGGGGTGAACTTTTTCTTATTACAATTTTTTCACTTAATAAATTTGTCAGAAATCTCGGACGTCGTGCTTTGCATTCAGTGTTGTCTGGAGGTGTCTGACATGCGTTTAGTGGGATACTGGGTAGAATAGGGGGGTCCATACTAAGTTTTGCTATGGGACCCTATGAGATCTGTATATGCCTCTGACTAGTGATGAGCGAAGTTTAAAAAAATTCGATTTGCCAGCTTCGCCGAACCTCCGTCAAGAAATAAGATTTGTTACGAATTACTATGTCACCAATTGCTTTTCATTGTATGGAGCGGGGCGACCCCCGTCATTTAACCCCTCAAATGTTCAATGCTGTTCAC
Organism: Bufo gargarizans; assembly: GCF_014858855.1. NCBI lineage: Eukaryota > Metazoa > Chordata > Amphibia > Anura > Bufonidae > Bufo > Bufo gargarizans. The sequence goes on along the minus strand of NC_058082.1, from coordinate 412,611,408 downwards.
AGCATCTGAAACTCACATTCAGGTCCTCGGGGGGGGGGGGGGGTGTTAGAAAAAATAAAAATAAAATTTACTCGCCTCATCTTACGGAGAGGCTGTCCACTCCCATCTTGACTGAAGAAAACCCACCAAAAAACCTGCGGCGAGTGTGATGATGTCACACGTGATCACGCTGGCCACGCACGGTGACATCATCACTGATGACCGATTTCTTCAGTCAAGACGGAGTGGATGGCCTCTCCGTAATCAAGTGGCGAGTATAATTTATTTTATTTTTTTAATTTCCAGCCACCATTTTAGGAAAAATGGATTCTTTACCATGAAGCGCGAGGAAATTCAGCTTTGCGGCTAATCAAATTTTTCCTAAACTTGGGATCGAATTCTGCATCGATTCACTCAACACTACCTCTGAGTAAAAGGAGTGTACATTACAAATTACAAAAACAAAAATGTGTATACTTACTAACGTCACTTGGTAAACTGTGGTTAAGGTTTCTGTAAAAATCTGTCCTGTGGGCCTTCTTCAACCCTGTACACAGTCCAAAGTCAGACAGCTTTACATGCCCCTTAAATCATTTTCAGGAAGAAAATAAAAAAGTTAGCTTTCAGTCATCCAACAACAATACTTTTGAGATAAAAACATTTATTCTCAGCCTAAGGTTGCTGTCACTAAGGGTCCTCTTAAATGTACGGATTATCTGGCAGCTTATCGGGAACAAAGTAAACTTTCCTGATAACGGTCAGATCGTCAGCAGAGATGAAGGTTGTATTTACATGCAGCAATCACCTCCACAGTAAGGGGACAAGCGATCGATACAGCGATCACTTGTCCCCATAGAGAATCATTATTCCTATGCAGCAGATCATTTTTTAGACAGTACAATCTGCTGCACAGAGATGATTTTTTTCACACAGGCAGATTAGGGAGAACAAGCTTTTATACACTCATCCCCAATAATCTGCCAGATCATCTGTACATGTAAAAGTCCCCTAAATAAGGCCCTTTTACACTGCTCAATTGAGTGGATGATTGTCGGGAAGGAAGCGTTCCTTCCCAGCAATCATCGGCTCATCAGCGATCTCCTCCACAGTATGAGGATGAATGATCGCTAATTCCATATATAACCACTGTTTGCCGCCATAATTTAGGTGACTGCACAATGATCTTATTACCCGAAAAATGAGTGTTTCATTCGTTGATCCGGTAATCAGTGGTACCTTTACACCGGCGGGTAATCAATAACAAACGTTCCTACGAATACGGTACTTGTTAGGGATTATCTGCTCAATGCTCGGGCAGTGTAAAGAGGCCTTTAAATAGGGAGAAGGAGTCACTGCAACAGTACCCTTGTTTTCAGGTGACACTGTCTAACATCCATATTCACCTTGCTGTCCAGCAAAAGATTATCGGGCTTGATATCCCTGTGTATAAATCCTAACCGGTGGATTGAATCTATTGCCAGCACTGTTTCGGCAATGTAAAACTGTGTTTCTTCTTCTGTAAGTGTATCTTTCTTCATCAACAAGGTCATCATATCACCTGAAATCAGGAAAAAGAAAGAAATGCAGCAAATCATACACTAAGACTAGAATATCTATATTTCAGAACAGACCAGTCGTACCATGAATGAAGTTATAGCTGAAAGGGTTTACAGACCGCAATAGAAAAGTAGTCTGAAACTTACATACCCAAACCAATACAATATAGAGCAGTGCTTGAACGTTTGAGGACCCTTCAGAATTTTCTATATTTCTGCTAAGGCTCTTTATATATTGCTGTTTGGGGATCAGTTACTATTTACAGTGAATGGATGGAAGCCTTGGTGGAATAACAACAGATCCCATCAGAAGTTAAAGGAGTTGCCCCAGTTATTTTTTTGTTCTTTGTATGTTTCTAACTAATCAAATGTAAAGGCTTTACCATGCACTTACTGCATCTACAGTTGCTGCTTTCTCAGATTTCACTGAGGGTCACATGACCTGTGATGTCAGATTCTCTCCCTGCTCTAATGAGGTTTCATGCACAAGCCTGAGAGTGCAGCTATGTGTCTGTACACAGATGTCACTGTGCTGGCCACGCCCCCTGCTGCTGTTTGCTCTCTCCCTGGATTCTTCAGGAAAAACTTTAACCCCTTCAGCAGCACAGACTCAGGGCTGAAGGCTTTACTGAGTAGCTGCAGGCAGTGAGGAGACAAATGCTGGGCACAGGAGCTAACAGACTAGAGGTGTTCTGAAGAGCATTGCACAAGAACAGGTAGGGAGAAGATCCTGTGTGTATCAGTGGTGTCATTGTACAGCTGGGACTTGTAGTCCTACAAGTACAACATGCTGCTGAGTCTCCCAGCAGGCAGACATGTCACTCAGGGCAGCACTTGCATTCACTCCCTTTGCAGAACAGGGGGAGGGGCAGAGGTTTTTGTTATTGCAGGTAAACAAACAAAAAGAACCAGAAGAGAACCAGGGAAATTAGGAAATATATATTTTTTTTGCCTAAAACCTGCTTAGCTTAGTTATATATTGCCGCCCATCAGATTTACAGTGCTATATTTTATTTTTTTCATAAGTCGGACAACCCTTTTAACCAATCCAGGACCGCCGTACGCAGGATTGCGTCCTGCCGGCGGCCCTGCTCTTCTGGGTGGACGCATATACGCGTCCTCCCGCGAGAGCCGAGATTTCCGCACACAGGCGCGCGCGCTCACAGGAACGGAAGGTAAGCGAGTGGATCTCCAGCCTGCCAGCGGCGATCGCTCGCTGGCAGGCTGGAGATGTGATTTTTTTTAACCCCTAACAGGTATATTAGACGCTGTTTTGATAACAGCGTCTAATATACCTGCTACCTGGTCCTCTGGTGGTCTCTTTTGTTTGGATCGACCACCAGAGGACTCAGGCAGCTCACTAAAGTAGCACCAAACACCACTACACTACACTACACCCCCCCCCCCCTGTCACTTATTAACCCTTTATGAACCACTGATCACCCCATATAGACTCCCTGATCACCCCCCTGTCATTGATCACCCCCCTGTCATTGATCACCCCCCTGTAAGGCTCCATTCAGACGTCCGCATGATTTTTACGGATCCATGGATACATGGATCGGATCCGCAAAACACATGCGAACGTCTGAATGGAGCCTTAGGCTCCATTCACACGTCCGCAAAATGGGTCCGCATCCTTTCCGCAATTTTGCGGAAAGGGTGCGGACCCATTCATTCTCTATGGGGACGGAATGTGCTGTCCGCATCCACATTTGCGGATCCGCACTTCCGCATCCGTGCTTCCGTTTCCGCAAAAAAATAGAACATGTCCTATTCTTGTCCGCAATTGCGGACAAGAACAGGCATATTCTATTATGTCGGCAATGTGCGGTCCGCAAAATGCGGAACGCACATTGCCGCTTTCCGTGTTTTGCGGATCCGTGTCTCCGTGTATCCGCAAAACACATTGCGGACGTGTGAATGGAGCCTTACAGGGGGGTGATCAATGACAGAGGGGTGATCACCCATATACACTCCCTGATCACCCCCTGTCAGGCTCCATTCAGACGTCCGCATGATTTTTACGGATCCATGGATACATGGATCGGATCCGCAAAACACATGCGGACGTCTGAATGGGGCCTTACAGGGGGGTGATCAATGACAGAGGGGTGATCACCCATATACACTCCCTGATCACCCCCTGTCATTGATCACCCCCCTGTAAGGCTCCATTCAAACGTCCGCATGATTTTTACGGATCCATGGATCGGATTCGCAAAACACATGCGGACGTCTGAATGGAGCCTTACAGGGGGGTGATCAATGACAGAGGGGTGATCACCCATATACACTCCCTGATCACCCCCTGTCATTGATCACCCCCCTGTAAGGCTCCATTCAGACGTCCGCATGTGTTTTGCGGATCCGATCCATGTATCCGTAAAAATCATACGGACGTCTGAATGGAGCCTTACAGGGGGGTGATCAATGACAGGGGTGATCAGGGAGTGTATATGGGTGATCACCCCCCTGTCATTGATCACCCCCCCTGTAAGGCTCCATTCAGACATTTTTTTGGCCCAAGTTAGCGGAAATATATATATTTTTTTTTGTTAGTTTTTTCTTACAAAGTCTCATATTCCACTAACTTGTGTCAAAAAATAAAATCTCACATGAACTCACCATACCCCTCACGGAATCCAAATGCGTAAATTTTTTTTAGACATTTATATTCCAGACTTCTTCTCACGCTTTAGGGCCCCTAAAAAGCCAGGGCAGTATAAATACCCCACATGTGACCCCATTTTGGAAAGAAGACACCCCAAGGTATTCCGTGAGGGGCATATTGAGTCCATGAAATATTGACATTTTTGTCCTAAGTTAGCGGAAAGTGAGACTTTGAGGAAAAAAAAAAAAAAAAAAAAAAAAAAAATCAATTTCCGCTAACTTATGCAAAAAAAAAAAAAAAAAATTCTATGAACTCGCCATGCCCCTCATTGAATACCTTGGGGTGTCTTCTTTCCAAAATGGGGTCACATGTGGGGTATTTATACTGCCCTGGCTTTTTAGGGGCCTAAAGCATGAGAAGAAGTCTGGGATCCAAATGTCAAAAAATGCCCTCCTAAAAGGAATTTGGGCACCTTTGCGCATCTAGGCTGCAAAAAAGTGTCACACATCTGGTATCGCCGTACTCAGGAGAAGTTGGGGAATGTGTTTTGGGGTGTCATTTTACATATACCCATGCTGGGTGAGAGAAATATCTTGGTCAAATGCCAACTTTGTATAAAAAAATTGGAAAAGTTGTCTTTTGCCAAGATATTTCTCTCACCCAGCATGGTTATATGTAAAATGACACCGCAAAACACATTCCCCAACTTCTTCTGAGTACGGCGATACCAGATGTGTGACACTTTTTTGCAGCCAAGGTGGGCAAAGGGGCACATATTCCAAAGTGCATCTTTCGGATTTTGCAGGCCATTTTTTACACATTTTGATTGCAAAGTACTTCTCACACATTTGGGCCCCTAAATTGCCAGGGCAGTATAACTACCCCACAAGTGACCCCATTTTGGAAAGAAGACACCCCAAGGTATTCCGTGAGGGGCATGGCGAGTTCCTAGAATTTTTTATTTTTTGTCGCAAGTTAGTGGAATATGAGACTTTGTAAGAAAAAAAATAAATAAAAAAATCATCATTTTCCGCTAACTTGTGACAAAAAATAAAAAGTTCTATGAACTCACTATGCCCATCAGCGAATACCTTAGGGTGTCTACTTTCCGAAATGGGGTCATTTGTGGGGTGTTTGTACTGTCTGGGCATTGTAGAACCTCAGGAAACATGACAGGTGCTCAGAAAGTCAGAGCTGCTTCAAAAAGCGGAAATTCACATTTTTGTACCATAGTTTGTAAACGCTATAACTTTTACCCAAACCATTTTTTTTTTTTGCCCAAACATTTTTTTTTTATCAAAGACATGTAGAACAATAAATTTAGCGAAAAATTTATATATGGATGTCGTTTTTTTTGCAAAAAAAACGTTAAATTTCGATTAATAACAAAAAAAGTAAAAATGTCAGCAGCAATGAAATACCACCAAATGAAAGCTCTATTAGTGAGAAGAAAAGGAGGAAAAAATTATTTGGGTGGTAAGTTGCATGACCGAGCGATAAAAGGTGAAAGTAGTGTAGTGCCGAAGTGTAAAAAGTGGCCTGGTCATGAAGGGGGTTTCAGCTAGCGGGGTTGAAGTGGTTAAAGAGGCAGATGCAGGGTTTGAAGTCATTGTATAATGGGTCCGGCACATAAATTGAAACCATGATGCCAGTGTGAGTATAGCATACATTAATTCAAAAAAGGGGAGAGGCACATAAAAGTAACCCGTAACTTTTACTAGATATAGGAAGAAATGCCAGAATTAAAGGGTTTGTGCCACTAATATAAATGTATCTCAACCAAAATATATTGATTTTTTATGCCTTTCCCCAAATACCATCATTTATCAAAAGTGCCTTATTCTAAAGTTATTAACCTGTCATTACAAATCTGTTTTGATATTTAGTTGCTTAAAAACAAGTGGTGTGATTAGCGTTACATGATCTGCTGACGTCAGATCCCATCATGCCTTTGGGCAGTGAGACAGCAGACACATGACAAACCAGGAAGTAGGATTCAAGAATGGGGCATAAGAGAAAACTGAAATGAAGTTTAAAAAAAGAAAAAAAAAAAATCCAAATTGGCAAAAATACACTTTAGAGTGAAATGTAGTTTATAGCACAAACGCTTTAAAGGCTATGAACACCTTTGGAGGCATTTTTTTTATGATTGCATTATACTCATTTTTGGCTAAAAATATTTTTTTCATTTGGCCTTTATTACAAATATTGAGCCGTTCTGTCATAGAGGGTTAACTGTTCTTCTAGCTGTGTGACTGGTAGCAATCTTCAGTGAAAAACACAGTGAAGAAGAGTTCTGAGAACAGCCAAGCAAGTGTACATCTTGGGGGTTGTAGTTTTACCACAGCTGGAGTGCTGGAGGTTAGCCATCACAGGGCTAGAGCATCTCAGCTCTGTACAGAAAAAAAAAAAAAAAAAAAAAAAGAAGGACGCCATATTTTTAATGAAGACCCATAAAAAAAAAAATATTTTTAGCTCAAAATGAGTACAATGCAATAATAAAAATTAAAAAAAACTACCCCCAGAGGTGTACATAGCCTTTAAGCCAAATAGATGGAGTAAGACATAATAGTAAACCTGGGCATGAGGTACAGCTTTGGCACAGGTCAGAAAAATAGTTAGCAGACATTAATTCTAACCTAAACTGGCCATCAGGTTTAGGCTACTTTCACATCTGCATTTTTGCTGGATCTGTCATGAATCAGCAAAAACCCTTCAATTAGTTCACAACTGGCTGCATCCGTTATGAACGGATCCAGTTGTATTATCTCTAAAATAGCTAACGTGCGTCCGAGAAAACGGATCTGGCACCACTGAATTACATTGTGTTTCATGCCGGATCAGTCTTGCTCCGCATCCCATGTCGCACTCAAAAAAGCTGCTTTAGTCACAATTGAGAAAGAATGGGGACAAAACTAAAGCGTTTTCCTCTGGTATTGAGATCCTATGATGGATCTCAATACCGGAAAGGAAAAGCGCTGATGTGAAAGTAGCCTTATACAACTATGCCCTGCAAACCAGCAGATAGTGGAGTATTCACATTGAAAAGGGCGACCTCTGAGAACGGAGCTGGAAGATAATCCCTCTTCTGACTACTGATCACACAAACTATTTTTGTCACCTGGGTGTTTTTCCAGGTTATGACCAGGCTCCTCAGGGTGACAAGTAACAACCTGGCTCCTCATGGAGCAGGGCAGCGCACATGGCCTACAATAAATCTCATGCACCTGGTTTTGTTTCTACTACTGTTGGTCAAATGCTCCATTCTGAACCACTACATGTTACAATATTGGGGCCACTCATTGTATAGGTACCTCCAGGTAGGAACTCCATGATGAGATAAAGATTTAGCTTGTCTTGGAAGCTATAAAACATTTTCACCACCCACAAGCTGTCCGCTTCCACCAAGATGTCTCTTTCTGCACGAATGTGTCCAACCTAAAAAAGAAAAAATGGATCAACTCCATAAAGGTCAAGAAAAACCGCAAACAACCAGTTAGAGTTCTTCAAACATTAAACACGCGTAAATATTTGCTGTAGAAATTAAAAATGTAGTTCCGACTACAGTACGTGTGTGCATGACTCCGGCCAGAAATGTAGAATCCATTGCAGGAGATGCAGACTGGAGATCAAGAGGACCCAGTAGTTTAGGATGGCACAAGCTTTTAGCCAATAAATGGAAACACAAATACAGGGAGTGCAGAATTATTAGGCAAATGAGTATTTTGACCACATCGTCCTCTTTATGCATGTTGTCTTACTCCAAGCTGTATAGGCTCGAAAGCCTACTACCAATTAAGCATATTAGGTGATGTGCATCTCTGTAATGAGAAGGGGTGTCGTCTAATGACATCAACACCCTATATCAGGTGTGCATAATTATTAGGCAACTTCCTTTCCTTTGGCAAAATGGGTCAAAAGAAGGACTTGACAGGCTCAGAAAAGTCAAAAATAGTGAGATATCTTGCAGAGGGATGCAGCACTCTTAAAATTGCAAAGCTTCTGAAGCGTGATCATCGAACAATCAAGCGTTTCATTCAAAATAGTCAACAGGGTCGCAAGAAGCGTGTGGAAAAACCAAGGCGCAAAATAACTGCCCATGAACTGAGAAAAGTCAAGCCTGCAGCTGCCAAGATGCCACTTGCCACCAGTTTGGCCATATTTCAGAGCTGCAACATCACTGGAGTGCCCAAAAGCACAAGGTGTGCAATACTCAGAGACATGGCCAAGGTAAGAAAGGCTGAAAGACGACCACCACTGAACAAGACACACAAGCTGAAACGTCAAGACTGGGCCAAGAAATATCTCAAGACTGATTTTTCTAAGGTTTTATGGACTGATGAAATGAGTGAGTTTTGATGGGCCAGATGGATGGGCCCGTGCCTGGATTGGTAAAGGGCAGAGAGCTCCAGTCCGACTCAGACGCCAGCAATGTGGAGGTGGAGTAATGGTTTGGGCTGGCATCATCAAAGATGAGCTTGTGGGGCCTTATCGGGTTGAGGATGGAGTCAAGCTCAACTCCCAGTCCTACTGCCAGTTTCTGGAAGACACCTTCTTCAAGCAGTGGTACAGGAAGAAGTCTGCATCCTTCAAGAAAAACATGATTTTCATGCAGGACAATGCTCCATCACACGCGTCCAAGTACTCCACAACGTGGCTGGCAAGAAAGGGTATAAAAGAAGAAAATCTAATGACATGGCCTCCTTGTTCACCTGATCTGAACCCCATTGAGAACCTGTGGTCCATCATCAAATGTGAGATTTACAAGGAGGGAAAACAGTACACCTCTCTGAACAGTGTCTGGGAGGCTGTGGTTGCTGCTGCACGCAATGTTGATGGTGAACAGATCAAAACACTGACAGAATCCATGGATGGCAGGCTTTTGAGTGTCCTTGCAAAGAAAGGTGGCTATATTGGTCACTGATTTGTTTTTGTTTTGTTTTTGAATGTCAGAAATGTATATTTGTGAATGTTGAGATGTTCTATTGGTTTCACTGGTAAAAATAAATAATTGAAATGGGTATATATTTGTTTTTTGTTAAGTTGCCTAATAATTATGCACAGTAATAGTCACCTGCACACACAGATATCCCCCTAAAATAGCTAAAACTAAAAACAAACTAAAAACTACTTCCAAAAATATTCAGCTTTGATATTAATGAGTTTTTTGGGTTCATTGAGAACATGGTTGTTGTTCAATAATAAAATTAATCCTCAAAAATACAACTTGCCTAATAATTCTGCACTCCCTGTAGTACCCAGCGGGGATATGCATATCCATTCAACACAGGAATACTGCTCTATGCATCATGAAGGTGAGGAGAAAGGGTAAGTAAAAATGATCCCTGTGGAAAAACCACTCAAACCTTGTACCCTAAATTCACATTAGTTTGGAGCCCCTTTTAAGATGATTATTAAAGGGAAGCTGTCACCAGGATTTTGTGTATAGATCTGAGGACATGAGTTACTAGATGGCCGCTAGCACATCCGCAATATCCAATCCTCATAGCTCTGTGTGCTTTTATAGTGTAAAAAAAACGATTTGATACATATGCAAATTAACCTGAGATGAGTCCTGTATGTGAGATAAGTCAGGGACAGGACTCATCTCAGGTTAATTAACATATGTATCAAATAGTTTTTTTTTTTACACAATAAAAGCACACAGAGCTATGGGGACTGGGTATTGCGGATGTGCTAGCGGCCATCTAGCAACCCATGTCCTCAGCGCTATACACAAAATCCCGGCGACAGGTTCCCTTTAAAGCTGTTGCATGGTCTTACAAAAAAAACTTTAGGGAGGCTTTACACTTCGTCCTTTTTTCAACAGGCTGTTTTGTTTTTGTTTTTTTAAGCAAAAAATGCTGCAGCCAGGTGTTACTTGTTGGCCAATAGTTTTTTTTGTAGTGGCATTTTAGGCCACTTCCTTGCCATTTTTATATAAATTTTTAAATTGAAGAATGCCCTGCGTGTGGCTTTTTTTCCCCCCTCAGAATTTTCCTAGACTTAGACTTCTTAATAAAGAGGTGAAAAAAAAGGCCTGAAAAAATGCAATAGAAATTTTTGACTCTAAAAACTGATACAAAAAAAAGGCTTGTAAAAATGCACAACTTTTTGTAGCTTTTTTTACAAGCCCCCAAAAAATGCCCATGAAAAAAAAAATGTGGCTGCGCCCTTTTATAAAGTAAAACAGACACCATGTGATGATAATAATTACAGCAGATAAGTAATTAATCATTTCTGCTACTTCAGAAGCTTCATGCTCTCCGCTGCTCTCGACACACAGGAAATGACTGCAGTATTCCCACCTCACCCAATGACTGACTATGCTGGAATTTCCTGCATATGGAGGGGGAGGTGGAAACAGGGACCCAGTATCCATCAGAACAGGAGCTTCTGTAAAATTGGTTTAGGAGTGTATGGTTTATTTTATTGTTTCACATGAGCAAAAAAACAAAACAAACGTCAAATAAATTCAAATAAAAACTTTTTTTGCAGACCGCACGCGAACCCACTCATTACTAGGGGTTTGCGGACCACAAAATGCATACGGCCGTGTACACGGGGCCTAAGATAGGGTTAGCTAACAGATCCTGCAGTCTGCCTTAAGGCTTCGTTCACATCAGCGTTCAGCTTTTCCGTTCTTCTGCTCCGTTTAGGAGTAGGAGAACGGAAAAGACGGATTCGGCACATAACGGAGCCGAATGGAACCTAAGGACCCCATAGACTATAATGGGATCCGTTAGGTTTTCGCTCAGAGGATGATTTTTGAAGCGGAGTCAAAAGTCCTGCATGCACAAATTTTGTCTCCGCTCCCAAATTTTCTTCTGAGCGGAAACCGGAGACAAAATTTGTGCATGCAGGACTTTTGTCTCCGCTTCAAAAATCATCTTCTGAGCGAAAACCTAACGGATCCCATTATAGTCTATGGGGTCCTTAGGTTCCATTCGGCTCCGTTATGTGCCGAATCCGTCTTTTCCGTTCTCCTACTCCTAAACTGAGCAGAAGAATGGAAAAGCTGAACGCTGATGTGAACGAAGCCTAAGTGTTTAGAATATGTTCTTATGTAACGTCCTTTGTTTCAGGTGATTTTTCTTAACTTAAAAAACTAAAATAGAATTATTATTTTTTTTTAACAAAAAGGTGTCCAATTACAGAAATCCGTGATCAACTATATCTGATAGACAACTAAAAATAATAAAAAAAAAAGAAAATCAAGCAGCTCACACTAAGAAAAATTAACATGTTAATGCAAAAAAAAAAATGATAAGAGACTCATTAGGGGATATTTATCAAACTAGCGTCCCTAGCATCACCCCGCCTGCCTTTGGCTGCTTCCCACCCCCCCCCCAGACACCAGATGTTTTCATTGGCGTACGGATGGGGAGAAAGAGCAGCGGTGTGGGGACCAGGAGCGGCAAAGGGAGTGAGTTAAGTATATTCCGTGGAAAGGGGGGCCGGCCTAAGGGGAGGGGGCAGTTTATAGTATTGAATAACCCCTTTAGGGCAAGTAGTCAGTTTTACATAACTGGTGACAGGTCCACTTTAAAGCACAAAAATACAATCCTGTATATCATATTGTTGCAAGTTAGGTCAAAAAAACAAAGTACAAAGTACCACAAAGTCCACTACCTTTATCATTTGCTGCCCTAGATAAGCAAGACTTTCATAGTACATTGTAATGTAAAGAAGAGCATAAACTATTTCTATTTCTGTTCCTCAACTCAGGAATGAAGGGTAGATGATGTAGATGGAAAACGAGGTGACCATTTGGTGGACACAATGTCCCTCCCGACTCCGATCCAGAGCGCAGGGAGAAAAAAAATGAAAAATGCATGGTCACACTCCATTAAATGAAGAGATACGTAAACGGCCATAAGAGCATGTCATGGTGGAAATCCTCTTTACAGGAACTCAACCTTGTAATTAATGAAAACAGTAAGAAAACAAACTTGCCCCCCCGCCCCGTTTGTTAGTCTGCAGGATTTTCTGCATGTCCCTGAAATAAAGCCTTGTAGAATCCCTGGCTAATTTCCTGCTGATACCCTCCATTTTTAAACGGTAAGCGGTTGAGCTGATGAGGCCTTCTTTTCAGCCCGCCCCTTGGTCTTTATGTCATACTTCAGAGCGGAGGGGGGCTCCGGCTGCAGGTATTGCTCTTACCGTCAGTTAGTTTCTTAGCTGTAATTGCACACAAGACAAAACTGGAAGAAAACGAAAGGGGGAGCCACAAAGGGAGGGATTTTTTTTTCCTTTGTGACTTTTTTATGCATTTTATGTATTAACTACACCTGTCGTTAATACATTTTTGCCAATATGGTAGAAAAGCGAGAGGCAGCGGTTTCATCGGGTTCAGGGTTATTAGACAGTTGAACTGTGAGAACAAAAAAATGACTTTGCTAAAAGTGCTTGAGCAATGGACTTCCTGATTACTGTGTTATCTTGGCAAGACATCCGGAGGACTAATCCTAGACAATGTTGCTTTGATGGCATGCTCCATTCTGAACAGCTACATACTGTGTACAGCTGAAAACCTTAAAGGGGTTATCTCATGAAAACTGTTTAACATCTGTTAACAAAATAAGTGAAGGGTATTTACTTTTGGGGGGCAGCTGAAATACATCCCATTCGTGGAGGGGACAAGAGGATTCCTTATTTTTGAAATCACAGGAGTTCCCAGCAGACTGGTCCCCACCATCTGTTATTATCTTTGTGGGATAACCCCTTTAATTTAAAGAGGACTTGTAACCTCTACTGCAATGTCTGTTTTAGTAACAACTTGCATTCCCCAGGTGATTCTTGTAGCAGAAGTTCCTATGACTCTGTGTTGTACCATTCCTTTATTTATACCAACTAAAAGCGTTATGAATGAATTACTAGCAGTTTACAAAGAGGATCCAGATGGGCGTTACCATTTCGCAAAGTAATAACTTCAGCTCTTAGGAGCCAATACAGTCTAATACTGTACGGAGCGCTTGCACCGTACAGTATTTAAAGTTTTATGCAAATCGACTTCGGATGTTTCATCCGAAGTCGATTCGCTCATCCCTTATAGCCAGTATAGATTTTCAGCTAACTTCATCATGGGCAGCCACAGGAGTTGTCTTATGAAAGAGGTGGTGATCTGGAGAAGTTGAACTGTATACATCTGTATCCTCTGTCTGGTGAGAAACTACGCATCCATTCTGCTGCCCTTGGCCCACACTACACTACATTACATTTTACAGAAAAGGGAGACAGAGTACTGCAAGAAACGGAACTACCCAAGAAGTCCCTCAGTAGAGAAGTCTGTATGTGAAAAGTAAAATATAGAAGGAAATAAAGAGGGAATGTTTGGTCCAGCAAAGTATTCAGATCTGAATGTTTAGTGATTTCACATAGCTAAGAGGTAAAACAGACATAGAAAAGGTACAGAACAGATAATTATCCTAGGAGAAGTTCAATTGTCTGTATGGGGACTATGGTTACTAATATTACCAGACTTAATTAAAAGGATTGTCTGAGGTAATTAAAAATCTCAAACAAGCCCTACAATATCTGAAAATAAGCCGTACTCACCACTTTCTCCAGGGCCATTCTCTACTACCGTACTGGTCTGGTACCCCGCCGCTGCTTGTTTATATGTTGTAGCAGTATGACACTGTGACCTGCAGGTACATGTCACTGCTGAAGACATATACCAACACTTCCTCAAGGCAGTTTTCTAATCCAGCAGTGGCAGGAGGACTAGACCGGTACCACATAGAATGGCAATGGAGAAAAGGGTGAATATAACCTATTTTTTTTTACTTTAAACTATTCCAAAGCTTGTCCACGGTTTCAAAATTATCTCAGACAATGCTTTCAACTCCTCTGTGCTAGGACAGATATATATGGCATACAGGCACAGGGTATTTAAGGCGCAAGCTCACAAGCTGAAACCACTCCATACACAGCGGGTGCCAGCTGTATACAAATGAGGGCTTTAGTGCACTGAGGGGCGGGGCTTAGACCCTCTGTGCACCTCAGCTTCCTGTACGGACCCTGTTCCGGATTTGCATGAAGAACAAAAGTCTCTTTTCTCAGGAACACCGCAACATGTTTTCACAAGAATATGTATAATTTTAATCATTGGGATCAACCCTACCAGGCAGTATGCCTAAAGAAGTAGGGTTGATTCTGATGACAGGAAGGCGTTTGGTTGCATCTCCAGCCAGAAGTATAAAGGTGAAGGAGCGACATGTAGCAGACAGAGCAGTCTGGATGTCTAGGCAATTGTACTGTAAAGATCACTAGGAGAGCCTCCCAGCAGTGTATGAATGCAAAGGCACCAGGTCTACTTGCCCTCTCTGATGTGTCCCCTGCTGTAATTTCTGGCAGGAGACGTGGCTCAAGATGTACTCAGAGGATTGAAAGATATGCTTACAAATACCTAAAATGTACCCTCCTCAAGGGTATAACTTGTGGCTCCCTGTAAGACTACATGTTAGCTTGTACTGGCAGGAAGCCACAAGACATAATGTTGAAGAAGATCTAGAGGGAACAAAATCTCTAGTGTTTAGAAAGTTGTCAACTTGATATCTTTCTTCTACTTGCTGACTAATTGCCAGAATTTTTTCTGGATGCACTTGACACAAATTAAGTAAAAGATGACGTAAACTCATACATTCTGTTGTGTGCCATGACTTTGGATGGAAGTCTTGTTTCACCATAACGGGTCCTCCGCTGGCACCATACTGAAAAGGCGGACTTGCAGGTCTCATTCTTAAAGGTTAACTGTCATGTTTTCATCAAAACAAATCAATTTTAGCATACGTTAATGCTGCAGCAGCATTATGCATAAAGAAATCTTTAGTTTTTCCACATACCACTGTTTTCCTTGAGTTTTTACCTTAGTTACGGCTGTTTAAACATTTACAATATGAGGACTTTCTCAAGATGGCTCCTCTGCCAGTTCTCTGAGGCCAAAACTGCTTTCCCTCACTTCCCATACATTCTTGCTGTAGCCAGCAGCTCCCTGCCAGCCAATCAGATTGGATTACTGAGAGACACGCCTCCTCACTCTGAAGCCTAATGCAGGCATGCAGTGTGAAGGACCGCCCCTCCGTCTTCCTATCTTCTTAGCCGGAGACAGACAAGCCATAGCAATGGTCTTTTAAGGGAGCAGTGGAAAGGGACGGGAGATACTAATGAAAGCTGTTATTATAAGGTAATTACAGACCTTTTGGCAATCATTGACAGACTAACTCAGATATACATGCCTAGCTCTAATAAACTAGGAAATAAAAAAATATGACAGTTACCCTTTAAAGATTGTAAGACATTTTGTACACTGTGTAGCCTACATGACTACTACAGCCTAAAAATGGTATAAATTAAAACCCTGTGGTTCTCCACAACATTTCACAGAACATGCTCAAGGTAAATTACCATGTGCCCTCCTTTTTCACCTTTCTGCTGTCTCTTATTCATCAGACTACCCTACCCCGTGCACTTGGTTGGACCAGTGCTGAACCAAATCAGAGTATCAAGTGTTGGATCAGATAAAGATTATGGAGCAGATTCCACCACACCAATATCTGGAATCGGATTAGATAAAGATTATGGAGCAGATTCCACCACACCAATATCTGGAATCGGATTAGATAAAGATTATGGAGCAGATTCCAAATCTGAGTATATCAGCAAACGTTGCAGTCATGAAATAAGCCTGATTTCCAGGAGGCATTGCATGTTCCTGCACAGCATACAGTAATTTAGGAATATTGATAACAAGGCGGTGTGGTGGCTCAGTGATGAGCACTGTTGCCTTGGGTCCTGAAATCGAATTTGATCAAGAACATCAGCATGGCATGCCTAGAGTATGTTCCCTCTGTATCTGCAGTAGGGTTGTCATGATACCAAAATTTTTATTAGATTTTGATACCATAAGTATTGCGAAACTAGATACCACGTGGAAATAAAAAAAAAAAAAAAAAGCCGTGAGCATTACGCATTTTATGGAACGTCCAGCCCAAAATAAAACAAACCTATCCTATTTTTGGGGGGTCAAAGTGACAAAAAAAAAATAATCAAATTGCACATTTTTTTTCTTCTTTCTGTTATGGCGTTCACCGCATAGGAGATATTTTGTAATATTTTTATAGTTTGGACTTTTTTGGACGTGGCGATATGTAATATGTTTATTTATGGTTTATATATTTTATATGTAAAATTGGGAAAGGGGGTGATTTAAACTTTTTTTTTTTTTACTTTTTATTTAATAACTATTAGCCCTCTTGGGGGCTAGAACCTAGGATCTTTTAATCTCTTGTCCTATTAGAGATCTATTAGGGTGAATAGGACTTCACACTCTCCCTGTGCTTTGTGCACACGGCAGCAGGAAGCTTACCATGGCAGCCATGGAAGGCTTCAGTAGTGTTCTGGCTGCCATGGTAACCGATGGAAGCCCCACAATTACAATGCTGGGGCTCCGATCGGAAGCTACCACGACGACTTCCCCACCAATGAGGATGGGGGGTACCCCATAGTCACTGCCACCAGTCATTTTAATACTGGGGGGGGGGGGGGGGGGGTCACCAATGATTATAAAATGTATAATATTGGGGTTAGAGGGGGCGCACTGCGCCACCAATGACGATAACTAACCTTTTAATGCAAATATAGGCGTCTGATGCAAGCGGCAGCATCACATACCCGGCCTCTCTGACAAGGCGCTGCAATTCCTGTCAATTAACCTCTCAGGTGCGGCACCTGAGGGGTTAATTGCCGCGGATCGCATCGCCTTGTCAGAGAGGCGGGGTGTTGGGTATGTAATACTGCCGCCGACACACGCCGCCTATGTTTGAATTAATAGGTGGTTAGTTATCCTCCCCTCTCTCTTCTCATTGGTGGGAGCGGCACAGTGGGAAGGGAGGGACTCCCTCCTTCTCCACTGTGCAGCCGAGGAGAACATAGTGCGCACTGAGAGCAGAGCATGCCATGTTCTCTGATACTAGGCTGCGCAGTAGTGCAGTCTAGTATCTGTAAATGGCAAATCCTGGTATCTTATCGATCCAGGTAGGGTTGTCACGATACCAAAATTTTGATATCGAATACTCGATACCATGCAAAAGAATAAATCACCAAAAAAGCAGTTACGCATTTTATGGGACGTTCGGCCCATAATAGAACAGTCCTATCCTGATTTTTGGGGGGATAATGTGAATCGCGCTTTTTTTTTTTTTTTTCTTCTGTTACGGCGTTCACCGCATAGGAGATATTTTTTAATATTTTGATAGTTTGAACTTTTCGGACGTGGCGACATGTAATGTGTTTGTTTATTTATTGTTTATATATTATATGTAAAAGTAGGAAAGGGGGTGATTTAGGCTACTTTCACACTAGCGTTCGATCGGATCCGTTCTGAACGGATCCGATCATAATAATGCAAACGGAGGCTCCGTTCAGAACGGATCCGTCTGCATTATATTGGCATATAAAAGCTAAGTGTGAAAATAGCCTCGGACGGATCCGTCCAGACTTTCAATGTAAAGTCAATGGGGGACGGATCCGCTTGAAGATTGAGCCATATTGTGGCATCTTCAAACGGATCCGTCCCCATTGACTTACATTGTAAGTCTGGACGGATCCGCACGCCTCCGCACGGCCAGGCGGACACCCGAACGCTGCAAGCAGCGTTCAGCTGTCCGCCTGTCCGTGCGGAGCGGAGGCTGAACGCCGCCAGACTGATGCAGTCTGAGCGGATCCGCATCCATTCAGACTGCATCAGGGCTGGACGGAAGAGTTCGGGTCCGCTCGTGAGCCCCTTCAAACGGAGCTCACGAGCGGACAGCCGAACGCTAGTGTGAAAGTAGCCTTATACATATATTTTTTTACTTTTAATCCCTTGTCCTATTCATCCTAATACAGATCAGGGTGAATGGGACTTCACACTCTCCTTGCTGCCCTGTTCATAGTACACACAACAGCAGGGAGATTATCATGGCAGTCAAGGTTTCAGTAGCGTCCTCGCTGCCATGGAAACCGATCGGAGCCCCAGGATTACACTGCTGGGGCTCCGATCACAACTGCCACTGCACCACCAATGATTTTAATACTGGGGGGGTTGGGGGCGCATTGTGCCACCAATGTTTTGAAACCATTAAATACAAGTACAGGAGGCGGGTGCCGGCGGCAACACATAGCCGGCACCCAACCTCTATGACAAGGAGCTGCGCTCAGCAGCAGTTAACTCCTCAGGTGCCGCACCTGAGGGGGTTAACTGCCGCTGATTGCAGCTCCTTGTCATAGAGGTCAGGTGCCGGCTGTGTTTCTGAAGCTGACACCCACCTCCTGTATTTGTATTAATGAGTTACTTCTCTTCATTGGTGGCGCAGTGGACACAGCGCCTCCTCTCCTCCGCCCCTCTCTCCTGTCATTGGTGGCAGCGGCACAGGGGTGAGGGGGAGAGTGTGACTCCTTCTCCACTGTGCTGCTGAGGGAACATAGTGCACACTGAGAGCAGCGTGCTCCATGTTCTCTGATACTAGGCAGCACAGTAGTGCAGCCTAGTATCGGTAAATGGCAAATCCCGGTATTGAATCGATTGGGTATTGATAATTCGATACCTGGTGCAAACCCTAATCTGCAGAATAAATTAGTAAGGACAAAGAAGAAATATCATATGTCAGAAAACTAAGGTATAACACATTAATAGACCTCATGCCCATGGCCACATCAGATTTTGGGTCCGCAAAAAACAAACCCACGCCCATCAATAGAAAGGGCTAATGTAGTTCACAAATAGGAGTTTTGCAATTGTGAAAAATGTAGATGTGTGCATGACCCCAGAGAAATGAATGGGTTAGTGGGGTATCCATTGAAAAAAACCTGCATGGTATATGCACTGCAGTATTGCAATGCATAAATGTGAGGAGCTATGTATGCCTTGCATTACACTGGTGTGATACAATACAAGAAAATATTGTGGGTGAAAAAAAGAACCCCAAAAATAACCAGTATTGGTTAGAAACTTAGAGATGTAGAGAAGGGGCTCCTTCCCTCTGTGCTGAATCTCATTGTGCTTTAGAAAACGGTAAATGGTTTTGTGTTGTGGTGCAGACTCTGAAATCATCATAGTTAAACTGCTACACCCATTTCCCTACTTCCTTTTAACCCACTCCCTTCCAACACATCTCTATCGCTTTGAGGAAGAATTAACTGCAGCCTTCAAAGACATACTAGAGAAGACATAACGGAGTACAGAAAGGCAATTTCATCATCACGGTAATAAAGAACTTTTAACATTGGCACAAGTTGCACAATCATCCACTAAAGAAGAATTAATCAGCTTCAAGGGGGCTATGTGGACATCATAGTGGGGGACAGAGGTGTACTCCCCTCACTTGGTCACCCATTCATTTGACAATCGTTTTTCATTACCACAGTTGGACGGTCACAGATAAGCTTCACCGAGCTACAGTGTCAGTGGACAATGGCACACGCTTAATAAATCTGGCTCTTAAAAAGACAGGGGCCAATTTGCACTACAATTTGTAACACTTTCTGTTCTTAGGATTGGTAAATCTCATGGAAAAATGGCAGCTATGCCCCTCTCGGATAACCCCTGCCCACTTTTTTCACTAAGGGGAAAG
Organism: Bufo gargarizans; assembly: GCF_014858855.1. NCBI lineage: Eukaryota > Metazoa > Chordata > Amphibia > Anura > Bufonidae > Bufo > Bufo gargarizans. The sequence continues at coordinate 412,591,645 of NC_058082.1, read as the reverse complement.
AAAAGTCAAGACCATAAATTTATGACTTTTTATGCCACAAATCACTTAATAAAAGGTCCCACAATGTTCTAAAAAAAGATTTTATCAGGGAAGGGTCCTGCAAGTCAATCATTGTTTGCAGTAAGAAATAATGACAATTCGATTGGGGTGTGGGACATGATTAGGAGTATGAATAGCGATCTTTTCTCTGAAAACAACCCAAGACTAACTCTTTCTTAACATCACTACAGATCCCATGCTAGACCTCCAGAGATATGACTTTTATGAACAGCACGGTTGCTCAGTAGTTCGCACTAGTGCCTTGCAGCCCTGGGGTCCTAGGTTCAGACAAGATCTGCATGCTCTCCCCATGCTTGTCTGGGTCTACTCCAGATAATCTGGTTTCCTTCCATACTCTGTAGACATACTACAGCAAGTGATGATAATGTCTGTAAAGTGCTGAAGTCAGCTGATGAGTTTTTATAAAGAAAAACATTGTTTTAATTAGTTTTTTGTTATTAGAGTACTCGATTTATTGATAAAATATTCAATTACAAAAATAGTCGATAGCTGCAGCCCCAGTCATAGATAACTACACTGCCTGTCCAAAAAAATAATAAAAAAATAAATAGATTATCAAATGGGGTTAAAGGTCTAGACTCTGTGGTGGCCAATCCATGTGTGAAAATTATGTATCCTGCTCCCTGAACCACTCTTTCACAATTTGAGCCCGATAAATCCTGGCATTGTCATCTTGGAATATGCCCGTGCCGTCAGGGAAGAAAAAATCCATTGATGGAATAACCTGGTCATACACTATGTTCAGGTAGTCAGCTGACCTCATTCTTGGAGCACATACTGTTGCTGAACCTAGACCTGACCAACTGCAGCAACCCCAGATCATAACACTGCCCCCACAGGCTTGTACAGTAGGAACTAGGCATGATGGGTGCATCGCTTCATCTGCCTCTCTTCTTCCCTTGAGTTCCCTTCACATTGTGCGTGTGGAAATGCTGTTTTTCTTCGATTTGATTACACGATCATTCAGGATTTTTTCCCCGCCAGATTTCTTCCTTGAATACGATGGGTCCCCACTATCCTTCCAATTTTTAATAATGCATTGGACAGTTCTTAACCCAATTTTTGTAGTTTCTGCAATCTCCTTAGATGTTTTCTCTGCTTGATGCATGCCAATAATTTGACCCTTCTCAAACAGACATGGTTGTTTAAGAGATGAGAAGCAACTCATTGCACCAGTTGGGGTTAAATAACTTATTGCCAGCTGAAAGATAATCGTCCATGCAGTAATTATCCAATAGGAGGCTTATAACTATTTGCTTAGTTAAATCCTGGTGGCGACTTGCCTTTTTTGGGGCAGGCAGTGTATTTATCTCCAGATTTAGTAACATAGCATATAAGGCCGAAAAAAGACATTTGTCCATCCAGTTCGGCCCGTTATCCTGCAAGTTGACCCAGAGGAAGGCGCAAAAAAAACAAACAAAAAAAAAACCTGAGGTACAAGCCAATTTTTTCCCATTTGAGGGGGGAAAAAAATTCCTTCCCGACAATCAGAATAACTCCCTGGATCAACAACCTCTCTCTAGTATCCAACTAAAATAAGCTACACAGGATGCTTCTGCTTACCTGTTCTTTCTCCAGCATATCGGATTTCCTCAAAATCTTCATTGCATACACATGACCAGTGTCTTTCTTCTGAACCAGTCTGACCTACAAGAAAAAAAAGTCACTTAGATTCTTTTAGGATTCACACTAATTTTCTCCATCAGTTCATATTTCTATATGTGTTATACTAATAACTGAAAGCAATACATTTTGTCTTCTTACCTCCCCAAAAGCTCCTCTTCCTATTACTTTCAAGGATTCAAAATCCTCTAATCCCAAGCGTGTTCTCTTCAGTCGTAGAAACTCTGTTTCTTTTCGAGCATGTGCCGACCTTCGCATCTTTTTCTAGTTTTGTATGCAATAAAAATATGTTAGCTAGTGAAAAGTAGTCTACAAAACTGTTCCTTGTTTTGGAACCAAGGGACTGATGTCAAAAAGTGGTACAGGAATGGAATAGCTAAATAAGGCTACTTTCACATATGCATATAAACTATCCGGCAGAGAAACAGCCTGCCGGAGTTCACTTTATCCAACATAGCCAGATAGGGCCGGAGCACGACCAGACCCCATTGAGTAGAATGAGACCTGGAGGCGATTTGGCCTGTTTGCGGGACCTGACGGTATTTGACTGGACAAAAACTAGTAAAAGCACAGTTTTCTGTCCAGGTGATTCCTGCAGTAATGCCGGAAGCAGGCTGGATCTCCGCTGCGTCCCACCGTATTTCAACATTGCCAGATAGGGCTGCCAGACCCCATTGATTAGAACTGGACATGGTGATCTGGCCGGTTTCCAGCATGAGTGTCGGGATTGGACAAAAAAAAATATAAAAAAAAATATAAAAAAAAATAAAAGGTGCTTGCACTAGTGCCAGAAACAGGCCTGCCAGGTCCCCTTCTAGTCAATGGGGTCTGGCAGTGTTATGGCCCTATCCAGCTATGCGGATACGATGAACTCTGACAGAACAGCCTGTCGGACAGTTTAAACACATACAGTACAGACCAAAAGTTTGGACACACCTTCTCATTCAAAGAGTTTTCTTTATTTTCATGACTATGAAACCAAAGCACAGATTTCCACTGGTCTAATGTCCATTCCTTGTGTTCTTTAGCCCAAACAAGTCTCTTCTGCTTGTTGTCTGTCCTTAGCAGTGGTTTCCTAGCAGATATTCTGCCATGAAGGCCTGATTCACACAGTCTCCTCTTAACAGTTGTTCTAGAGATGTGTCTGCTGCTAGAACTCTGTGTGGCATTGACCTGGTCTCTAATCTGAGCTGCTGTTAACCTGCGATTCCTGAGGCTGGTGACTCGGATGAACTTATCCTCCGCAGCAGAGGTGACTCTTGGTCTTCCTTTCCTGGGGCAGTCCGCATGTGAGCCAGTTTCTTTGTAGCGCTTGATGGTTTTTGTGACTGCACTTGGGGACACTTTCAAAGTTTTCCCAATTTTTCGGACTGACTGACCTTCATTTCTTAAAGAAATGATGGCCACTCGTTTTTCTTTACTTAGCTGCTGTTTTCTTGCCATAATACAGTCTATTCAGTAGGACTATCAGCTGTGTATCCACCTGACTTCTCCACAACGCAACTGATGGTCCCAACCCCATTTATAAGGCAAGAAATCCCACTTATTAAACCTGACAGGGCACACCTGTGAAGTGAAAACCATTTCAGGTGACTACCTCTTGAAGCTCATCAAGAGAATGCCAAGAGTGTGCAAAGCACTAATCGAAGCAAAAGATGGCTACTTTGAAGAACCTAGAATATGACATATTTTCAGTTGTTTCACACCTTTTTGTTATGTATATAATTCCACATGTGTTAATTCATAGTTTTGATGCCTTCACTGTGAATCTACAACTTGAATGAGAAGGTGTGTCCAAACTTTTGGTCTGTACTGTATGTGAAAGTAGCCTAAGAGGAGTAGATTACACATTTTTTATTTTCACATTACCGTATTTTTCGCCCCATAAGACGCACTTTTTCTTCCCCCAAAATGGGGGAGAAATGCCCCTGCGTCTTATGGGGCGAATGCTTGCAGTTTTACATCGCTGGCAGCGATGTAGGAGCGAGCGGGGACTCGGGGAGGGACTGGGAGGAGGGTCTGGGGGCTGGCAATAGCGGCGGGGCGGTGCAGTCAGTGTAGTATAGCACCGCCCCGCCGCTCTGGTATACTAATATACGATGTCATATTCAATTAATAATTATCAAACATGCCCCCTCACTCCTATTACTACCTTACATCCTAATCGCTGCTGTTGAATTCATGCAGGCCGGGCGGGCGGCAGCGTAACTCTTGTCACGTGCCTGCGCCGCCTACTTTATGAATGAAGCAGGCGGCGCAGGCAAGTGATGTCAGTGAGACGCGCTGGCCATGTTGTGACGTCAGTGAGACGCGCCGGCCACTGTTATGGGCTGGGGGTCTGTGGATGGCACATATACAACAGTGCCAGCCACAGATCCCCCCCCCCCGTAACAGTGCAAGCCACAGATCCCCCCCATAACAGTGACCATCAACGACAGATCTCCCCCCCCCCCATAACAGTGTCCGTCATCCACAGATCCCCCCCCCCCCCATAACAGTGTCAGTCATTCACAGATCCCCTCCCCCATAACAGTGTCAGTCATCCACAGATCCCCAGTAATAGTGCCATCCACGGACCACCATTAGTTCCAAACCCACCAAACACACAGCACACCTTTTGGTAAAAAATATTTTTTTTCTTATTTTCCTCCCAAAAACCTAGGTGCGTCTTATGGGCCGGTGCGTCCTATAGGGCGAAAAATACGGTATACGAAATCTAAAACTCATTGTTACAACCTGTAAACCCCCTTTAAAGCCAGATTTTCATAGAGGGGTTTGGTGCAGTTTGTTTCTAAAGGGGCCAAAGCCAGGAGGGAAAGTGTTACCTCTCACTAGTTTTGGCTGAAAAGGCGGCCAATGTAAATTCTAAATTCAATTGAATAGTCAAAGGAAAAATTTCTCAGACATGCTGATTATTGAACAGCAAACCAGGTATGTCCTGACCATGGCTTAGAAGCATCAGACATGGCCTAGAGGGGATAACGCTGGATCTGTACATTTTGGTGCAGATATATCACAAAAAAAAATTTTTAATAAATTTGCTTGTTTGGATCCAGAAATGTCATGTTATTGTCTTCATGTATGCAGTTCAGATTTTTTATTTTTTTTATTTATTGAGAACTCATCAGGGTAAAATTAGTCCCATGCTTACCAACGTTAGATGGTCTGATCTACCTAAGCAGATACATAATTAGGTACAGTGCACAGTGTGCAGGAGTCGCACAGTTTGTACTAATGAAGCGATCTGATCCTAAACCTGTGCGAGGTCAGTATATTGGGAAAGGCATTACTGATCTCAAAGGACGAGATATTGTCGAGTTATCGGCAGTAAATATACAGCAACTTTTAATGGTACTGAATTATGGATAAACAAAAACTCCGCGCCAATACCCTCTTGGAATAGTACACTTTCATTTTTCGTGGTAATTGCTGCCGAGAAGACTGTACTCATTTATTTTCCAATAATTAGAATTCCTAGGACGATTTTCTAGGCATGCTAATTGTTAACAGAATGTCTGATAACTAGCACTGGAGAGAGAGTCTGGGTTGTAAAAAACCTGCAACTGAATTTATTTTTTTTTTTTTTAATGAAAAATACAAAATGATACTAAATTGGCTCAATAAGGCTTCATGCACATAACCATAATTGATCCACGTGCTATCCGCATTTTTGGTGGATGGCACACTGACCCATTCATTTCTATGGGACTTTGCACACATCTGTTTTTTGTGGATTCATGCGGCATTTCAGCAAATTACAGGGCATGTCCTATTCTTGTATGCATCAGAGGTGGATTGACCATAGATAATAATGGTATTGCTGGCCCTGCTTTCCATCAATTTGAACCCAACTACAAAACGGGCCACTTTTCATATTTTTTCCAGGGCCACTTTAAGTTCCCAGTCCGCCCCTGGTATGCATTGTGGATCAAAATAGTCATTTTTATTTAGGACTGAAAAATTAGTGCACACAGAAGGTATTTGTATTTTATGGGGCTGTGGTTTACCAAACCATAAAAAAAATTTCAGCAAATTACAGGGACAAAGCCAAACATTTGCTTCAGTGACATTAGAACCTTTCATATGAACCTAGAACAGGTTATAGGCCAGTGATGGGGAACCTTTTACAGACCGAGTGCCCAAACTACAACATAAACCCACTTATTTATCGCAAAGTGCCAACACGGCAATTTACCTTGAATACTACAGTCCAATATAGTATATCTTCCATGTACTTTATAATTTATCTATAATAGCCGGCCTACATTCAAGGTGCTTCCTGTGCCAATCATAGTGTGCCCTGTGCTGATGACTGACAGGAGAAGTCTAAGGCATATTGGTACACCATAGATGTTTTCCAGGGTGTGGGTGCCCACAGAGAGGGCTCCGAGTGCCACCTCTGGCACCCGTGCCATAGGTTCGCCATCACTATTATAGGCTATGTATACCTTAAATGTATTTTCTATATCCAATTGAATGTGATAAAATTCATGTTTGTAATTGTGTTAAAGATTGTCAAGAGTTTGTCTTATGCAGCCTGCATTTATCTTCTTATGACTTATTCATAGCCCGTCGCTCTGTTTGATAGCCTTCCCTCTATGAGGAGCCAGTCCTATCAATGATTATTAGCCTTCCCTCTAAAAGGAGGCAGTCCTATCAGTGATTGAATGCCTTCCTTCTAGGAGGAGGCAGTCATATCAGTGATTGTTAGCCTTCCCTCTGAGGAGGCGGTCCTATCAGTGATTGATAGCCTTCCCTCTATGAGAAGCCGCTCCTATCAGTGATTATTAGCCTTCCCTCTATGAGGAGCCGCTCCTATCAGTGATTATTAGCCTTCCCTCTAAAAGAAGGCAGTCCTATCAGTGATTGAATGCCTTCCTTCTATGAGGAGCCGGTCCTATCAGTGATTGATAGCCTTCCCTCTATGAGGAGCCGCTCCTATCAGTGATTATTAGCCTTCCCTCTATGAGGAGCCGCTCCTATCAGTGATTATTAGCCTTCCCTCTAAAAGAAGGCAGTCCTATCAGTGATTGAATGCCTTCCTTCTATGAGGAGCCGGTCCTATCAGTGATTGATAGCCTTCCCTCTATGAGGAGCCGCTCCTATCAGTGATTATTAGCCTTCCCTCTATGAGGAGCCGCTCCTATCAGTGATTATTAGCCTTCCCTCTAAAAGAAGGCAGTCCTATCAGTGATTGAATGCCTTCCTTCTATGAGGAGCCGGTCCTATCAGTGATTGATAGCCTTCCCTCTATGAGGAGCCGCTCCTATCAGTGATTATTAGCCTTCCCTCTATGAGGAGCCGCTCCTATCAGTGATTATTAGCCTTCCCTCTAAAAGAAGGCAGTCCTATCAGTGATTGAATGCCTTCCTTCTATGAGGAGCCGGTCCTATCAGCGATTGATAGCCTTCCCTCTATGAGGAGCCGGTCCTATCAGTGATTATTAGCCTTCCCTCTATGAGGAGCCGCTCCTATCAGTGATTATTAGCCTTCCCTCTATGAGGAGCCGCTCCTATCAGTGATTATTAGCCTTCCCTCTAAAAGAAGGCAGTCCCATCAGTGATTGTTAGCCTTCCCTCTGAGGAACGGGGGCAGCTGAGCAGGTTGTGCTACTCGGTTTCTGTAGCTCCCATTCACTCAGCTGTCTCTGTAACTCCAGCCAACCTGGCCTCTGCATAAAATGGGTATTCCAAACTCAGCCATGAATGGTGAGGTGGGATTACCCCCATAAAAGAGCACAGCACGTCATCAACAGGCAAAGGATGACCTCTGACACAACCAGTCATCTCTTGAAATAATCACCACCTCATCTCCAGTACCAAAATACACAAATATTCTGAATGGATGGCAAGTTTCAATCTTTTGCTGTTGCTATGTCATTTACAACTTTTTTTTTTGCGACATAGCAAATGCCATTTATGCAATACACTCCGTCTGAAAGAATATTCTAGGGATGAAAAGGAGTTGGTCTGTGGCACACTTCTGAGGGCACAGAGGAAGCGTGTGCCAGCATTGCATAACATCTGATGCCTTCATTTCCTCATACTCTTAGAAAGGTGTGGCAGCTATAAACTAATATACGCGGTGTAGAAAGAGATAGCTGTCTGTCTGCACGCGCTACAATCGCCACAAGCTCTCTCTGTACCCTCATGTACTTCTCTGTGTGACAGTAAATTACATACATGTCATCACCGCTCTCTCCTTGGCACAGTACTCATATGTGGCAGAAACATTTCTGTGCCCGAAAGGTTGTTTCTGCAGCATGTGTGCAGATTTCTGCAAACTCGATTCAGATGAATGGGAGAGTTGCAGAAATTTGCTGAAATTTTCTGTAGGTTGCATATGTTCCGAGGTGGCGAGATGAGCGGTGGCACATCTAATCACACAATAGCGGGGGTGATGAGAATCGGTTCTAGAGGGGAGGGGGGGGCAAGCAGCTGCCAAAGGTGTCTGGCAGCAGCCATTTTACTTCTCTCCATTCAGGACACGGCCAAGTTGGACATGCATGGAGGGGATGAAAGAGAGAGAGCTGGCGGCTGAAGGGACATTTGGCCAACAGCTATCTAAGGCCGAATGCACACGGCCGTGTTTGCGGCCGAGAGCGGGCCGTGAAAACCCTGCCGGGATTCCTGCTGACTGCTGGAGCGCATGGCGTCATGGTTTGCTATGACGCCGTGCGCTTCAAGCAGCCGCTCCTGTACAGTAATACACTACTAGTGTATTACTGTCCAGCAGCGGCTGCATGAAGTGCACGGCGTCATAGCAACCCATGACGCTGTGCGCTCCAGCAGTCAGCAGGAATCCCGGCAGGGTTTTCACGGCCCGCACTCGGCCGTGGAACACAGCCATGTGCATTCGGCCTAATGTGCATGGGCAGCCATACAGGAGATAGCAATCTGCAGATCAAGCAAAATTTGGCAATATCTGCCGACAATCTGTGTAGCCAAACACAAAAAATTAAGGGGGAAATTTGTCAAGCCCCGCGCTTTACAATTCTGGCTTTAAAAAGTTGCAGAACAGGTTTTTGGACTTGTCTGCATCAACATTATGCATTGTTACTCCACTCACTCCCTTTTGAGAAGTGACTGGGACAGCAGGCATGGTGCCTCGTCGGTTTTAGGCCTCCTGCACGTGAACTTAGGTGTACTGTTGCCGTACTGCGGATGCGCAATACACGAGCACCATTCCATGTGCATTCCGCATCACGGATGCGGACCCATCAACTTGAATGGGTCCGCAAATCCAGAGATGCGGAACTGAAGCACGGAACGGAACACTACGGAGTGCTTTTGTGGGTTCCGTTCTGTACTTCCGTCCCGCAAAAATACAGAACTTGCTCTATATTTTTGCGGAACGGACGGATGCCGACACATTCAAGTTGAATGGGTCTGGATCTGTCCCGGCGGCCGCACGGAGGTTGCCCGTGCATTATGGACCGCAAATTGCAGTCCCCAAAGCATGGAACGAATGCCAGATTTATCAACTGCTAATTTTTAAAGTCGCAAAGACTGTCGTCATCTTACTATTGGAAAGGCAGGAGTAAAACATGCATTACCATCAAGACAGAAGTGTTAGACTTAAAGATCCACCAAATATATCAAACCTTGTGCAACATTTCATCAATTTGGCGGAAATTACAGCAATAAAGGCTCCTGCAAAACGAACTGAATTCCCTTCATGATAAATTTACCCCAAGACTAGATGTTACCAGAATAATCTGTGTGCAAAAACAATCTACTGATAAATGTCTCAATGACCAGCTTCAGGCTCCGTTTTAATTTCTAACTTAAAGGGGTAGTCTCACTTCAGCAAATGCCATTTATCATATAATAGTGTAAAGGTTAATATTACTAATGTATTGTGATTGTCCATATTGCTTCCTTTGCTGTCTGGGTTTATTTTCCCATCACATTATACACTGCTCTTTTCCATGGTTATGACCACCCTGCTATCCATGAGTGGTGGCCGTGCTTGCAAACTATAGAAAAAAGTGCTGGCCGGGGCCATAGGAATGAACATAGGCTGGTAGTTTTTTTTTTTGTTATAGTGTGCAAGCATGGCCACCACTGCTGGTTTGCAGGGTGGGCGTAACTCCTGGATACGAGCCGTGTATAGCCAGCAAAGGAAGCAATATGGATAATAACAATACATTAGTAAGTGCCTTGTATTAACTTTCTCTATATAAATGGGAAATAAATTTAACAATTTTTTATATTTTTGTATTTCTGGTATTATTTGTGTATATCAAAAGTGCAAGAAAGGTTTTGGTTTTTAAAATAGTGCAAATAATCTCAATTAAAAGTCTGATTCTGCAGTCAGTCATACTCTCCCATCCATACCTTACTTCTAGCCAATTTACCAAATCTATGCTAGTAAGTAGGGGAGAGATGACACAGGAGTGTGACAGCAGGATCGGACCACCACATAGATACTGTAGAAAAATAAAAAGCAGTTTTTTTTAATCATATTATTTGCAAATTTGCTTCATTTTTTTTATTTTAGATGCAAAAAAGTTAGTTGTGAGTGGACACAACTTAAGTCTAAACATGTGTTGACAAATGCAGTCTGAGAACTGGATGAATTTTAATGCAGAGAGACGAGCATGATGATTTTTATCACAGTGAGAAGACCCTTTTGCCATGCGGGTCACTGTTTCTGGGATACAGATTTTATCACAGTCAGTTATAATGAAGTCAATGCTGTTGCTATACATTTACCTCTTCATCTCGGAGGCCTTCTTCCTCCATGACTTTTTCTAGCCTCTTCTGTCTAAAAACAGAAGCAATAGTAGCGTAAAAAACCGGTGCAGAAACTTTGTCCCACAGTTTGAGAAGACAATTTACAAAATAATATTTCACCTAAGATAAAATAAGTCACAAACGGCATAACTTGCAGAAATCCAATCCTTCCGATAACAGTCAGCAAGGCAGTAAGGTAGGTTTCCATGGCGGATATTCCATGCAGATTTCAGTGCGATTTAAAGGGGCTGTCTCACTTCAGTAAATAGCATTTATCATGCAGGCAAAATTAATACCAGGCACTTACTAATGTATTGTTATAATTTATATTGCTGGCTTGATAAAAAAAATTCCCATCGCATTATACACAGCTCGTTTCCAGCGGTTATGGCAACCACTGCAGCGCAGACATGAGGTGCCTGGGAGAGGAGCTGCTGCGCACGCACAACCATGTGAACTCCCACAGTCCAAGCCACCAGAGAGGCTGACGCTTTTTCCTATAGGGTGCTAGCGCGACCACCGCTGCTGGATTGCAGGGTGGTCGTAACCATGGAAATGAGAAGTGTATAATGTAACAGAAAAATCAAGCCACAAAGGAAGCAAAATGGATAATAACAATACATTAGTAAGGGCTCATGCACACGACCGTATGCCCTCCGAGACATACGGTCCGTGAGCGGGCCATATGTCCCGGAGCTGCATACATTGTGCGCACGGGATCGCACAGCATCATAGGTTACTTGCGCATCGGCCCCAAGTGCCTTGTATTAACTTTGCCTACATGATAAATGCTATTTGCTGAAGTGAGAAAACCCCTTTAATTGAGGAAATCCACCTCCCATTTTTGTCAACAAGAAGTTTGTGCCATGCAGAAACAGGTGGAAAAACTGGCTTAGCTAGTGTTAATGGGGCTATGCTTAGCAAGCCCTACTGAAAAATTTTAAATACATGGGTCAGCCTCGGATTTCTGCCACGAATTCCATGGTGGATTTTTCGAGACAGAATTGTACTGTTCAGACATGGCGGAAAATTTCCATTACAGATCCCAAAGTATGCAAGGCTGTAATCAACAGCAAAAATCCAGAAGAAATCGGCCCCAGAGACCCGCACTGCGGCATTCTCTGGGGCCTATTTTAAGTACTTCACATCGGCTAATGCAAAAGAGACAGGCGCTAAAAGTCCATACACAAAGATGTGGCCACGATCAGACAATCCAACTGTTTGGGTGGTGGCCATGAACACAAAGCCGTTTCCCACAATACAATCATACTTCTGCTGAAAAGTACCATCAATGCCCCTATGAAGTTTCTCAGGCCACAATGAATTAAATGCCATCTCTGGAGTGTTTATCCCTATTTTGACACAAGAAAGATCAGTGTAGAGCAGGGATCAGCAACCTCCGGCACTCCAGATGTTCTGAAACTACAACTCCCAGAATGCTCCCTTCACTTCTATGGGAGTTGTGAGAACAGCTGAGCATGTTTGCATGCTGGGAGTTGTAGTTTCACAGCAGCTGGAGTGCCGAAGGTTGCTGATCCCTGGTGTAGAGTATTGTATTTTCAGGGATTGCTTCTCTGTACAGAATCCACATGAATGAACATGCAGAGGATTAAAAAACAAACAAAAACTATAGCATGGTCAATAGTCTACCCAGACTTGAATAGGGTATGCTAGGTTACTTTAACGTCTGCAGAATTGTGATCCGGACCCCAGTTTCCGGCAGAGAATGTCGGGAATCAGCCAAACACAAACTGCAGCTTGCAGCAATTTCCGTCTGGCCAAATCTCAGCATTTTCTGCTGGATCGCGGCCTAATCTCCGCTGGACCCATTTATAGTTAATGTGGACGGCGGGCATTCTGGTTGCATCCAGCCGTGCTAGATCCAGAGGCAGGCTGCTGTAATTGTTGCCGCAGATGCGAAACTAGCCTAACACCCCATTCACTCGCAACACAGCGGTTTTATTGCTGCCTGGATTTAAAGGGTATCGGTCATCAAAAAAATCGTTATGTAGCTGGCTGATGTGCTAGTGTCAGCAGAACATAACTATGACTTATTTCTCCCAGCTCATCCCCATACACAATCATTGTTTGCCGACAGCAGAGGCTGTTAAAGGGAGTCTGTCACCTCCATATGGCCATATACAGCGCTTACATTGTCCTGTAGCACATCTATACATGAATGTAATGGTACCTTTGTCTTTTTCTTTACACTTGCACCAGCAGGAAGTTCAATTCATATGCAAATGTGAGGCAGTGTGCAGGCGCGGGATCTCGGCAGGGGAATATGAGGGCGGGCAGAGGCTGGGGCAGGGAAACAATGAAAAAAGGCAGAGCAGCCTGGGCCCTAACCCTGGGCACTTTCGAGTGCTCAATTGCATATGAATTAAACTTTGTTTTTGCAGCTTCAGCAAGTGTAAAGAAAAAGACAAAAGGTACCATAACATTCATGTATAGGTGTGCTATAGGACAATGTAAGCACTGTACAGGTGAAACTCGAAAAATTAGAATATCGTGCAAAGTTCATTTATTTCAGTAATGCAGCTTAAAAGATGAAACTAACATGAGATAGACTCAGTACATGCAAAGCAAGATGTTCCAAGCCTCTTTATCTGTTATAATTTGGATGATTATGGCTTACAGCTTATGAAACCCCAAAGTCACAATTTTGAGGTCCCCTTTGCTCAGGGGATATAGATTAATTAGCTGACTAGAGTGTGAGACTTTGAGCCTAGAATATTGAGCCTTTTCACAAAATTCTAATTTTAAGCTTTATTAATGGAATTACTTTTAAATTTGCATTACTGAAATAAATGGACTTTTGCACGATATTCTAATTTTTCGAGTTTCACCTTTATATGGCAATATGGAGCTGAAAGACTCCCTTTAAGATAGCACGATCTTCTGCCGGCAAAAGCCGAATTAGACCACATAAACAATCTTATTACTGACTGAATGAGATTTCCGTGGCCCCTTTAAACAGGCAGATTGCTCGTAGGAACGTTCATTAGCGATTATCTGGCCAATGCTTGGCCAGTGTAAAGCGGCCTTTAGGAGCAGTTTACACAATTAAAATTCATATAGCATTTTTTTCAAAACCTAATTTTTTTTTTCCAATACAAGACATGGTAAATTAAATGGTGCCATTAAAAAATGCTTTTTAGATTTTTCCTCCCCATTTTCCAATAGACATAAATTTTTTATTATTCCGTTCACATAGTTATATGAGGGTTTATTTTTTGCAGGACCGATGCATTTTTAATGCCACCATTTAATTTACCATGTCTTGTATTAGAAAATGGGAAAAAAAATCTGTGTGGGGCAAAATTGAAAAGAAAAAAAATGCATTCCGGCAAGGTTTTTGGGGTTTTGACATCAGAGCGTTCACAATGTACTAAAAATGACCGGACGTCCTTATTCTGCGGCTAAATACAAATGCGGCAATACCAAACTTGAATAGTTTTTTTTTTGGTTTTACTACTTTTAAAACAATAAAAACCTTTGGAAAAAAAAATCAAAATCATCTTTGCATCACCATATTCTGACAACCATAACTTTTCTATATTTCGGTCTACAGAGCTGTATGAGGGTGTGTTTTTTGCGTAACAAACTGTAGTTTTTATTGGTACAATTTTTGTAGTATGTAAGACTTTTTGATCACTGTTATTAAATTTTTGGGTGGGACAGGATGAAAAAAATAAAAAAGGCAAATCACGTTTTTTTCCCGTTACAGCGTTTAAAAAAAAACATTTTTTAATGGTTCAGACATTTTTGGATGCGGCGATACCTAATATTTTTTTTTTTTATTGTTTATATATTTTATATGTAAAATTGGGAAAGGGGGGGTGATTTCAACTTTTAATATAACGCATTTTTCGCTGTATTAGACGCACCCCCCCCCCCAAAAAAAGTGGGAGGAAAATGGCTGTGCGTCTTAGAAAGTGAATACCAGTGAGTGCTTCCATTATGCAAAGCGCTCACTGGTATGCATTAGGTGCCAGGAGCTGGGAAGAAGCGCTGCAAGTGGTTCCGGTACTCACCATCACTGGTCTTCTTTGCTGGGGCCAGCGCTGCACTGTCCTGACCCTATACAGCATCAGGACGTAGTGCGCCCACTATGACCTGATGCGGCACGCTGTCAGGTGACAGTGCAGCGCGGGCCGGAGAAGACAGGGGAGCACGACTTCTGCCGGAGATGAAGAGGAGCTTTTTATTTTATTCTGAGGTCTGATGGGGTCAGAAATAAAGGGCTGATTTGAGGTCTGATGGGGGTATGACATGGAGGGCTGTTATGGGGGTCTGATATAATGTCCTGATCTGGTGTTCTGATGTGATGTCCTGATATTTATGGGGGTATGATCTTAGGAAAAATATTTTTTTCTTATTCTCCTCTAAAATCTGGGGTGCGTCTTATAAAGCGGAAAATACGGTATATAGTATATATTATTATTTTTTTTATAACCATTAGCCCCCTTTGGGGCCTGTTACATGGGATCGCAGTGTAATTATATTTGGCCAGTGAGGCTATACCAAATGACTACTAGAGCTAGCCCGCCGGTATTATACAGCGCATTCATTCATCGCTAATACTACAAATCCCATAATGCCTTGCGCGTCAATAAGGACAGGTCCCAGAAACGCCCTCTCCTGTGTGACAGAAGTCATAGCGATCTCAAGCTACAACTGTCACTGTGAAACCCCTTCCCAAAAATGGCAAAAAGAAAAGGCAGACAACAGGAACTTTCTGGACAGGTGGGAGACAGAATATCTGTTTACATATGTAAAAGACAGACCTGTTTGTCTGATTTGTGGAGTCAACGTGGCTATAACTAAGGAGTACAACATTCGACGACACTATGAAACAAAACACCATGACAAGTACAAGGACCTGGACATGACTCAAAAGAGACAGAAAGTGGAGGAGATGAAAAGAAGTTTGGTTTCACAACAGAATATGTTCAAAAAAGCCACATCACAAAGTGAGGCTGCTGTAAAAGCTAGTTATAGTGTAGCAGTAGAGATCGCAAAATCAGCCCGGCCCTTTAATGAGGGAGAGTTTGTGAAAAAGTGCATGTTGAAAGTCTGTGACATCGTGTGCCCAGAGAAAAAGCAAGCCTTTTCAAAGTGAGCCTGAGCAGAAACACAGTAGCTGATCGCACATGTGATCTTGCCACCAATCTGTATGACCAGCTTTTGGAAAAGGGAAAAGATTTCGTTGCATTCTCCCTTGCTGTGGATGAGAGCAGCGACGCATCTGATACTGCTCAGCTGTCAGTCTTCATCCGTGGAGGGGACTCAAATATCTGTGTTACGGAGGAGCTATTGGGATTCAAATCAATGCATGGCACAACCACAGGAAAGGAAATCTTTGAGGAGGTTTCCAAATGCGTAACTGAAATAAAGCTGTGGTGGGATAAACTCGTGGGACTAACGACAGATGGTGCGCCAGCGATGTGCGGTAAAACAAGTGGACTGGTGGGCAGGGTCCGGGAGAAGATGCAGGAAGAGAACTGTGCAGGTGAACCAAGCTGCTCAGATGCTCTCCATGTTCGGCAGCACTTATCTATGTGAGCAACTTTTCTCCTCGATGAAGATGACCAAAACATCTCACAGGAGACGTCTGACTGATGAACACCTTCGCTCGATACTGAGGATTTCCTCAGCTCAAAGCCTGAGCCCAGACATTGATGAACTATCATCCAAGAAGAGATGCCAGGTATCTGGCTTGGGCACATCAGATTAGATCAGTGTGCAGCAAACTGAGCAATAGTGAATGTTTTCTTTATGCACTTTTTCTTGCTACTCCAAGACATGGGCTTGAATGGTTGATTGATTTTATTATTGTTATTTTAAAAATTATTATTATTTATTATTATTTAAATCTTATTTAATAAATGAATATGCTTGTTCCATATTCAATGTTACAGCAAATCTTGTTTGGGTCCATGTTAAAAGGTTAATTTGTTCAATGCTGGCCCGCGACTTTGTTCAAGTTTTACATTTTGGCCCACTGTGTATTTGAGTTTGACACCCCTAGGTTAAGGGGTTAAAAAGTTATGGCTACAGGAATGTGGGGTGGAAAATTCAAAAATGAAAAGAAGAAAAAAAAAAAAAAAGGAAGAAAAAAGGGGTTGTCTGAGTTATGATTTTTTTTTTTTTATAGCACTGTAAATCTGATAGGCAGCAATATATAACTGAGCTAAGCAAGTTTTAGGTAAAAAAATAAAATAAAATAAAATCTATTTCCTCATTTCTCTGGTTCTCTTCTAGCCCTCTCTTTACCTGCAATAACAACAACCTCTGCCCCTGCAAAGGGAGTGAATAAGTCTGCCCTGAGTGACATGTCTGACTACTGGGATACTCAGCAGCATGTTGTATGTGTAGGACTACAGGTCCCAGCTGTATAATGACAGTGCTGATACACACAGGATCTTCCCCCTAACTGTTGTGCAATGCTCTGCAGAACTCATCTGTCAGCTCCTGTGCCCAGCATTTGTCTCCTCACTGCTTGCAGCTACTCAGTAAAGCCTTGAGCCATGAGTCTGTGCTCCTGAAAGGGGTTAAGAATCCAGGGAGAGAGCAATGAGGCAGTGCAGGGGGGCGTGGCCAGCACGGCGACTTCTGGTGTATAGACTCATTACTGCTCTCTCAGGCTTTGTGCACGAAACATTATCAGAGCAGGGAGTGAAATCTGAGAAAGGAGCAACTACAGATGCAGTAAGTGCATGGTAAAGCTGTTACATTTGATTAGTTAGAAACATACAAAGAACAAAAAAATAACTCGGACAACCCCTTTAAGGGGTTAAACCATGGCGACATCTGCTGTACAGTGGGAAAGCCCAAGAGAAATATGGAAAGGCCTCAGGTGCCGGCTAACACCAACGACTAGGATTGGAGAGAACCCTGATCCTGGTCATTAAGGCCCTTTTCACATGAGCGAGTTTTCCGCGTGGGTGCAATGCGTGACGTGAACACATTGCACTCACACTGAATCCTGACCCATTCATTTCAATGGGTCTGTGTACATGAGCGTTGTTTTTCACGCATCTCTTCTGCGTTGCGTGAAAATCACAGCATGTTCTATATTCAGCCCTGGACCCATAGAAGTGAATGGGGCTGCATGAAAAAAGCATTGCATCCGCAACCAAGTGTGTGAAGAACGCATCAAAACGCATTGCACCCGAGCGGAAAAAACTGAACAACTGAACACAATCGCAGACAAAACAGACTGAACTTGCTTGCAAAATGGTGCGAGTTTCACTGACCGCACCCTGAACGCATCCGGACCTAATCCGTCACGCTTGAGACAGGGGCCTAACTCCCTAGATGCTGCAGCCTCCCCATCTCATAAAACTGTGGGCGCTGAGCGGTTGCTACTGCAGCCTGGAACTTTATTTTGTAAAAAAAAAAAAAAGTTTTTTAATATATTAGTAGTAATCAAAAACGACATAAATGTGGTATCACCGTAATTGTACTGACCCATAGAATAAAATCAGCATGCCACTTCTACCGGATAGTGAATGCCATAAAAACTAACCTACCCCCCAAAATGGCAGAATAGTGTGTATTTTTTTCCATTCCACCACACAAAATATATATATATTTTTTTGCAATATAGTTCATTCAATGGTGCCATTAAAAAGTACAACTTGTTCTGCAAAAAAAACAAGCACAGCGAGGTCGACATACAAAAAAAAAAAAAAAAAAGTTGGTTGTGGTGACCAAACTAGAGTGAAGCTACCCTTCCATTCTGCTGATCAGTGGGGATTCCGGGAGTCAGACCCTCACCAATCTCACACTGGACTGCCCTAATAAGAGGCTATCAGTATTAAAAGGCATGTATCACCAGATGTGTAGCTATAAAACCGGATGACCTGTTGGCAGCTGAAGGCATCCGTGCTGGTCCCATGTTCATATGTGTCCGCATTGCTGAAAACAATTATGTTTTAATATATGCAAATGAACCTCTAAGAGCAATGGGGGTGTTGCCGTTAGACCTAGAGGCTCTGCTCTCTGTGCAATTTCCACACGCTCTGCACTTTAATTGACTTTAGGAGAAGTCAGGGCCAGACCTGATGACATTTTCACTGCCTGGTCCTGCCAATGAAAGTACAAAAGGCCTGGCAGTTGCAGAGACAGCGGAGCCTCTAGGAGTAATGGTAACGCCCCTGTTGCTCCCAAACGCTCATTTGTATATAGTAAAACATTATTTTTCTCAGCAATATGACACATATGAACATGGGACCAACACAGATGCCTTCAGCTGCCAAGCGCACATGCAAAGGTTAGCCAGTGTCCTAGGCAGAAATCTACTGACAGATGCCCTTTAAAGTCCCAGAAAACCCCTTTAATTATTGTTACATATAAGGACCGATTTATCACATCACACATACATAGGCTGAATGCACCACATACCGGAGCTCTCGCTCTTCATGCTGGGCGATGAGGTTACTGTAGAAGTTTTCCAGCGTCATCTTGGTCATGGTAACACGCTCCTTTGTGTGGTTGCTCATAGGGAAACATGGAGTCTGCTCAGTCATAGCCATATCTGCTGTAAAGGAGAAATTTGGCCTAAAGTTATACTTTCCTTAGACAGGTTACAAATTAAATTGTCACACGCTGAGAAGACAAGAGAGAACCGAGCACGATATTACCACACTGTCTGCGTTGCTCAACACAGAGCTCATACACTGGAACGCTGCCATCATTAGGCTACAGTAATGAGGGAATATTTGTGTATAGAAATATGAACACCAGAGCAAATATCGGTAGGCCCCAGCTCTAATCACTCCTGGGAAACATAATGCATGCCAAACGTAGGCTACTTTCACACCTGCGTTAGGTGCGGATCCGTACCTATAAATGCAAAAGATGGATCCGTTCGGTACGGATCCGTCTGCATACACTTAGTTAAAAAAAAAAAAATCTAAGTGTACGCAGACGGATCTGTCCTGACTTTACATTGAAAGTCAATGGGGAACGGATCCGTTTACAATTGCAGCAATATATTGTCAATGTAAACGGATCCGTCCCCATTGACTTCCATTGTAACCCAGGACAGATCCGTTTGGCTCCGCACCGCCAGGTGGACACCAATGTGTCCGCCTCCAGAGCGGAATGGAGGCGGAACGGAGCCAAACTGATGCATTCTGAACGGATCCTTATCCATTCAGAATGCATTGGGGCTGCACTGATCCGTTTGGGGCCCGCTTGTGAGATCCTTGAAACTGATCTCACAGGCGGACCCCTAAACGGCAGTGTGAAAGTAGCCTTACCCATAGGCTCTCCTCTGCTGAGGTCAAGAGAGTCCTATTGATTCAAATAAACTATTTGTCCTTTTTAATTTCTCTCCTTTTATTATCCACACCTGATTTTGGAAAAAAAATATGCATAAAACAACCTGAAGGTGTGGCCGTACCCTGAACGCACCTAAGCTTATAATGAGGACAGACCAAAGGCAGCAGATGCTTTCATCAGAATCTTTCAGTATTGCAGAATCAGGTGTCCAGTCTTTAGCTTAGAGCAGCGATGCCCAACCTGCAGCCCTCCAGCGGTTGCAAAACTACAACTACCAGTTTTGCAACAGCTGGAGGGCCGCAGGTTGGGCATCCCAGGCTTAGAGAGCGTCCACACAGTGTAACTTTTCTGCAATGAAACCTGCACATAGTTTGAAGTGCTCTGCGGAATCAGTTTGTGCTGCGGATTTTCGCTGCAGGCTTCACCTTTTAGAATCTGATGCAAACACGCAGCACTTCTGCTGGCCATACACATGAGAGAAGACTTTTCAGGAGTCGACGATGTCATCCAACTGCCGTTTGAAAAACTAGCAAGAACGATCGATTGCAATGGCCGTCAGCAGAGTCTCGTAAGTAGCCACGCATGAAAATTTTGTTTGTTGTCGAAACACAAAAATGTTGCACACTGTAGTCGAACGCTAATGGCATGTTCACACGTAGCAAATACACCGCAGATTTTTTGTTGCATAATTTTGTGAGGAAAATCCACAGCATTTTACAGCAAAGTGATGAGATTTTACTTAAAGGGACACCCCATAAACATTTTTTTATTACATATTAACAGCCTATGTGTAAATCCTCAAATTTTTTTTATGGTTTTCTGGACGTAACGCCACGTATTCTACTTCCTGTCCAGGCTCTTAATGTCAGCTTCACTTGACTTTCTCAATCCGCCCATCATTATGGGCATGAGTGGCTTAGAGCATCACACTTTAGGCCTCGTTCACATCTTCGTCAAGCAGATCCTGCACAAACGGCAGCTGTCAAATGTACAAAAAAAAAAAAATGTGTGTGCAACGGTTTTTGTCCTGCCGAGATCCGCCATATATGACAGTGGCCGGATCACTGCCGGACCTCATTACAGTCAATAAGGATCCAGCGGTGAACTAGAGAATGCGGCAATGTCGGATCTGGCAAAATCTGGCAGGTTGTTCTCTGCCGGAGAGTGCCGGACCTGCTTGACAGAAATGTGAACGAGCGGGTCCCTGTGCAGGAATCACGCTCCGTGTGCCATTCCCGTTATGGACACTGCTGGTTTTGCAGGAGTGCACGGTATGATGATGAGTTATAACTCTTCCGGTATAATTTTGTAGACGTAAGCTCATGCAGAGACAAGGAGTGTCCCTTTAATCTCGTCCACAGACTGCTTAAAAAAAAAAAAAAACACGTAGCAGATTCACAGCACCACACAAAATAATAATAATCACAAGTGTGAATTCAGACCCAAATGTGTAATTTTTTTTATAAAGGCTTGATAAAAGCCAAAATGTGAGGCTGATCCATTATGCATATTGAATGAAAGGCTCTGTTCACACCACAACTGAATAGGTAGGCAATGTCGACTATGCTTTTTATTTGTTCAGTTAAGGCTACTTTCACACTTGCGGCAGAGGATTCCGGCAGGCAGTTCCGTCGCTGGATCCTTCAAAACGTATCCAAACTGAAGGCATTTGTCAGACGGATCAGGATGCGGATACAAATGCATTGAAATGCCGGATCTGTCTCTCCAGTGTCATCCGGAAAAACTGAGTCAGCATTTATTTTTTTGCACTTTTTCTGCAGTCTAAGCATGCACAGACCGTAAAACAGATCCGTTTTTCTGGAACACTCGGGGCCGGATCCGGCATTAATGCAGGTCAATGGGAAAAAAATCCTGGATCCGGCTTGTGTACCGGAATTTTGGATGGAGATAGTACCGCAGCATGCTGCGGTATTATCTCCATCCTGAAAAGGCAAAAAGACTGAACTGAAGACATCCTGAACGGATTGCTCTCCATTCAGAATGCATGGGGATATGCCTGATCAGTTCTTTTCCAGTATAGAGCCCTAAGGACGGAACTCTATGCCGGAAAAGAATAACGCTAGTGTGAAAGTAGCCTAACTTGAAGTGCAGGAAGGTGGGGGAGGGGGGTCCAGATTATGGCCATGATCTGCCTCTGACTGTGGAAAACCCAGAAACAAAAGGTACAGTGTTACACAGGTGTGGAAATCTGCATAAGATAACATTAGTACCTGCCTTGCCCGATACAGCAAATACTTTGCTCATAAAGCTGGTTCATCGGTTCCTCTATTACTTCTCCTAGAAATGTTTTACCGTTCTCCTAGTCTTTGCACAGTCTGACACTAGCAGAACTGACTGAAGAGACTGCCTACGAGCCCCCCCAGACTGCGATGATCCACAATGTAGGATGGGGAATACAATTACAGACATGTCTGGACCATAGAGCAGCGGAATGGAGCTGTAATAGGATCAAGTGTATGAAGCCTTTTTATGATTCCAAGGGGATATGTGCGGAGACCCCATGTTCATTATTTCTAGGTGTGTGCGTGTTCCTTTCATGTACGTGCATGCTGGTATACGGGTGCACCTAAAGGAAACATGCAGCTCAGTGCTAGAGCCCAGTAGCATTCCTCACAGGTCAGCAATAGCTAAAGTAAATGTTTGTGCCGTGCCTCGGCCTACCGCTCAGTTAATCATTGCCGAAAAACAATAACAAAGCACTCATAATACTGGCAACACACAAAATGTCAACGCACAGTACATGCATTTACATGCTTCTCCTCCTTCACACAACCCCGGACAGGCCTGTCGTGCAGTAAAAGAAGTCACGACCAAGCACAGGAAGGCATCATACACCTTGAAACTCAAAAATAAGTACTGCCAAAACCGTGGTCTGTCCTACGTGTCTAAGGCCTCTATTACACGTCAGTTTAGTCTGGATGAGTGCCGTCCATGGACAGCACATGGATACACTGGGGGAGATTTCTCAGAACTGGTGTAAAGGAAAACCCAAAGCAACCAATCAGATTCCACCTTTCATTTTTCAGCGCTCTGTTGGAAAATGAAATGTAGAATCTGGTTGCTTTGGGTTTTCCATTACCCCAGTTTTTTTTTTGAAGTTTACCCCATTGACTTGAATATGCTTATTCAGAAATCAGTGGTTTTCCACTGAAACAAAACTGAGGCATACACAGCTTCAGTCCGTGATGTGGACCAAACACACCCATCGTCCGTGAAAACGGATGCCCGTGCTCAAACTCACTAAAAATTCCATTGTGCTGTGATGTCCCATTTTACTCAGCTATTATCAGCAATTCCTCTGCAACGGTTCTCTGGCTATAACTGTATACCAGTCATATCTAGTGTTTTTTGGATACTTAGCAAAATATATTACATGCCAGTCTGGTCCCACACTGATAAAGCGTGAAGATGTAGTTTCTGATCATTTGGACTACATTTTGTATTATATAAAGTAAAAGGCGTTGTTCGGGTTCAGAGCTGGACCCGGACATATCCCCGTTTTCACCCAGGCAGCCCCTCTGATATGAGCACTCCTTTGCCGTGTGCTGAATCACGCACAGCAAAGGCTTTTTTCTGGAGATCCGGTAACGTCCCGGGCTCTCCACAAAGAATGCTAGGGGGAGGCTTCTGCTTAGCAGTGAGCCCGGTGACGTCACCGACACTATTGGGCGGGCTTTAGCGCTGCCCTAGTCTGTAAAACGGCTAGGGCAGTGCTAAAGTCCGCCCATCAGTGCCGGCGACATCACCGGGAACACTGCTAGGTGAAAGCATCTGCCCAGCCGTCTAAAAAATATAAACAAACAGCTTATAATAATTACGGACATCTGATTAGACTGATGTTAGTGGTTGAAAGGTTTATAGTAAAGAAAATGTGTTTTTCTCTTACACCACATTATGTTCTGATTAGAACTAAAACTTAAAAAAAGGAACTAAAAAGGAACATGACAAAGGCCATCCAAGTCTATTGGAAGACAATTGTTTGCCATTGTTTGTTTAGTGTGTGAAGAATGAAGATGACCACTATGAAGTGTAAATTGCTAAATATATCGGTTTGTTTTTGCTTGAAGAATTATTACCAGTTGATTATATGTTGAGTTGAGAATATGTGTATATTTCTTAATATACAGACAACTATGTAAGGTATAGGGTTTAGAAAAATGGATTTTGCTTTAGCAGAGGATCTCAGTGGTTTTATTCGGCAATGGTTATTTTAAAGAGGTGCCGGACCGACAATAGTCCAAATTGTTGGTTTTATTTCATCCACCTGAAGCGTGTGGTGGGACGTAAAGAACACAAAAAAAGCTTTAAAACATACTCCATCATCGGCTTCAATTGTCACAGACTGAGTTAAAACCCATGGACTGGGCTATACTCAATTTATTTTAGAACCTTTCCGACACCTGATGTACCCGTGTGCCAAATTTCGTGATTGTAAATGCGACGGTGCAGATTCCTTTAGCGGACATACACACATACATACAATCAGCTTTATATATTAGATTATATTGCTATATGTATATACTACCTATTATTATTTTATAAGATATAAACCTTCCTTTGAAGTATAGCTCTAGTTCAGTTAAGGCTACATGCACATAACCATATGTGTTTTGCGGTCCGCAAATAAAAAACGGATGTCATCCGTATGTTATTGTTTTTTGAAGATCCATTGTAACAATGCCTAAAACGGACAAGAATAGGACATGTTCTATTTTTTTTTGCAGAGCTACGGAACGGACATACTGATGCGGACAGCACACGGATTGAAATGAATTGGTCCGCATCCTATCCGCCAAAAAACAAACAAAAAAAAAAAAAAGGACCGGACAAGGAAACAAAATACGTTCGTGTGCATGTAGCCTAACAGTCTCTCTTTAAGCCCTTTTGCACACGACCGTATGGCTTTGAAATGAATGGGTCCGTATACGGAACACAAAAAACGGGACGTAAATAAAAAAATAAAAAATTTTGTGTGGGAGAGGCCTTAGGCCTAAAAAAACTGAACTAAAAAGTTTGTGTGCAAGAGGCCTCAGGCCTCTTGCACACAAACGTTTTTTTTCTGTTTCCGTTCAGTTTTTTTTTGCGTTCCATATACAGAACCATTCATTTCAATGGATCCGCCCCAAAATAAACGGAAGGTACTCCGTATGCCTTCCGTTTCTGTATTTCTGTTCAAAGATAGAACATGTCTTATTATTGTCCACATAACGGATAAGGATAGTACTGTTCTATCAGGGACCAGTTGTTCCCTTCCGCAAAAAACAGAATGCACACGGACGTCATCTGAATTTTTTGCGGATTGCAAAATACTGAAAAAGCCATACAGTCGTGTGCAAGAGGCCTAAAAAGTATCCGAACCTGAAGTCTATCTCATCAGCAAAATAACTGATTACGTTACATATGCAGTTCCTACAGTCGCTGGCCCACTGGGCCGCTGCAGGCCAAGCAGGGATTGGAGTGGCGGTAGTAATATATATATATATTACTATTTTGATGTGAATAAGTAGTACACACAGAAAGTCATGTGATGATGTGATGTTTGCTGATCATGTGATCTTATTGTTAACATGTGTTTTCACTGATTGCACTGAGTTTGTAATGAATTGTGGGTATATATACCCCATAGTAAGCACTGTTGTATAGCTTGACAAAGGCCTCATTGAGTAGGCCGAAACGTTGCTGGGAATAAAGTTTGGTCGTTGCCCTATCACCAAAAGCTGGAAGTGCTGCCTCATTATATATATATATATATTATATATATATATATATATATATATATATATCTTTTTTAATTTTACAAACTATCAGAGAATTCCGTTCAGAAAAGAAAATAAGTATGATATAATCGACAGTCAACACGTCTTTAGTATTAAGCGTATCTAGAAGAGTATAGCGTGCTCATAAAAACAATACCTTTATTATACA
Source organism: Bufo gargarizans (assembly GCF_014858855.1). Taxonomy (NCBI): domain Eukaryota; kingdom Metazoa; phylum Chordata; class Amphibia; order Anura; family Bufonidae; genus Bufo; species Bufo gargarizans. The sequence continues at coordinate 412,565,984 of NC_058082.1, read as the reverse complement.
TTATTGGGTAAATGGAGCAGAAAACTGCTCATATAGTGATCAAGACTTAACACTGTTTGGTTTAAGTCTTTTTTTCAAAAAACTCCTACTCAGATTAGGATGCCACAACACTATTAAGTAACCTGATAGAAGGAAATCTACAGTCAACCAGGTATTAGATCCATGGACAGGTAATGAGGGGTATCAGGCGGGAGGGGATTCACTCTCCCTAGATATCCCTGACAACCTAGGCCCTCAGCCCAGGGATATCCCCAGAAGGTAGAGATACCCTGTCCCCGTACCTATGACTATAGTTAACCTAAAAAGACCCTACCTATATAGATAATAACAGGTTGGAAAAATAAATATTAATGAAACGGACCCCGACGCGTTTCATCTGCGCCCGGCAGATCATCAGGGGGTGATAGACAAACCCTATTTTGTAGGGCAAAAGAAAAGAATAATACAAAAAATGATATAAGAGGTATAAATATCTGATACTTAGCTCCTATTGCTGATCAGTGGGAGTGTGAGGATATTAAATCCTGTCAGTAGGTGGATAGCTGCGCAGGATAATCCCACTGTCTTGTTTGAATAATAATAGGAGGGAGCTGATGTGGCCGTGTTGTGTTGTGGCATCCTAATCTGAGTAGGAGTTTTTTTGAAAAAAAAGACTAACCCTGGGTTCACACCTGAGCGTTCGCGATGGAGCGCTCTGTATGCGCGATTGTACTGGCGTTTACAATCGCGCATACAGAGACAAGCGAACACACAAAAGTCTATGTACGGGAACGCGCGACAAAACGCCCCAAAGAAGCTCAAGAACTTTTTTGAGCGTCGGGCGTTTTACAGCGCGATCGTACGCGCTGTAAAATGCCCAGGTGAGAACCATTCCCATAGGGAAGCATTGGTTTCTCCTTGTTGTGCGTTTTACAGCGCGTAGGAACGCGCTGTAAAACGCTCAGGTGTGAACCCAGGGTTAAACCAAACAGTGTTAAGTCTTGATCACTATATGAGCAGTTTTCTGCTCCATTTACCCAATAATGTATAATAAAGGTATTGTTTTTATGAGCACGCTATACTCTTCTATCAGAGAATCCCCTCGAAGGCCTCATTCACATTTCCACTGATGTGGAAAATGCGGACAGCACACGTACCCATTTATTTTAATATGTCTGTGCACATATCAGTATTTTATTACTGATTGCGGGTCAGTAAAAAAATAAAAAATAACAGAGACATGCACTACTTTGGTCCGTGATGTGGACCAAACACACCTATTGAATTCTACAATAGCATCCTTGTCGTGTCCGTTTTTCACTGACCACCGATAGGAGATGCTCTGGAAATTGATTTTCAGATGAGCAGCATCCGTGAAATATGGATGACACACAGAGGGTAAAAAATGGACACACGGATCCTAATGGGTGTCACACGGCCTGATTTTTTCACAGACATGAAATAGACACGGAAATGTGAACAAGGCCTGTTTTGGCCCTCAGGGCACCACAGTGTTTTATGTTCCCCCCCCCCATCATCGTATTCCAAGGGGCCATAACTTTTTCTGTCTTCCAAAAAGCCATTTTTTTTGGGGGGGGGGGGCAGAAGTAGCCTAATCTTGGGGACTTCACTGTACAATATAAATGATATGATAAAGGGGTATGCCCATCTGGACATTCATGGCATATCCCAGTGGTGGGACTCACACACGTCCTTTAGATAAGCCATAAATACAAAGATAGGACAACCCCTTTAACTTCATTCTGCAGCTCAGCACAACTATAGAAAGAACTAGTTGATGTAGTGGTGGCGGCACGAAGCGCACGGTGTCATAGCAACCAAGGACGCCGTGCGCTTGTGCACTCAGCAGGGTGGCAGGCCGGGTTTTCACAGACTGTGGTCCGTGAAAATCCACGTATGTGTAAATGCGGCCTAAGGCTGCGCCAAACGGGTGAACTGTCAATATAGAGCTAGATAAAACTTAAAGGAATATACACAGAGGGCATATGAAGTGTGGGGGGCACCAAAGAAATGCCAATCCTAGGTGTATTAGCTAGTGAAGAATTACAAAGTAAAAGATAAAATCTACCTACTTCTGAGTGAGCTAGATAAACTGGTTTTGAAATGGTATATTAACCACTTACTTTACCAGGGAGCGAAGTACGAGATAAACTCAATACACTCGTACCCTTACCGAGATGGCTTGACAGATGTAATGGATTCCTTATCCCAGAGTGGTAAAACAGGGACCTCACAGGATGTAGCATCAGAAGGTTACTTTATTCCAATTAAAATGAGCTCGACGCGTTTCGGGGATGTAAATAAATCCCCTTCCTCAGGAGAAAGATGTAGAAGCTTGTATATCTTGCTCCTGAGGAAGGGGATTTATTGTAATTCTTCACTAGCTAACACACCTAGGATTGGCATTTCTTTGGCGCCCCCATACTTCATATGCACTCTGTGTATATTCATTTTTTTACGTTTTATCTGTTCTGGTGATTGAGCAGTGTGATAGCTTTTAAAAAAAATTCTTTATATTGTTTGTTTTTATTTCACTCCTACTTCAGGACTGGATCTTATACGAGCTCTAGGCCTCATGCACAAGACCGTATTTTGCATCTACATTGTTTGCGGATAACACACGTTTATTTATGGGTCCACAAAAAAAAAAAAAAAAAAGATCCGTACATCCGCTTCATATATTATTCTGGCCCGTATCGCACATGAGAACAGTCAGTTATATTGATGGGAGTGAGAAAAATGCACAGCGCACATGGAAAGTATCTGATGGAAACATGGACACGGTCATGTGCATGAGGCTTGAAAGGAGTTGTCCAGCCTAGGAGCCAACAATCCTCATGGTCCTAACGTGTGGCTCGTTTGGTCCTCAGTGGCCACATCTGCTTGAATGATAGGTCACAGCGCCATAGCGTTCAAGCAGGTGTGACCACCAGTGATGGCCAGTTTGCAGTGTTCGCCAGCGAACACATGCGGGCTGCCATCTTAACTAACAAGTCCGGCGATGCACAGGTAAGCCCTTACCTGTGCCGCGAGCAGGTCTGAAACAAATGCGGTCACCGGGAGCAGGCAGTTCCGAGAACAGCCGCCGGGGGCCTTCATCGGGCTGTTCTCGGAACTGCCCACTCCCAGTGACCGCATTGGTTTCAGACCTGCTCGCGGCACAGGTAAGGGCTTACCTGTGCATCGCCGGACTTGTGAGTTAAGATGGCAGCCCGCATGTGTTCGCTGGCGAACATTGCAAACTGGCCATCACTGGTGACCACTAAGGACTGGAACTCACTGCAGTGGTCACGGGACAAGGCCACTTCCTGGTGTGTGGTTTTTTGTTTTGTTATGGGCCACACGTTAGGACCACAGGAATTTTCAGCTTCTAGGCCGGACTACTACTTAAAAGGGGTTTGGGGAAAAATAGTGTGCTCACGTGACCACCGGGACTGGCAGCTGGGTCCCGACCAGATGTGTTCCTGCATACTGTAAATCCGGGATCAGCAACCATCGGCACTCCCAGCATGCTCCTTCCACTTGTGTGAAAGTTTAGACAACAGCCAAGTGAGTGTGCATAATGGGAGATGTAGTTCCACAACACCTGGAGTGCCGGAGGTTGCTGACCTCTGCTGTACATGCAGCTGAACAGGAAGACTCAGGACTACATCTGGTGCTGACCTGAGTGGAAGAGCCTGCATCCAGTCCTCAGGAGACTATGTTCCCGAGACAGGTCCGCACCCAGGAGGATTTTGACCAAAGCCCGGAGAACCCCTTCAACACTCATAATCCAGTTCAATCATTGTCCCCATTAGGCACAATGGGCATGGGAGAAGCATCAGTGGGTCTTGTATGCATCTGGATGGCAGAGATCTCTACGCTGGGCTTGTAGAGGATGGCATAAATACCAGGTCTGAACGGAGTCCAATACACTCCCTTTTGAGGCCATATTTGTGTCACTTTATGGATACAATACACATATTACACACTGACAAAACTGCAGTGATCAGGGACCTGAGGCCATCCAGGTGTTGTGACACTACAAGTCCCAGACACCAGCCCTTAGGGCACACTGGGAGTTGTAGTTTTGGAGCCACAGGTTACAGATCACTGCCCTGGGGTGTGAAGATATACAGGCCATGAGAAAGCAGCAAGCACTTGGTAGTTAAACAAAGAAACATCGTTATAACAGAGCACAAGCTTTACAAGCAGCGCCCTAACACTGGTCACACTGCCACCCTGCCTGTGGCTAGCTACACTTACTAGATCCAGGCTTCACACTAAAGTGCTATCATTACTTAGAAACCCAGTTATTAGCCTCCCCCATATAGCGCTTTTTTGGATCAGTCCATACTTCAAAGTCCTTGCCTTTATAGAACAAACCATAACGTCTAAGGGGTGACTGTAACAAACAGTATTCCAGAAACTGGCACTGGCTGCTCACGTCCCGCCCGGCGGCCAGCCATTGTACAGGTATACGCCTCCCCTGTACCGGATTCACAAAGGGCACAGCATACTCCGGGGTCTACACCTGTCTTGTACTCACCGGCCCAGCTTCCCAAAACTTACCGTAGATGCTAGATCCTGCTGAGCTCAAGGACCTTTGGTGATGTCATGATCATGTGACCTGTCACATGTGTGGGAGGAGTCAGGCTCTGGGCTGTCGAAGTTTCATTTCGTTTTCTCCTGAGTACTAGGTATAGTCGGGTGAGCGCGCGCAGAAAAACGCATGCATGCTATGCTGAAATGTGAACAAACCTGAATGTGAACAACATTTCAGGCTTCGTGTACACGACTGTATTCGTAACGAGTGTGTTATGTAGGGTTTTCTTAACCCGTTCACATACCTCCCAACTTTCACACTTGCGTTGTGAGGATCCGCAGGCAGTTCCGTTGCAAATAGATATCATTTGTAAACGGTTCCAGGTGCGGATCCGTCTGACAAATGCATTGAAATTCCGGATCCGTCTCTCCGGTGTCATCTGAAAAAAACAAATCTGGTATTTATTTATTTTTTAGCATTTTTAAAGGTCTGCGTATGCGCAGACCAGGAAACCGGATCCGTTTTGCCAGAACACTAGGTACCGAATCCGGCATTAATGTATTTCAATGGAAATGAATGTGTTTCGGCAAGTGTTGTGGTAAATACCGTAAGAGGGACTGAATTGATGCATACTGAACGGATTGCTTTCCATTCAGAATGCATTAGGATAAAACTGAAGCATTTTTTCTTCCGTTATTGAGCTCCTAGGACAGAACTCAATACCGGAAGAGAATAACGCTAGTGTGAAAGTACCCAAAGAGGGACAACATGTGCGGCGCGCATCAAGGCCCTGTTTTCATACTAGGCCATACTTCTAAGGCCTCTTTCACACTACCGAATGGCTATTTCAGTGTTTTGCGGTCCGTTTTTCACAGATCCGTTGTTCCGTTTTTTTGTTTCCGTTTCGGTTCCTTTTTTCCGTATGGCGTATACAGTAATTACATAGAACAAATTGGGCTGGGCATAACATTTTCAATAGATGGTTCCGCAAAAGACGGAACGGATACGGATGCATTTCCGGATGCATTCCATTTCTTTTGCGGACCCATTGACTTTAATTGAGCCACGGAACATTATTTGCGGCCAAATATAGGACATGTTCTATCTTTGCACGGAACGGAGATGCGGAAACAGAACGCATACGGAGTACATTCAATTTTTTTTTGCGGACCCATTGAAATGAATGGTTCCGTATACGGAACGCAAAAAACGGCACGCAAAACGGAAAAAAAAAATACGGTAGTGTGAAAGAGGCCTAACTCTGCCCAAAGCATAATTACTGACTGTCAAAACTGCATTAGCTGGGGATCAGGTTAGGTGAGTGTAAGTTCCTTTATTTTTTTACAGTATGTGGAGCCCCTGGGACAATTTTTTTCCTCTTGCTCTTTAATATAAATTTAAATATTATCACGTAATTAATGGCATTATAGATAATTTAAGGTCCAAATTGCACCAAATAATGAAGTGATAGCCTAATATACAGGTAGAAACCATGCAGATAGTATAGTAAGGACAATTTAGTAAATTTATTAAGGGCTCTTTCACACCTGCGTTCTTTTCTTCCGGCATAGAGTTCCGTCGTCGGGGCTCTATGCCGGAAGAATCCTGATCAGTTTTATCCTAATGCATTCTGAATGGAGAGAAATCCGTTCAGGATGCATTAGGAAGTCTTCAGTTCCGGACCGGAACGTTTTTTGGCCGGAGAAAATACCGCAGCATGCTGCGCTTTTTGCTCCGGCCAAAAATCCTGAAGACTTGCCGCAAGGCCGGATCCGGAATTAATGCCCATTGAAAGGCATTGATCCGGATCCGGCCTTAAGCTAAAACGTCGTTTCGGCGCATTGCCGGATCCGACGTTTAGCTTTTTCTCAATGGTTACCATGGCTGCCGGGACGCTAAAGTCCTGGCAGCCATGGTAAAGTGTAGTGGGGAGCGGGGGAGCAGTATACTTACCGTCCGTGCGGCTCCCAGGGCGCTCCAGAGTGACGTCAGAGCGCCCCAAGTGCATGGATCACGTGATCGCATGGCACGTCATCCCTGCGCATGAGGCGCTCTGACGTCATTCTGGAGCGCCCCGGGAGCCGCGCGGACTGTAAGTATACCGGTCCCCCCTCCTACTATGGCAACCAGGACTTTAATAGCGTCCTGGCTGCCATAGTAACACTGAAAGCATTTTGAAGACGGATCCATCTTAAAATGCTTTCAGTTCACTTGCGTTTTTCCGGATCCGGCGTGTAATTCCGGCAAGTGGAGTACACGCCGGATCCGGACAACGCAAGTGTGAAAGAGGCCTAATGCAAATTTATGCACTAATTCCCCAGGTCAAAAAGAGGGACATTTAACCACTTCCCTTCTGCGCTACCCCCCCTTCCTGACCAGGCCTAATTTTTGCAAATCTGACATATCTAACTTTATGTGGTAATAACTTTGGAACACCTTTACTTATCCAAGTCATTCAGAGATTGTTCTCTCAAGACACATTGTACTTCATGATAGTCATAAATTTGAGTCAATATATTTCACCTATATTTATGAAAAAACCCCAAATTTACCCCAAATTTTCTAAATTTCAATTTCTTTGCTTTTAAAACAGAAAGTGATACCTCATAAAATATTTATTACTTAACATTCCCCATATGTCTACTTTATGTTGGCATCATTTTGGAAATGTCATTTTATTTTTTTAGGACGTTAGAAGGCTTAGAAGTTTAGAAGCAATTCTTCAAATTTTTAAGAAAATTGCCAAAACCCACTTTTTAAGGACCAGTTCAGGTCTGAAGTCACGTTGTGGGGCCTACATAGTGGATACCCCCATAAATGACCCCATTGTAGAAACTACACCCCTCAAGTTACTTAAAACCGATTTTACAAACTTTGTTAACACTTTAGGCGTTCCACAAGAATTAAAGGAAAATGGAGATCAAATTTTTAAATTTCACTTTTTTGGCAGATTTACTATTTTAATCCAATTTTTTCTTTAACACATTGAGGGTTAACAGCCAAACAAAACTCAATATTTATTACCCAGATTCTGCGGTTTACAGAAACACCCCGCATGTGGTCATAAACTGCTGTATGGGCATACGTCAGGGCGCAGAAGAAAAGGAACTCCACATGGTTTTTAGATGCCATATCCCATTTGAAGCCCCCCTGATGCACCCTTACAGTAGAAACTCCCAAGAAGTGACCTCATTTTGGAAACTAGGGGAAAAGGTACCAGTTTTATTGGTACTATTTTTGGGTACATATGATTTTTTGATCATTCATTATAACACTTTATGGGGCAAGGTGACCAAAAAATTGGTTGTTTTAGCAGTTTTTATTTATTTATTTTTACAGCGTTCACCTGAGGGGTTCGGTCAAGTGACATTTTTATAGAGCAGATCGTTACAGATGTGGTGATACCTAATATGTATACTTTTTCTTATTTATTTAAGTTTTACACAATAATAGCATTTTTTTTTTAAATTATGTTTTAATGTGTCCATGTTCTGAGAGCTATAGTTTTTTTTATTTTTTGAGATATTTTCTTATGTAGGGTCTAATTTTTTGCGGGATGAGGTGACGGTTTTATTGGTACCATTTCGTTGGACATACACCTTTTTGATCACTTGGTGTTGCACTTTTTGTGATGTAAGGTGAGAAAAATGACTTTTTTTGACAGTTATTTTTTATTAATTTTTTATGGTGTTTATCGGACTGGGTCGATCATGTGATATTTTATAGAGCCGACCTTAACGGATGCGGCAATACCAAATATGTCTATTTTATTTTATTTTTTCTATTTTTAACTTTTTTTTTATTCCTTACTTGGGGAATACTTTTTTTTTTACATGTGAAGCCATTTTTTTTTTAACACTTTTTTATTTATTTTATATTTGACACTTTTCGTCCACCATAAGGCCATACAACACCTCTGGGGGACATTTACTTCACTTATTATTTTTTTTCATTGTTGATTTCTCCTGTAACTGGGGCTGACATAGTAGCCCCAGTTACAGGAGAAATGCACCCCCCCAGAGAGGCTGTACAGTGCAATACAGCGCTGTACAGCCTCAGAGCAGGGCTGATCGAGGTCTCTGAAAGACCTCACACAGCTCCTGCACTCTCCGGTCCCGGCGATCACATGACCGCCGGGCTGGAACAGGAAGTGCCTAGTGCTTCCTGCTCTGCATACACAGCGCTCGGTGAGCGCTGTGTATGCAGCGATCCAGAAGGCAGGGACATCTGGGCACTGTCCCTGCCTTCTCTCTGGGTTGCCCTGCTGTCAGCGGGCAACCCGATCAGCAGCTGCACGATTAGCATGGAGCTGCAGTTTCTGAATGGACATTCTGGAACGTCCATTCAGAAATAGAGAACCACCTCCCGAACGTTTATAGTCTATGGGCAGATGGGAGGTGGTTAAGAATCAAAGAGGGACATGGGTCCAAAAAAGGGACATTTGGGAGGTATGCATTAATTTCTGTGGGGCCATGCACTCATCAGTGGTTTTTGTGGATCCTATTTTGGAACCTGTTATCATAGTCCATATTGTGGATAATAATCCTTTCTGTTGAGAAAATCGCTAAGATAAATATGCCAGACCTGCCCTCTCCTCACCACGCCCCCGTTTCAGGAACGTGACCAGGGTGGTATAGAAACACCGGTATTTTTTGCAGCCCTGTTGAAGTGAATGGGTCCGCACAAAAAATGCGGCTCGGAAGCAGAACCAAACCACGGTCGTGTGCAAGAGACCTTAGTGTTATTTACTTTTAAGAATTCATCTAAACCCTTTTTAAAACTGTCCACTGTTCCTGCTGTGACCACGTCCTGAGGTAGACTATCCCACAGATTCACAGTTCTCACAGTAGAGAAGCTTTGATGCTTCCGGAGACTGAACTTTTTCTTCTCCAGTTGGAGGCAGTGCCCCCTTGTCTTTTGAGGGCATTTTATATGGAACAGTTTTTCTCTGTATTTTTTGTATGGCCCATTTGTATAGGTTAATCATGCCCCCCCCCTTAGACATCTCTTCTCAAGACTAAATAAATGCAATTCTTTTACTCTTTCTTCATAACCAAGACCCTCCATGCCCCTTATCAGTTTAATTGCTCCCCTCTGTACTTTTTCCAGCTGCAGTGAGTCCTTTCTATGGACTGGTGCCCAGAACTGAACTGCATATTCCAGATTAGGCTGCACCAACGCTTTGTAAAGTGGTAATATTACATCCCTGCCCAGCGAGTCCATGCCTCGTTTAATGCATGACAATATCCTGGTGGCCTTAGAAGCAGCTGATTTACATTGTGTGCTGTTATATAATCTATGATTTACAAGGACACCCAAATCCTTCTCTATAAGTGACTCCCCCAGTGTTACATCACCGAGTCCTAGGACATATGAAGCACACAGATTATTACTACCAAGATGCATAACTTTACATTGATCCACATTGAACCTCATTTGCCAAGTTGATGCAAGTCAGCTTGTAGTTTATGGACATCTTCCATAGACTGCACAGTACTAAACAGCTTAGTGTCATCTGCAAAAATAGAGATGGTGCTATTAAGCCTGTCCTCGATATCATTAATAAATAAATTAAATAATAAAGGGCCCAGCACTGAACCTTGGGGTACACCGCTTATAACCCGGGACCTTTCTGAATAGGAATCATTGACCACAACTCTCTGGACACGGTCCTTCAGCCAGTTTTTAATCCAATTACAAACTATACTTTCCAAGCCTATAGGTCTATAATTACCTGTGGAGGACCTAGATCCTTTTTTGAATATGGGCACCACATTTGCCTTGCGCCAATCACTAGGCACTGTACCAGTACCTAGAGAATCTTTAAAAATTATAAACAGGGGCACAACAATGACTGAACTGAGCTCCTCCTGATAGGTCATTGATATCAGATCGGCAGAGGGTCCAACACCAGGGAACCCCCGCCAATCAGCTGTATGAGTGCGTACGTCTCTCGTCTCTTCCTGCTCACCGCTGCTGTCTATTGCAAAGACTATAGACAGCAGCAGTGGACAGTAAGGGAGACAGCACGTACGCACTCATACAGCTGATTGGCAGGGGTTCTCTGGTGTTGGACCCCCTGCCGATCTGATATTAATGACCTATCCTAAGGGAAAGATCTGCCCCTGTTCTGTGTTTAGAACCACACCTGGTTTTGTCTCAGAATAAGGCCTCATGCACACAACTGTAGTTATGGTCCGCATCCGAGCTGCAGTTTATGCGGCTCGGATGCGGACCCATTCCCTTCAATGGGGCTGCAAAAGATGCGGACAGCACTCAGTGTGCTGTCCGCATCCATTGCTCCGTTCCGAGGCCCCGCAAAAAAAATATAGCATGCCCTATTCTTGTCCGTTTTGCGGACAAGAATAGGCATGTCTACAATGGGCCACCCGTTCCATTCGTCAAATTGCAGAAGGCACACGGGTGGCTTCCGTTTTTTGCGGACTGCAAAAAACTGCACGGTCGTGTGCATGAGGCCTAGCTGTTGGAAATAACTGATCAAACAACTGAAGTGTGAACTTAGCCTAATATGTATGAGGCCCTCCTGACTCCCTCAGCAGTAAATGTCGGAGAAAGGGCTTATGCACATGGTCATAACTGTTTTTAACACAGATACCGGCCATGTGCATTCCACATTTTGCGGAACCAAACATCCTGCCATTTATAGAACAGTCCTATCCTTGTCCGTAAAACGGACAAAAATAGGAAATGTTCTATGTTTTTGTGGGACCACAAAACGGACATATGGATGCGGACCAGCACATGGCATGCTGTCTGCATCTTTTGCAACCCCATTGAAGTGAACGGGTCCACATCGACCCACTAAAAATGCAGATTGGTGGCGGACAAAAAACGCGGTCGTGTGCATGAGCCCTAAAGAAGGATTTGGCACATTAAATTTCAATAGTCACAATCCTGTTCTCAGGGAAATAATCCACCCGCCATGCCATGTTTGTCCATGGCTTTCTCCCCGCTCATTCACAACACTGGGGTGAGCGCGCATGTGTGAGGGGGAGTGAGAGTGTCCTCCATAGGCCATTGTCCCTTTGCTTGCTTTACTCACTTCCTCCAGAGGATTCTTGTCCCCACTGGAGGCTTGTGTGAGCAGGAGTATCATTGCCTTTGATTATGCTGCCACCCACTGGTTATACTAGTCACAGTATATACCTACTAACCAGTACAGTATGATCAGTGAGCTCCAAGGATGAGAGCATTATCAGGACTCTCATGTGAAAGCCTGGCCAAGGATCAGAAACCTTTTATCTAGGTTTGGTGGGGTGAAAAAATCATTGAGATGCAAATAAAGCAGCAGTATTTCTCAGGAAACCTTGTATATGGCAGAGATGTCAATATGGGAAAGCCCTTCACAAGGTGATACATGCTGAGCAGGCGGAGGTGAAAATGGAAGTGGCCATTAGAGGGCAAGACTTACATAATAGGGTGTGACTAATCTGTATAACCCCTTAAAGGGAACCTATTACCTGGATTTTGGGTATAGAGCTGAGGACATGGGTTGCTAGATGACCGCTAGCACATCCGCAATACCCAGTCCCCATAGCTCTGTGTGCTTTTATTGTGTAAAAAAACGATTTTATACATATGCAAATTAACCTGAGATGAGTCAGAGCTTGAAAATATGACTCTTCTCTGGTCACACAAGTAAGGCCTCGTTCACACTTCAGTGTTTGGTCAGTGATTTCCATCAGTGATTTGTGAGCCAAAACCAGAAGTGGAGCCTCCACAGACATGAGGTAGAAGGGAAAGATCTGCTCCTGTTCTGTGTTTAGAGCCGCACCTGGTTTTGGCTCACAAATCACTGACCAAACACTGAAGTGTGAACGAGGCCTAAGATATGACTCTTTTATGTTAATTTACATATGTATCAAATCGTTTTTTTTACGCAATAAAAGCACACAGAGCTATGGGGACTGGATATTGCGGATGTGCTAGCGGCCATCTGCAACCCATGTCCTCAGCTCTGTACACAAAATCTAGGTGACAGGTTCCCTTTAAGGACCCTGAGATTTTCCATTTTTATGTTTTCGTTTTTCACTCTCCGCCTGGCCCCATTTATGGTTGCATACCATGTAGTAGGAAGCGGGAAAAAAAATTCCAAATAGGGTAGAGTTGGGAAAAAACACAGTTTTTTTATTTTTTATTGTTATCTTAATTCTCCAGGTCAGTACGGTTACAACGATACCACACTTGTATAATTTGTCTTGCGTTTTAATACTAAAAACAAATGTAAACCTTTCTTTGTGGGATTTTTTTATAACCATATTCTGACCTCTATAACTTTTTTGTAGTTATGTGTAAAGGGCTGTGTGAGTCATTTTTTGTGGGACGATCTGTTCTTTTTAGTGATACCAATTTGAAGTGTGTGCGGCTTTTTGATCACTTTTTATAAAAAGAAAAATGGCAAATTGGCTGTTCCCGTTACGCCATTTGCCATATGCCATTAATATTGTTATATTTTAATTGTATGGGCATTTTCGCACTTGGCGATGCCCATGATATTTTTTTTTTTATTGGTTAAGTATTTTTATTTTAAGGAAAGGGGGATGATTTGAACTTTTAGGTTTTTTATTTTTATTTGTAAAAAACAATTTTTTACTTTTTTCACCTTTTTTTTAGGTCACCTTAGGTGACAATGCAGAGGAAAAAAAAGCAGGCTGGTTTGAGAGCTGCATTTATACAAGCAGGCAAATAACGCAAGTTTGTGAGCATTCACGTGTTTGATTTTAAGTGTGTGTTTGTATTAAGTGACTTTAGGCTACTTTCACATTTGCGTTCGGGGCTCCGCTTGTGAGTTCCGTTTGAAGGCTCTCACAAGCGGCCCCGAACGCATCCGTCCAGCCCTAATGCATTCTGAGTGGATGCGGATCCGCTCAGAATGCATCAGTCTGGCAGCGTTTGGGCTCCGCTCAGCAGGCAGACACCTGTCCGCCTGGCTGTGAGGAGGCAAACGGATCCGTCCAGACTTACAATGTAAGTCAATGGGGACGGATCCGTTTTAATTTGACACAATATGGCTCAATTTTCAAACGGATCCGTCCCCCATTGACTTTCAATGTAAAGTCTGGACTGATCCGTCTGCGGCTACTTTCACACTTAGAATTTTTTTTACAATGTAATGCAGACGGATCCGTTCTGAACGGATCCGTCGTCTGCATTTTATGAGTGGATCCGTCTCAGACGGATCCGCTCTGAACGCAAATGTGAAAGTAGCCTTAGGAGGGGACTACAGTAAGTTAGATTCTTATCACTGCATTATATTGTATTTTTCTATTTTCTTGCGTAATCCCCACTTAGTATGTGTTCCATTATTTTTTTGAATCAGATAATTTTTTATTATGAATTTTTCTTTTTCATCATCAAATGACAGTCAAATCAAATATCCAATCATCAAAAAGACATCAGGTACAAAGGGTAAAAGTACAAAATATTACACATGCACATTGTACATAATATACATCCTATGACCGTAAGACATCGTAGGAATTTACACAATAGATCTAGACCTTTATTTATCTATTTGTTTTCTCCCTCAACAAACATCCCTATAAACAGCCCCCCCCCCTCCCCTCCCAATCTTTCCAAGAGCAGGACATCATTGCAATAAGAGCATAACTACCTCCAAATTCCTTTTCTCCTCATCATATCGGCACCTGTTCGATTGATCTCAATATACATTACAAGCAATGAGCCCCAAGTAAGTAAACTCCCATACAGTTATGGCACTCAGTCCACGGTCACACATCACACATCAGACACCAACAATCGTACACCACACATTCCACCTATCACCAGATTGTACACAGTCACTTCCCCAGATCAGCCTTACCGGGCACTCAGAGCACTCCTCGTCAATGCTAGCCAAGGACTACAGCATCCCGACCTATCTATCCAGCTACCCCAGATAGCCTCAAATTTAGTCAAGCATTTTCTTTTCTGGTATACACCCCTCTCAAGACGCACTACCACATTCATTCTAGCAACATATTCCGGTACTTCCGGGGGTATCCCCTGTATCCATTTTGCTGCAATAGTCTTCCTCGCCTGATAAAGCATCCTTTCTATTCCCATAGCTACTGTAGACTGCAAATTTTCCTCTGGCAGTATTCCCAGAATACAAATTTTTGGATCCATTTTAAATTTAGTACTATGTACCTTATTAACAAGATGTAGTATTGATCTCCAATAAGAGGTCAGTGAAGGGCATGACCATAACATATGCAGAAGATCAGCTTCGGCGCTACCACATTTCGGACAATTGGGACTATCCCTGCAACCCACTTTATGTAGAAATACCGGAGTCCTATATACTCTGTGCACTAGATACAGCTGGGAGAGACGTGCCGCCTCACTGAGAGATAGATTGGGAGTAAGCGCTACTACCTCTGACCATTGCACATCTGTAAGCCCACCCAAATCTCTTTCCCATTGCTGTCTACATTTTAGCGGGTATCCTTTAAGAAAATCCTCTAGTAAGGCCTGATACATCACGGAGATTGCCCCTTTCACCGAACCAGCAGCCACCACTGTGTTCAGCGCATGAGTGGACATAAATACTATTGGGGCCACTTTAGCCTGAGCATCTAGTGCATGCCTGAGCTGAAGATATCTATAGAACTGCGAGGAAGGAAGCCCAAACTCCGAGCATAGCTGTTGATATTGCTTTAATACCCCACCTGAGAAGATATGGCCCAAATTCCATACTCCCTTGTTATTCCACCCAGAAAACCCAGTTAGACCTTCCAACTCTGACAGTGCTGGGTTCCTCCAAATAGGCGAGATATTGACATATCCCTCTAATCCCAAGATATGTTTGGTTTTACACCAGACTTTCCTCATGAGCACTAGTATTGGGATACGCCCTACATCTTCCTTTACCCTACCTTCAATGGCCGTCAACGGGGGAGATCTATTCGATGCCCACTCCATCAATCGTCCACTCTTCATGCCTGGGCTACCCCCCACTCCCCACCCTTTAAAATGCTGCAACTGGGCCGATAGAAAATAAAGTAAAGGGTTGGGCAGAGCAAGTCCCCCTGCATCTTTGTTCCTCTGTAGCGTTTCATACTTTATCCTTCCCCTATTACTTTTCCACAGAAAAAAAACTAAACAATCGTAAGATTTTGTGAAAGTAATGCACGGGAATCCAAACAGGGGAGTTGTGCAGGACATAAAGCAATTGCGGCATAAGGATCATTTTCAACAAATTTCCCCTTCCTATCACTGACAAAGGCAGTTTATGCCACACTGTGATCTTATTTTTAAATTTCTCCAACAAGGGTAGGAGGTTACTGGTAATATAATCTGCAGGGTTCATGGACACTGTTACCCCAAGATACTTAAAGGATTGCACCACCTTAAGTCCGGAGAAGGCAGCAGTGCGTGACGGTACTTGAGAGGATACTGGAAGAATCACTGACTTATCCCAGTTTACTAGTAATCCAGACTGGTCGCCAAACTGAGACACCACAGATACAGTCATGTGAAAAAATTAGGACACCCTTTGAAAGCATGTGGTTTTTTGTAACATTTTTAATAAAAGGTTATTTCATCTCCGTTTCAACAATACAGAGAGATTAAAGTAATCCAACTAAACAAAGAAAACTGAAGAAAAGTCTTTTCAAGATCTTCTGTAAATGTCATTCTACAAAAATGCCTATTCTAACTGAGGAAAAAGATAGGACACCCTTGCCCCTAATAGCGAGTGTTACCTCCTTTGGCTGAAATAACTGCAGTGAGACGGTTCTTGTAGCCATCTACCAGTCTTCGACATCGGTCTGAGGAAATTTTACCCCACTCCTCAATGCAGAACTTTTTCAGCTGTGAGATGTTTGAGGGGTTTCTTGCACGTACAGCCCTTTTCAAGTCACCCCACAGCATCTCAATGGGATTCAAATCTGGACTTTGACTTGGCCATTCCAGGACTCTCCATTTCTTCTTTTTCAGCCAATCTTTGGTTGATTTACTAGTATGTTTTGGGTCATTGTCATGTTGCATGGTCCAGTTCCGCTTCAGCTTTAATTTTCTAACTGATGGTCTCACATGTTCTTCAAGCACCTTCTGATACACAGTAGAATTCATCGTGGATTCTATGATGGTGAGCTGACCAGGTCCTGCTGCAGCAAAGCAGCCCCAAACCATGACACTTCCACCTCCATGCTTCACAGTTGGTATGAGGTTCTTTTCTTGGAATGCTGTGTTTGGTTTACGCCAAACATGTCCTCTGCTGTTGTGTCCAAATAATTCAATTTTGGACTCATCTGTCCAAAGAACATTATTCCAGAAGTCCTGGTCTTTGTCAACTTTATCTCTGGCAAATGTCAGTCTGGCCTCGATGTTTCTCTTGGAAAGCAAAGGTTTCCTCCTTGCACACCTCCCATGCAAGTTAAACTTGTACAGTCTCTTTCTGATTGTAGAGGCATGTACTTCTACATCAACAGTAGCCAGAGCCTGCTGTAGTTCTCGAGATGACACTTTAGGGTTTTTGGAGACCTCTTTTAGCATCTTGCGGTCTGCTCTTGGGGTGAACTTGCTGGGGCGACCAGTCCTGGGCATGTTGGCAGTTGTTTTGAAAGCCCTCCACTTGTAGACTATCTTCCGGACAGTGGAATGGCTGATTTCAAAATCTTTTGAGATCTTTTTAAATCCCTTCCCAGACTCATAGGCTGCTACAATCTTTTTTCTGAAGTCCTCTGACAGCTCTTTTGCTCTCACCATGGTGCTCACTCTCACTTCAACAGTCAGGAGCACACCAAACTAAATGTCTGAGGTTTAAATAGGGCAAGCCTCATTCAACATGCAGAGTAACGATCTACTAATTATGTGCACCTGGTGTGATATACCTGTGTGAGATCTGAGCCAATTTAAGAGGGAATACATGTGAGGGTGTCCTATCTTTTTCCTCAGTTAGAATAGGCATTTTTGTAGAATGACATTTACAGAAGATCTTGAAAAGACTTTTCTTCAGTTTTCTTTGTTTAGTTGGATTACTTTAATCTCTCTGTATTGTTGAAACGGAGATGAAATAACCTTTTATTCAAAATGTTACAAAAAACCACATGCTTTCAAAGGGTGTCCTAATTTTTTCACATGACTGTATTACTGCATCCATATACTTTTCCAGATCATTCACATATATCAATGTATCATCCGCATATAACGATACTCGCTCCTCCATTGAGCCCCGCAATAACCCACCCACCGAAGAAGTAGAACGCAGGATACAAGCTAAGGGTTCAATGGCTATCGCAAATAATAACGGAGACAGCGGACAGCCCTGTCTTGTCCCCCTCTCCAAAGCAATAGTTGACGATAAATGCCTATTAACTCGAACTCTAGCCCTGGGTTCACAGTACAAAAGTTTAACCCACTTCATAAAATCCATTCCGAAGCCCATCTTAGCCATGACCGCCCACAAGTAATCCCACTCAACACTGTCAAAAGCCTTGGCAGCATCAAGAGAGACCACCGCGGCCCTGTTATCCGACACATCCCTACCCTCCAACTGGAGGTTCAGGAATAGCCTCCTAAGATTTAAAGCCGTGGATTTACCAGGCATAAAACCGGACTGGTCATCATGAATAATGGTGTGAATAACTCTGTTTAATCGATTAGCTAGAATTTTTGCCAAGAGTTTAACATCAACCGTCAGGAGAGAAATGGGCCTATATGAATCTACCAAAGCTGGATCCTTACCCGGTTTGGGTATTACTACAACTATAGCCTCTCTCATGGAGGAAGGCAAAATACCACTACCAAAAGCATACTTAAATACTGCAAGCAGGTGCGGAAGTAGCAGTTCTCCATGTTTTTTATAGAATTCCCCAGGGAGACCGTCTCCACCCGGTGCCTTCTCATTAGGCAAAGACTTTAGTGCCTCTTCCAATTCCTCCAACGTAATATCCTCCTCAAGGAGCGCCCTATTTTCCTCAGACAGGACAGGCATTTCAATGCCCTCCAAATATCTAGACCTACAGGAATCAGTGGCGACCAGCCTGGACCTATAAACCTCTTTAAAGTGTACATAGAACTCTTCCAGAATGTTCTCATTTCCCACCACCATTTGTCCATTCCCTCCCCTAAGTGAGGTGATAGAGGAAGGACCCTGCTGAGCCCTAGAAATCACAGCTAACAAATGACCTGCACTTTCACCTTCAGCGAAATATCTTTGGGTCGTAAACAACCTTTTATCCTCCGCTCTAGCCTGTATATGTTCCTTCAGAAGATTCTGGGCTTCCTTCCATCGCAGCTCCCCAGCTACCGTGGGCCGTGCAACATAATCGGCCTCTAAATGCGTAACCCGATCCGAGAGTTCCTTGTCCAGAGCACGACTTTTAGATTTTTTAACGCTGATATGTTTAATGTAGAGCCCCCTCACATATGCCTTCATAGCATCCCACACCACATCTAGCGACGCCGAGCCCACATTAATAGACAAAAAATCAGCCACAGCCCCGGATATCACAGTACCAGTATCCACTATTGACAACCAGAATGGGTTCAAGCGCCATATAGGTCTTACAGCATGTGTCTGGGGACCCACTTCCAGAGTTATCAATAATGGAGAATGGTCAGATATGCTACGAGGTAGATACAAAATTTTCTTTGTCAGGGTCACTAAAGATAAGGATCCAATAGCCAAGTCTATTCTGGACAAGGAACCATGTGTGGTGGAATGACAGGAAAATTGACGTTGTGTAGGATACAAAGTTCTCCATATATCACATAGATCCACCTCTGACAACAACCGTGCCAGAGAAGTAGAAGCAGCGGAGCATGTTCCCAGCCCATTATGGAATTTATCCAAGGAGCCATTAAGATACATATTAAAATCCCCTATTGCCAGCAGCGGAATTGATGGGAACTTAGACTTGAAGGAGATAATCAGCTTCATAACTTCAGCTGAATATGGGGGGGGAACATACACCGCCGCCAAAACAATCCTGAATTGAAAAATACTACAACTCAGACACACAAACCTCCCACCATCATCAATATATGAGTCAAACACAGTAAATGGTATAGATCTATGAACCAGGATGGTAACCCCCCTAGCATGTGTGGAGTGAGTAGAGTGACATTCATAACCTACCCACGCTCTATGCGCCAAGTGCGTCCTATCAACATTTAAATGGGTCTCAGACAAACAAACAATAGCTGGTTGTACATCCCTCAGGGCATGAAATATTGCTGCACGCTTAGAAGCTTGTGACATGCCCCGCACATTCCAGGCTACTATGTTAACAGAAGACATCGCGAGCATATAAAATCAGATACAAGAACCAGTGCCGATAGATCCATATTAACCTCGACTCTGAGGTAAATGTAAGAATAGAGCCTGCTCCCAGAATCCCACCCTCCCCCCCAACATTCGTAAACATATTGTAAGTTATAAATCTGATGTATAGGGGTACACCATACATACACAAAGTGAACCTAACTGCCACGGTTAGTGGTATATGCACAAGAATACAGAAGTGTAGTTTCCTATCACTTAGTGACGCATCAGCCTGGATAACTATAAGAACAAACTACTCATCCTCCTACCCTGCCCTATAATTACCTAAACAGAGTAGAAAAAACAACCGACTTTAAGTCAGGATATATAGCCGCCCTATCATATACGGAAACAACAGAGTACCATACATTTATAACTGGCAGTAAAAACTATCAGTAAGTAAACATTATAATAGAAAAAGTTCTATCAATAATATCACCAAGTCCTCAGGTATTGTTGCCACGCTGATCCTTCTCATGAATGTCCAGCCATTGACACGCTTCAACCGGATCCTCAAACATGTGCGTGGACCCATGCGCCACAACCCGAAGTTTAGCCGGGTATAACATGGAGTAAGGCCATTGCAAAAGCCTCAGACGCCTCTTTACGTCCAGAAATTTCGCCCTCCTTTTCTGAATTTCTGCAGAAAAATCCGGAAACATCAGGACTCTGCTACCAGCAATCTGGATGTCAGGAGTATCCCTGGCAGCTTTAAGAATGGCATCACGGTCCCTGTAGTGCAGAACTTTAATCAGGAGAGGTCTTGGAGGCGCTCCCGGAGGTGGAGGCCGAAACGGCACCCTGTGGGCCCGCTCTATTGCAAAAAGTGGGGATAGCTTTTCTTTGCCAATAGTGTCCACCAGCCACTTTTCCATATACGAAACCGGATCCGAACCTTCAGTGCGTTCCGGTATCCCAATAAAGCGCACATTATTGCGCCTCAGACGATTTTCCATATCATCAGACTTGGCTATCAGTAATGACACATTATGAATAACTCGCTGCAAGTCTCTCTTAACAGGTGGCAACTGATCTTCCATATCGCTGACGCGACCCTCGAGTTCTCCCACTCTCTCCTTAAATTGCCGCATATCTTGGCGGATTAATAAAACTTCCTCCTTGAGGCCTCCCATATTAGCATTCAGTGATGTGAGAGCTGCGCTGCACTGCGCTACCATTTTGTATACGTCCGCAATGGTAGGTTCAGGGACAGGCTCCGTCTCCGGTAGCAATACTGGACCCCCTTTCTGTTTTACAATCGAGGCATAAGTGGCTGCCTCCGGAGGCTCCGCTCCCCTCACCTCATCAGACACTTCAGCCTCAGGCTCCGGATCAGTAGCCGCAGCGGCCGGGGTGCGGGCGAACCTCTCAAGCTTTACCGCCACATCAGTGAGCTTCGCAGCTTGTGCGGCGCCATCTTGTTTGGACGGAGTGTCCGTGCCGCCGTCTCTACCCTCCTTTTCCCTCTGCTTCTGCCGGGTCATGATAATACCGGGATTCACCCCAGCGTCCAGGGAAGCTTCGGTGTGCTGTCGGCTGTCTCTGGAGTTAGGCAGGAGGTGAGCAGACATGAAAATCAGGATTCTTCCCAGGAGCTCTACGCCATGCGTCTTCCTACATCGGCAGTCAGGCCACGCCCCATGTGTTCCATTATTGACAGTGCAGTCCAGTGCACATCTTGTCTAATGTATGCAGTCCTGGAACATCCGTTCCAAGGGTGCATATCTTTGTTCAAAATGTGAGCAAATTGCCCGTTTAGAATCGCACATCGAGTATTTAAACGGGTGAATTTCAACACTGAGAAGTGTTGACAATTTGGAAAAGAGTTTGCTGCTCATTGAGCAAGTACTCGATGGGGTAGATGTGGGGGAGGATGTTAGCGAGGAGGCTCAGTAAAGTGAGGTAGCTAGCTAGGTAACAATTAGAAAGCGGGGTAGAGGGAAAAGTGCCAGGGAGGCTAGCCCTGATCTGACACACCTCAACAAGTTTGCACGGTTGGCAGATGAGGGGGATGTCAGTTTAGGGAGAGCACTGCTGCAGCCGGACACTTCCTCTGCCAGTCAGGGGAAGATGAGCTCCAGTACGCAGGGGACCAGGAGTGCAGGGCAGGGCAGACAGGTGCTGGTAGTGGAAGACTCAATTATTAGTGGTACAGATAGGGTGATCTGTCACAAACACCGGGATTGTCAAACGGTGTGTTGTCTTTCTGGTGCTTGTAAGAAAAATGTATGTGTGAATATGATATATATGTATATTTAACATGTCTCGAAAACCAAATCTCTATACAGTATGCTTTTGTATTGTAAACTAACCTGTATCGCTACAGACGTATTTACAATAAAAATGTTTTAAAAACTAAAAGTGCCCTGTCGGACCCAGAAAGAAGTACAACAGCATCTTAAAAAGATCAAAATAGACAAATCGCCAGGACCAGATGGCATATACCCCCGTATCCTAAAATAATTAAGTAATGTCATAGCCAGACCCTTTTTTCTGAGATTTAAGAACTCTATACTGACAGGGAGTGTTTCACAGGATTGGTGCATAGCAAATGTAGTCCCAATTTTAAAAAAGGGTCCAAAAAAAGAGCCTGGAAACTATAGGCCGGTAAGTTTAACATCTGTCGTGGGTAAACTGTTTGAAGGTTTTCTAAGAGATGCTATCTTGGAGTATGTCAATGCAAATAACGCCATATCAGCATGGCTTCATGAGGGATCGGTCATGAGGAGGTAACTTCTAGACTTGACAACGGCAAATCAATGGATGTCATATATCTGGACTTCTCCAAAGCATTTGACACTTTACCGCATAAAAGGTTAGTATATAAAATGAGAATGCTTGGACTGAGAAAACATGTCTGTATGTGGGTAAGTAACTGGCTCAGTGATAGAAAACAGAGGGTGGTTATTAACTGTACACACTCAGATTGGGTCACTGTCACTAGCGGAGTACATCAGGGGTCAGTATTGGGCCCTGTTCTCTTCAATATATTTATTAATTATCTTGTTGAAGGCTTGCACAGTAAAACTTTGCAGGTGAAACTCAACTGTGTAATGTAATTGACACGGAAGAGGACAGTATACTGTTACAGAGGGATCTGGATAGATTGGAGGCTTGGGCAGATAAGTGGCAGATAAGGTTTAACACTGAAAAATGTAAGGTTATGCACATGGGAAGGAAAAATGCAAGTCACCCGTACATACTAAATGGTAAAGCACTGGGTAACACTGACATGGAAAAGGATCTAGAAATTTTTGTGAACAGCAAACTAAGCTGTAAAATCCAGTGTCAGGCAGCTGCTGCCAAGGCCAATAAGATAATGGATTGCATCAAAAGGGGCATAGATGCCTGTGATGAGAACATAACCCTACTACTTTACAAATCGCTAGTCAGACCACACATGGAGTACTGTGTACAGTTCTGGGCTCCTGTGAAGAAGGCAGACATAGCAGAGCTGGAGAGGGTCCAGAGGAGGGCAACTAAAGTAATAACTGTAATAAAATTAGAACAGAGAATGGTAGGGCACACCAATATTCGGTACTACACAGATGATTATACAAATGTTTTATTAGTGATATACACTGTTAAATGAACTTGCATACAATATAAAATATAACACTCCTAAAATTACTGGACTAAAATACATTCATATACTAAAATACTAAAAGACCATTGAATACATTCAAACCCAATAAAATCGAGTAATATTGGATAATTGCATAATTTAGTTGTATGGTATAAATAATGTCCTTCCAGATGGGTGCTTATCACCCAATCAATACCCCAAAAGTGGAATTGGGGCTACACCTGTTTCTAAAGTCCTTTTGATTGAGGGCTTTTTTAATAGTCACTGCTGCTGTTGCGACTCAATGGTCGTTATATATGTTATCGATACACTCTTGCTGCTAGATAGTACAAAAAGAGCCGAAGCAATTATACTCACAATTGTAACGTAGTATTGTCGGCTTTAGTTAATCACAGGTGGCGTCCCACGTGTGGTAAATGATACTTGTACAAATTGCAGCAAATAGGAGTGATGCGGTTTTGGGATCCTTGATATTGTTCATATAGCCGTACTGTGTTTGGAGATCAGTCGGTGATGTATACCTTCTATCTTTGGATGCTTTACAGAAGTGGACTCTGCCACGAGGCCGACTCTCCAAACAAACAGATATCCGGCTTGCCTTGAATTTTTCAAGTTGAGAAATCAGCGATCCCTTTTTTTTCTTTATGTTTCCTTTTTCTTTTTCTTTTAGCGCTTTTAGGTCCTCCGGTATAGTACTTTATTCCATGGGGAAGTTACCAAACATGTTTCGGAGTTAACTACGACTCCTTCTTCAGTGGCTGAACTGCCCTTTTCCATGGGCAGTTCAGCCACTGATGAAGGAGTCGTAGTTAACTCCGAAACATGTTTGGTAACTTCCCCATGGAATAAAGTACTATACCGGAGGACCTAAAAGCGCTAAAAGAAAAAGGAAACATAAAGAAAAAAAAAGGGATCGCTGATTTCTCAACTTGAAAAATTCAAGGCAAGCCGGATATCTGTTTGTTTGGAGAGTCGGCCTCGTGGCAGAGTCCACTTCTGTAAAGCATCCAAAGATAGAAGGTATACATCACCGACTGATCTCCAAACACAGTACGGCTATATGAACAATATCAAGGATCCCAAAACCGCATCACTCCTATTTGCTGCAATTTGTACAAGTATCATTTACCACACGTGGGACGCCACCTGTGATTAACTAAAGCCGACAATACTACGTTACAATTGTGAGTATAATTGCTTCGGCTCTTTTTGTACTATTGAGCAGCAAGAGTGTATCGATAACATATATAACGACCATTGAGTCGCAACAGCAGCAGTGACTATTAAAAAAGCCCTCAATCAAAAGGACTTTAGAAACAGGTGTAGCCCCAATTCCACTTTTGGGGTATTGATTGGGTGATAAGCACCCATCTGGAAGGACATTATTTATACCATACAACTAAATTATGCAATTATCCAATATTACTCGATTTTATTGGGTTTGAATGTATTCAATGGTCTTTTAGTATTTTAGTATATGAATGTATTTTAGTCCAGTAATTTTAGGAGTGTTATATTTTATATTGTATGCAAGTTCATTTAACAGTGTATATCACTAATAAAACATTTGTATAATCATCTGTGTAGTACCGAATATTGGTGTGCCCTACCATTCTCTGTTCTAATTTTATTACTGTTTTTTGAGGATTGGGTGAATCCTTTTGGTAGGTGCACCCATTTCCATTCTTGAGCTTATAGGTGAGCCCTCTCTAATTACTTGTATATAAAGTAATAACTGGAATGGGGGGATTATAGTACCCTGAAAGATTATCAACATTAGGGTTATTCACTTTAGAAAAAAGACGGCTGAGGGGAGATCTAATAACTATGTATAAATATATCAGGGGTCAGTACAGAGATCTATCCCATCCTCTATTTATCCCCAGGACTGTGACTGTGACGAGGGGAGATCCTCTGCGTCTGGAGGAAAGAAGGTTTGTACACAAACATAGAAGAGGATTCTTTACGGTAAGAGCAGTGAGACTATGGAAGCTCTCTGCCTGAGGAGGTGCTGATGGTGAGCTCACTAAAAGAGTTCAAGAGGGGCCTGGATGTATTTCTGTAGTGTAATAATATTACAGGATATAGCTACTAGAGAGGGGTCGTTGATCCAGGGAGTTATTCTGATTGGAGTCAGGAAGGAATTTTTTTTCCTTAAGTGGGGAAAATTGGCTTAAACCACACAGTTTTTGTTTTGTTTGCCTTCCTCTGGATCAACTTGCAGGATAACAGGCCGAACTGGATGGACAAATGTATTTTTTCGGCCTGATATACTAATTTACAATAACTGGCAATCATTAGATTGTCCATTGTGTTCATTGATGGCTATATAGCCATCATTGAGAACTTTATTTGCACTATAACAATACAATGCTGCCACCTAGTGGCCTGTATTGACATATTCCTGAAATAGATACCGAAGCCTGCTTGAGGCTTTGGGCTACTTCAGAGATGTAACAGATTCCTCGATCTGAGTCAGGGAATGCTGTTACCGAAGCGGAAGCACGCAACTTCCACTTCCGGGCTGATCAGATTATGGCTGATCTCATGCATGTGCCACGGGTCTCTGTTATTTAATATAGCAGAAACCCGGCGGCTATGGTGCCTGCTGCACATGTGAGCTGGCGCTATGTTTAGGGGCCAGACTTCAGCCATACATATATAGCAGAGGTCCTTAAGGGGTTAAACCCTCCCTGATATCGCGATTTTCTGTTTATGTTTTTTACTCCCTGCCTTCCCAGAACCATATTTTTTTTATTTTTCCAATCAAATAGCCGTATGAGGGCTTTTTTTTTTTTTTTTGCGTGACTTTCTAATGCCACCATTAAATATTGCAAATGATGTAGTGGGAAGCTGGAAAAACATGTGGTGGAATTGGGAAAAAAGCTATTCTGCCACAGTTTTATGGGTTTTGTGTTTAAACTGTTTTCTGTGTGGTAAAACTGCCCTGTTCCCTTTAGTCTCTGGGTAAGTACAATTACAACAATACCACAGTTATATAGTGTTTCTTGTGTTTTAATACTGAAAAAAAAATAAAAACTTTGGATTTTTTTTTTTTTTTCTTTTCATTCCAAATTCTGATCCCCATAACTTTTTTATGGTAAGGTCCACAGAGCTATGTGAGGGCTCATTTTTTGCAGGATGATCTGTAGTTTGTAATGATATAGTTAGTAATTGTAGGGTGTGTATGACTTTGTAATCATTAAAAAAGGGAGGTGAAGCAATGAAAAAACATAAAATCTGACATATTGTTTTTTTTTCTTCTGTTATGCTATTCACCATACATTTTTTCATTTTATTAGTGCAGATTTTCAGACACGGCGATGCCCATGATGTTTTTTTTTTTATTTTATTTTAGGGAAAGGGGGAATGGTTTGATTTTTTTTTTTAACCTTTTTGTTACTTTTTTTAGGCCCCCATGTGGACCCCAACATTCAATTAGATTGCAATTTGTATAAAGTAATGGAATTACCCGTGCCTGGAAACCACGTGCATCTAGGATTTTTGCCTTTTAGACCATGGCATCTGAGTGGTTGAATGTCCACGATCAGCATTACTGCCGATCACAGTGATTAGAACTGGGTATCTGCTGTGGGAAACAGCAGGTGCCCGGTGGCTATGGTGCTTGCTCTGCGCCAAAGCAGTTGCCATCTTTAAAGACCTAAGATCCACCGTACGTTTTAAATACAGTTGTTTAAATGTAAACATATTTTTAAAAACATTTATCGTAGAGAAGAACCAGTGATGAACCCCTTCACAAGAACAAGATGTGGTGAAGAAATTACACTCCTTGTGGCCAGTATGTTTCCTAAATCCATTCTCCACATATCTAAGAAATTTCCCTCTCTCTACATGTACCCCAAAATTTACCTCTTTCAATGAAAAAGAAGTAAAGAAAAAGGATCCGCTGCTCAACTTAGTAAAAGGTATGTACATGCAAAAGTATTAAAACGGGTTACTTTATTCAGATGATGGATTCCGCGGCACACTAAAATAAGGGGGCGTGTCTTGAATTGATTGACATAAAAAAACACTACTTTAACCCTTAGGATACTTTTTTTTTTTTTCATTTTTTCATTTTAATTTTTATATTCTTTGAACCATAATGTTTTTTTTATCTTTCCGTTCACATAGCTGTATAAGGGCTTATTGTTTGAGGGACAAGTTGTACTTTCTAATGCCGCCATTTAATATGGCATACAATGTAGTGGGAAGCAGGAAAAAAAACTCCAAATGTATTGGAATTGGGTTTTGTTCCCTTGGTGTTCTGTTTGCGGCAAAACTGACTTGTACACTTCATTCTCTGGGTCAGTACGATTACAATGATATCACAAATGTATAGGTTTTTTATGTCTAAATAGTGTAAAAAATAAATATTCTGACCCCCCCATAACCTTTTTTATAGTTATATCTACTGAGCTGTGTGGGGCTAATTTTTTTGTGGGAAAATCTGTAGTTTTTATTGATACCATTTTGGAGTGTGCAGGACTTTTTGATCACATTTTATAAAAAAAATTGGGGTAAGAGAAGCAATAAAAAAATGGAAATCTGGCCATTTTGACCCTTTGGTTAATGGTTAGTAACTTGCTATAAAACATTAGAATATTAAAAGACTAAACACACTTAGATGTTAGTGTAAAACACTAAAATAATGATTTATTATAGCATAAAAAACAGTATTTTACCCACGTATTATTGAAATAAAAGAATGTATGTAATTCTCATTATTAACCCTAACAGGGTACCACATACATTAAGTTTATAATCACTATATAATAACTGTAAAATAAATTAAAATAATAAATAGCTTTATATATTCATAAAATGGTTTCAGTGATTATTTTATGAATACGTAGACCAATTTATTTATTTTAGACTAGCCAGCCAGATCAATCCCACCTGCCTAGCCAGCCAAATCAGTCCCACCCGCCTGGCCAGCCAGATCAGCCCCACCCGCCTGGCCAGCCAGATCAGCCCCATCCGCCTAGCCAGCCGGATCAGCCCCATCCGCCTGGCCAGCCAGATCAGCCCCATCCGCCTGGCCAGCCAGATCAGCCCCATCCGCCTGGCCAGCCAGATCAGCCCCATCCGCCTGGCCAGCCAGATCAGCCCCATCCGCCTGGCCAGCCAGATCAGCCCCATCCGCCTGGCCAGCCAGATCAGCCCCATCCGCCAGCTCTTTCTGCTTAGCCAAACAGATGAAGCTGGGTTGCTGGCGAAATGTTGGGGGACAGCTAATTTGTTTTAGTGGTCTAGTGTCTGGTGCTTATTTGTACAATAGGGTCAGTGAATAGAACTAACGTCAGTATTTCAGACAGTGGTAAAAAACACTGGGTTGATTTGTGCACACCACTCAGTCCTGTAGCTTTTCATTGGTATCATTACTGAGCACAGGCAATTGCGATTTTTAAAACTTGGTCGCTCATAGCTCAATATGTAGGTTTTAGATGGATCAATAAAAGTTAGATTTGAGGTATTACATATTATTTAGATATCTGGGGCAAGATTTAGGTAACCTGCCTGGTGAAGTAGGAGGGGCAGTACAAATACTGTGACCCCTGACTCCATGGCACAGTGTCCGACCCAAGGGTAAACACCACATCATCCGGCTGTTACTGAGAGGAAGAAAGAGCCACCCAGTCCACAATGTCATGCTATTTGTTCTCAATAATAATTTTGTGCCTTTTGGAAGGCAGGAAGAACTGTGGGCTATTAGTACTGCTACTGGCTGGATGGCTGATGCTGGTACTGCTGTTAATATACAAACAAACTAAAAAAGCAAAGTGGTCTCAAAAGGCAGAGAAATGCTCAAAACACCAAATGCTGTTGCACATTTATAACTGGAGGAGCAGATCCTGCCCATGTGATCAATTGCTAACAACAATCCCCAGCAAAAATGCTTACAATGGAGGATGCCTGCAGCGGACCACATGTGCCACAAGAACATCCTATACAGGATAGCTAAATGTGTGGGTGTGATTGATTATATAAAATATAACACTGCAAGAATTTGGTGCACTACAAAGGTCAATGCAATTGACAATATATGGCTAAACCCTCACTCTGATATTAAAAATTTGACTTTCGCCAATATATCAAGAACATACCAGAGCCTGAGGACCTCGTCAAGGTCTCTCAGAGTGAGGGTTTAGCCATATATTGTGAATTGCATTTACCATTGTAGTGCACCAAATTCTTGCAGTGTACTGCTGTTAATACCCATATTCTGACTCTGGGAGGATGAGGAAGGGGTCTTTCATTTTGCACTTTTTTCCTTTTTGCTGATAATTTCTTTATGAGACCTATAAATGAAAAGTCAAGGATTTCCTATAAATAAAAGTCCATGGGTTTTCTAAAATATTATTAAGTGGTACTGACAAAATTGTAAGTGAGTTTTCTGTAATTAAATGACCCCCCCCCCCCCCCCTACAAACACACTGCACACTGGTACTTACAACTCTACTTGCAGGAATAATACAATGTTTAAGGCAAAACATGGGGTAGATTTATTAATCTGGTTTGAAGTAGAACTGGCTTAGTTGCACATAGCAACCAATCAGATTCCACCTTTCGTTTTTCACAGCTTTAGAAAATGAAAGGTGGAATCTGATTGGTTGCTATGGGCCAACTAAGCCAGTCTCCCTTAGAGCTCGATCATACAAACGTTTTTTTTAGCGTTCCGTATACGGTCCTTTTTTTTAGTTCTGTATACGGAACCATTCATTTAAATGGATTCGCACAAAAAATAAAAAATAAATGGAATGTATGGTATGCATTCAGTTTCCATATTTCCGTTCAAAGACAGAACGTGTCCTATTATTGCCCGCAAATCACGTTCCATGGCTCCATTCAATTCAATGGGTCCTGCAAAAAAAAAACGGAACACATACGGAATGTACTCTGTATGTCTTCCGTATCCGTTCAGTTTTGGCGGAACCATCTATTCAAAATGTTATGCCCAGCCCAATTTTTTCTATGTAATTACTGTATACTGAATATGCCATACGGAAAAACGGAACGGAACCAGAAACACTGCTGAGGCAAAAAAACTGAAAAATGGATCCAGTAAAAATGGCCCGCAAAACACTGAAAGAGCCATACGGTTGTGTGAACGAGCCTTTATGTGTTTAATATCACTGGTTGAACAATGACATTTTAATATTAACCCGTTTGGGGATTCGTTCTGATAGGCAGCTTAGCGGACGCAGTATAGAGGCAATCACAAAGTCTTTGACTTAAATAGTTCAGTGTTTATTCACACAGAAGGCAAAGCAAAATAACAGTTCACAGTGTTGGTGTATGTTCACCATGGAAAGCCCACAGAACACAAACGTTCACCTTGTTAGCAGTTTTTCATCAGCCATCCACAGCAGGCTTTAGGGGGCATGTTTTTCAACAATGCGGTTCTCGGCCCTTTAGCACGGCACACCTCATGCAGATCCCAAAACCACAGAGTCTCCACAGCTTCACTGAGAGTGCTGGCCGGGTTTTTACATCCCAAACCAAAACCCAGCCTGGAAAGTGGGGAACAGCCACCCACCCTGCACTTTGGCTGCTCCCAGTAAGAGCCGGCCCGGATCAGCTTTACAGCCACACTAAATAACCAATAGTGACAGTCAGCACTATCTGCCGCTGACAAGAAGCCAGGAACCTCGTTGACACATATCTTCCGTCAATGACGGCCTCTTGCGCATTCCTACATACCTCCCCCCTTTGTTCAACCCTGAGGGGGTGAACACCTGCCATACAGTTTATCTGGGACAGGGCATCTGCATTTCCCTGTAACCTGCCTGCCTTATGTTCCACGGAAAACTTAAAGTTCTGTAGAGACAAAAAACACCTGGTGACCCGAGCATTCCTCTCTTTGGCTTCGCTCATCCACTTGAGAGGGTAGTGGTCGGTCACTAGACGGAACTTTCTCCGAAACAGATAATAGCGGAGAGACTCGAGTGTCCACTTGATGGCCAGGCATATTATATTTTTTTTTTGCATTGCCGCTTCTGTGAGGGTTGAGACTCTATGTTGTGCCTTATACACCCATTTTATGTTATAAGCCTTAAACCTTTGTGTGATATAAACTGGGAATTTCTCTGTGTAATATTACTGTGATTTCAAGGTCACTCAATAGCCCCTCCAACTTTGTCCCTTTGAGGAATTTGTACAATTATTAGCAGGATGAGTCCGTGACGAACACCCACATGTAACATTAAGGAGACTCTTCCGGCGTATAGCCAAGAAATGCCTATTTCGGATTGTGATTTAATGAGTTATGATGTGAATGCTAAATTATGTCTCCCACTTTGGAAATGATCCCGAAAAAGGTAAATAATCTCTGCTTACTTTCAATAAAGTTGGAACACTTGATACACAGCACTGCGCCTGTTATCAATTTCTCGGAGTACTCATAACTTCTAATTTGGAGTCCACCGCCCATCAGGCATTGGGAGTTTTGCCCCAACAGAAACTTGGTCCCCAATGTGGGGCATGACTAAGTCCTTCCTGCTGAGACCCCCGACGCCTGGACGTGCCACACCGGGACAAACAGAATAAAATCAGCGCTGATGTAAGAGCTTTTTCTTACAAGTAGTCTGTACTTCCCTGTCTGGCATTTGTCTTGTTCGACGATCTGGCAGAGTATAAGGTAACTTTACAGTCATGCTTAGTTTATGTTTAAGAATCTGCGACCCTGGTAAAGGGCTAGCAAAAGAACGCATGAATGGTGGATGGATTCACACCAGGATTTTAGCTGGGAATTGCTTGGGATTGTTTTAGGAGTAACTGTCTACGTATTTGTCATTGTTTTTTGTGTGTGTAGAATCTGGCACGAAGCTAGGGGAAAGGGCCAGAAGTTCAGAGAGGCTTTGGCTTTAAAGTAGCACAGAAGTACACCTGAGCATAGGGTGGGGAAGCTTTTGTGGAGAAAATAGACGCCTAGGTTCCGCCTAGTAAGCACAGATTCAGGAATAGACCATGGGATACCAGAACAGCGTTCCCGAAGATTATGAGACAGCTAAACAACTGGTAGAAAAGAGAGATTGCAAAGATGGGTTAAAGAAAGTTGACAAAGTGTTGGAAAAAGCAGGTATGGAGCATGGAAACCTCGATTTAGAGGTTTGGGAAAGGTTCAAGCACACCCACAATGGGTGGATTAGGGATCATGCATGTGAAGATGTAGTTAGCATCTGTATTAAGGTAGCAAGAGAGATAGAAAACGAAGGTTGGAAGCCACAAGTTTTCAGGGGAAAGTTGTACTACAAACCCCCTGAAGAGGAAACGGAAAAATCCTCTAAGGGCACATGCTTCTCCCACGGCCCCTGCACAGGGACTGGTGGGATGGGTTTGCAGAACCTGCGGAACTCAGAATCCAGATTGGACTAAAACCTGCAGAGTGTGTGGTGTCCATAGATACTGTACAGTTTTTTTTAGTTTTTTTTTTTACTGAAGCAGCAGTAGGTTCAGCTCAGCTACAGTGTATATTTGCACACACACTGACACACAACACTGGTGGTCACTTCTATTCACTACAAGGCACATAGCCGTTTTCAGGAGGACTAGAGAGGAGCACTGGATCTAGCCAGCGGTAATGGCCGGCCGAGATGCGCTCTCACTCATAGTTTGCTGCCTGATGCCAGTGGCACTGCACCTCCTGTATAGCTGACAGCGCCACAAGCTCTGCCTTCGGTCACTGCACGGGCCGTATGACATAGCTTCGCGGGCCGATTTTGGCCCGTGGGCTGTAGGTTGGGCATCACTGTTCTAGGGTATTAAATAGGTTACACATAGTATTAGTCTCATCTTAAGTATACATGGGTCGCAATATGGTGCCAATAGATAAATGCATAAATAATAGCAATTAAAATTCCAAATTTTGGTCTATATGAAGTTACTAGAGTTAGGGCATAGAAACTTCAGCCCGGTTTCGAGAATTCCTTTACCTTTCTATTTGGTCTGTGGGACTCTAGTATTATTTTTGGTGTTGCACTAGAGAATTTACTTTTTGACAGTTGTGGTGATATCCCTAGTTTTTTATTTATTATATGCCAGATACAATAGGGTTTTTATATGTGCTGTAAATGGACGTTTTTATTGGGGTTGGGCATAGATTGCCCTAAAGATTTTACACAGATTTTAGCCTGCAGTATTAGTTGTGTCTATATGGTATGTTTGTATTTTTTCTACATGTTAGAGAAGTCGAGTACTTAATATATCTGTCTACAGGCATGTTGGGGGGGGGGGGGCAGATTCTATATAGTAGCATGAATTACAGTACAGTCTCACTGATCTCATTTAATCCGTATGGAGTCAAAGTGTCCAGTTGGTAAATCCAATATACCTCTCTTCTCTGGAGGCTGCTAAACCTGTTGTATGGATTGTCTGGTATATCGTGAATTAGGGTCATTTTTACTGCGTGTTTTTTTTTTTTCAGGTGTGGTTGAGCAGTGTCTCGAGATAGTATGTTTGAGGCATAGTTTTTGTATACTGTGTTTATGCTGATTAACCCTGCAGTGCAAGGCCTGTGTTGTGCGGCCCACATACTGGAGGCCCATTCGATTAAATATATAACATAGCTGCTTTGACAGGTTAGACTTTGTTTTATTGTGAAGATGGCATAGTTTTTTGTTGAGCTGAAGGTTTTACTGTTATGTGTAATCATATTACAGCAAAGGCAGCGTTTTACACCACATTTGAAGCTGCCCGCTGGTACTTTTATTGTTTTATTACCTATTTTGGTATGCTGTTTCGGCTTACTGGGGGCTAAAGTGCTTCTTATTGTAGGGTCTATCCTGTAGATGATCACACGTTTTTTAGGGAGATATTTTTTATAATGGGGGTTCTGTCTCAGAATGTGCTAATGCTTTGCTAAAGTTGCACGAATAGCTTTATTTGAGGTGTTATATTGTGTGATTAGGTTTAAATGTTTTTCTGTTAGGCCCCTTGCAGACGAGCATGTCCGGATAAGGTCTGGATGCTATGCGGCAAACCCGCACGAGTAGGTACCCAATTGCAGTCAGTTTTGACTGCGATTGCGTTCCGTTGTTCATTTTTTATCGCGCAATGTGTTTTGCACGTGAGTGATAAAAAACTGAATGTGGTACCCAGACCCAAACTTCTTCACAGAAGTTCAGGTTTGGCTTAGGTGTTGTGTAGATTGTATTATTTCCCCTTATAACATGGTTATAAGGGAAAATAATAGCATTCTGAATAAAGAATGCATAGTACAATAGGGCTGGAGGGGTAAAAAAAAATAATAATAATTTAACTCACCTTAATCCACTTGTTCGCGCAGCCGGCATCTCTTCTGTCTTCTTCTTTGAGGAATAGGACCTTTGATGACGTCACTGTGCTCATCACATGGTCCATCACATGATCTTTTACCATGGTGATGGATCATGTGACGGACCATGTGATTAGCACAGTGACGTCCTCAGAGGTCCTTTTCCTGTGCAGAGCAAAGATGAAGACAGAAGATAAGCCGGGCTACGCGATTAAGTGGATTAAGGTGAGTTATATTATTTTTTTTGACCCCTCCAGCCCTATTGTACTATGCATTCTGTATTAAGAATGCTATTATTTTCCCTTATAACCATGTTATAAGGGAAAATAATAATGATCGGGTCCCCATCTCGATCGTCCCCTAGCAACCGTGCGTGAAAATCGCACCGCATCCGCACTTGCTTGTGGATACGTGCGATTTTCACGCGGCCCCATTCACTTCTATGGGGCCTGCATTGCGTGAAAAACGCAGAATATAGAACATGCTGCGATTTTCACGCAACGCACAAGTGATGCGTGAAAATCACTGCTTGTGTGCACAGCCCCATAGAAATGAATGGGTCCGGATTCAGTGCGGGTGCAGTGCGTTCACCTCACGCATTGCACCCGTGTGGAAAACTCACTTGTGTGAAAGGGGCCTTACTGTTTCTTCTTTTTTTATTTTACTCGTTAGGCATTCTAACAAACACAAACCCTGCGATTGGCTGACAACCAACTGGAAGGAGGTTACCGTATCCTAGACACTCCCCATGCTTTCCCGCCCCAACCCCCCCCCCCCCCCCCCCCCTCCCGTCCCTTATTGTCCGAACACATCATGCTCAAACAGAGTGCATAAATAGAACAGTGGCAAATGATTTGTTTGTTTATGGAAGTTTTATTGTCCTGATGAAGTGGGCCGTTCGCCCCTGAAATGCGTTGACAGCAATGACAGCACTTTGAATAAAGATTACCTTCCCCGGTACCATCCTGGTCCTGAGTCTTTCTGCATCAGCGCCGTTCGGAAAGGTCTGAATTCCCTCTCATCCGCATCCTTCCTTATCCCCAAAACCGTTATCAACGGAAAAGGGCATAGACCTTGGCAGCAGACGCAGACTTTCCCGCACGCTGGACGGAATTAATCCAGCAAGGCGATTCATAGTCGTCGTGACTTATCACAACCCCATCTGGTAACCACAATCAGTGTATTTTTACTATAAGTACCCATAAGCTTCTACACACAAGGCGCTGCCTCCTATCTTTTTCTTATGAAATACATGCTTGAAATACTGCAATTATATTCTAAGTTTTAAAAAAAAAACACATTTTTTGCAAGACTCTACATCTGGGGCCTTTGCTGCATTTGTCACAGTCCAATACTAGCGTTAGATACTGCTTTTATATTCTGGTTTAAAAAAAAACAACCATTTTGGGCAAGACTCTACATCTGGGACCTTTGCTGCATTTGTCACAGTAAAATACAAGCTTGAAATACTGCAATTATATTCTGGGTTTAAAAAACACCCATTTTTTGCAAGACCCTACATCTGGGGCCTTTGCTGCATTTGTCACAGTGAAATACAAGCGTTAAATAGTGCTGTTATATTCTCGTATTAAAAAAACACAAATTTTGGGCAAGATAATACATTTGTTGCCTTTGTTGTATTTCTGACAGTCCAATACAAGCGTGATATACCGCTGTTATATTCTGGTTTTAAAAAAACATCAATTTTTGGGCAAGATAATACATATGCGGCCTTTGTTGCATTTGTGACAGTCAAATACAAAGTTTAAATAATGCAGTTATATTGTTGGTTAAAAAAAAAACACATTTTTTTTTACCCTGCTCTGGACCCAGTGACACAGAAAAATAACTTTTATCCGTCTGTTAGTTAGGTGGTCAACGGCGGCCATTTTATGCAAGTTCAGTGTACCAGTAAAGCATATTTGCATTTGTGATAGTCAAATACAAAGTTTAAATACTGCAGTTATATTTAAACAAACACCCAATTTTTTTCAAGACCCTACATGTGGGGCCTTTGCTCCATTTGTCACAGTCAAATACTAGTGTTAGATACTGCTGTTATATTCTGGTTTAAAAAAAAAAAAACACCCATTTTGGGCAAGACCCTACATCTGGGGCCTTTGCTGCATTTGTCACAGTCAAATACAACCAGTCAATGCTGCAATTACATTGTTGGTTGACAAATTTAAAAAAATTGTGACCGTCAAGTAATTGTATAAAATTCGCCTGGCACACTGTTGTTTGACCTCAAGAAATTTTTCCTCTTTATGACACCGGCACTGCCTTACTCTCAGTGAACTTAATTGTTCACTATTGGCGGTTACATTGTTGCCTGACATAAACCATCTGTTAGTATGGTGGGTGAAAGCAAAGAATAAGGAGAGCGTCAAATATGGGACGTGGCCCCGGTCGTGGTGCTGCTGGTGGAGCTCCTGTTGCAGGGAGAGGGCGTGGTCGATCTGTGCCAGCTACATGCACAAGTGAAACACCTTCCTCAGGTGCGAGTAGGCGACAGAACCTTCAGCGTTATTTGGTAGGGCAGAATGCGGCTCTACGAATAGTGAGGCTAAAATAAGTACAGGCGATAGTAGATTGGGTTGCTGACAGTGCCTCCAGTTCCTTCACATTGTCTCCTGCTGAAAGATCAGAGTTGGCATCTGCAGCCCATGTCCATCAGTCCTTCACCTCACCCCCTTGCAAATCAGCCAAGCAGTCTGAGCCCCAAGTCATGGAGCAGTCTCTTGTGCTTTTTGATGACTCTGCTAGCAGGGTTTCACAGGGCCATCCACATAACACTGCCCCAGAAGTGGAAGAGATTGAGTGCACCGATGCCCAACCACTTATGTTTCTGGATGAATTCATGGGAGGACCACCGCAGTACGTCTCGGATGATGACGAAACACAGGTGCCAACTGCTGGGGCTTTCGAAAGTGTGCAGACCGACAAGGAGGCAGGGGTGACGACTGGGTGGAAGATGATCCGGAGGACGATGAGGTCCTCGACCCTACATGGAATCAAGGTCATGCGAGTGACCTGTGTAGTTCGGAGGAAGAGGTGGTGGTCGCACAGAGCCACCAGCACAGCAGAAGAGGGAGCAGGGTGCAAAAGCGGAGCAGCCATCCCCTAGACAGTATGTCTGCTACTGCCCACCGCAGCAAGGGTCAGAGCACACCAAACCCAAGGAGTTCCCTGGTGTGGCAGTTTTTCAGACAATGCGCTGACGACAAGATACGAGCCTGAATTGAGGCATAAACGATTTTAACCTGAGCACAACCTGCATGGCCAGGCATCTAAGTGCAATGCACAAGCTGCAGTGGAGTAGAAACCTCAAGAACCTCTGGCTCCTCCTGCTTCCTCTTCTGCTGCTGTCTCGGCCTCTTCATCCACCTCTGGAGTGACAGTGGCATCTGCCACCCCGCCAACAGAGGATCTGCCAGCATGCCATCACCTGGGTCACCAAGCATCTCCACAATGTCCCATGGAAGCGTTCAACTTTCTATCTCCCAAACACTGGAGCGAAAGAGGAATACCCCCCTACCCACCCACAATCCCTGGCCCTGAATGCGAGCAATTCAATATTACTGGCCTTTGAAATGCTGTCATTCCGTCTGGTGGAGACGGAGAGTGTGGCTGTACCACAATACGTCGTGCCCAGCTGCCACTACTTTTCCAGGCGAGCCATCCCTTCCCTGCACAATCAAGTGGGGGACAAAGTCTGGTGTGCACTACAACACAATCTGTGGCAAGGTCCACCTAACTACGGATACGTGGACCAGTAAGCACAGTCAGGGACGTTATATCTTCTTAACAGCACACTGAATAAATGCAGTGGCGGCTGGGCTTGAGGCGGATAGCAGTTTGGCGCATGTCCTTCCAACACCGAGGATTGCAGGGCGCTTCTCTTTGCCTCCTGTTGCTTCCTACTCCGCTTCCTCATCCTCTACCGCCTCCTCATCTGGTCAGCGTAACACCTTCAACACAGTCAGGGGTAAATGACAGCAGGCAGTTATAAAACTTATCTGTTTGGAGGACAAATCCCACACCACGCAGGAGATGTGGACTTGCAATGGAACAACAGACCGATGAGTGGTTGGTGCCAGTGAGCCTCAAGCCCGGCTTGGTGGTGTGCTATAATGGGCGAAATCTCGTAGCAGCTCTGGGCCTAGCCAGTTTGACGCACATCCCTTGATTGGCACATGTGCTGAATTTGGTGGTGCATAGGTTCCTTTAAAATTACCCCGATATGTCAGAGCTGCTGCAGAAAGTGCGGGCCACCTGTGCGCGCTTTTGGTGTCCTCACCCTGCTGCTGCTTGCCTGTCAGCGCTGCAGCGTAACTTTGGCCTTCCCGCTCACCGCCTCATATGCGACGTGCCCACAAGGTGGAACTCCACCTTGCACATGCTGGCCAGACTGTGCGAGCAGCAGACGATATTGGAGTTTCAGCTGTAGCATGCACGGGCGATGATGGAAGAGGATGTGGCACAGAGGGAGGAAGAGTGATCGTTTCAGGCCAATCATTCACAAGTGGCTCCGAGGGTGGGATCCTGTACCCACAAATGCCATGTACACAATTGTCCAGCCAGGGCACAGTTCTGGAGGAGGAACTGTGTTCACAGCAGGGTGGCACCCAAACAAGCTCATGGACATCACTGGTGCATTGCTGGGGGGATACGGAGGACACAGACGATACACCTCCCACAGAGGATAGCTTGTCGTTGCCTCTGGGCAGCCTGGCACACATGAGCGATTACATGCTGCAGTGTCTCCGCAACAACCGCCGAGTTGCCCACATTCTAACTTGTGCTTATTACTGGGTGGCTGCTGGATCCCTGTTACAAGGACAACGTACCGTCCTTAATTCCGTCACTGGAGCGTGATCGTAAGATGCGCGAGTACAAGCGCACACCTGACAGCGGGGGCACAGTGGAAGAACGAGGAGGAGGTCGCCAACGCAGCTGGGGCACCACCAGCACCTCAGAAGGCAGGGTTAGCTTGGCCGAAATGTGGAAAAGCTTTGTCAGCATGCCACAACAACCAGCACCACCAGCTGATATGGAACATCTTAGCAGGAGGCAGCATTTCACCAACATGGTGGAGTAGTATGTGTCCAAGCGCCTACACGTACTGACTGATGGGTTTACCCTCTTCAACTTCTTGGTCTCCAAATTGGGCACATGGCCTGAGCTTGCCCTTTACGCCTTGGAGGTGCTGGCCTGCCCTGCAGCCAGTGTACTGTCTGAATGTTTGTTTAGCATGGCTGGAGGGGATTATCACAGGTTATATTTCCCAATGTTTTTGGGTGTACCCTAATTTAAACAAAACAAAAAACTAATTTAAACCAAAAACCAATGTTGGCTACCTCCTCCACTGCCGCTTCCACCTACATCGCCACATCCACAGCTCCCAAGATTATTATTGTTTATTTTTATGTATTTTATGTTCTTTTAAGTCATTTCCCTATCCACATTTGTTTGCAGAGCAGTTGCCATGCTCTTAACCACATTTTTATGCCATATGCAGCCCTCTAGCCCTTTCCATGACTTTTTTTGTCTTCAATGGGGTTTGGGTTCGGGTCCCGAACTCAACTTTTTAGTGAAGTTCGGCCGAACCCAAACATCCAGGTGTCCGCTCAACTCTACTTTACAGGTGAAGTGATGAGAGAGATTATGCAAGCCTTAGGGGTGACCCAAGCCTTCCATACGGCATACCACCTACAAAGCAGCGGCCTTATCGAACGCGTGAATGGGACAATAAAGCTGAAAATTCAGAAAGACATGCAGGAAACAGGTAGATCCACAGGGTAACCTACAAATAAGGGCAGGTATTGGAAAAATGAAAGAGATGAGAGATAAATGTCTATATGAGCATAGTGCGGATAAAGATTCTTGGTGGTCAGATACTTTTTCTTTCTTGAACCCAGCGAGTGAGTGGCTCATGGGCATAATACAGGGAATAATACAGATTTTGTTGATTATTGCGCTCATCTACATTGAAGTTAAGCTCACATTGATGTGCTTAAACAGAGTGTGTAACAAGAACAGAAGTAGAAGAGACTATGAGACATGTTGAGATGATTCCTGACGCAGATACAGATATGCAGAATCTGGGAAAACCAGCAACAAGGGGATTGTCCAGCTGAAGTATGTGTATCTGTCACCCGCAATGAGTGAATATCTCAAAATGGGGGAATTGTGAGGGTTGAGACTCCATGTTGTGCCTTGTACAGCCATTTTATGTTATAAGCCTTACGTCTATGGGTGTAGAATCTATGATATAAACTGTGAATTTCTCTGTGTAAGATTACTTTGACTTCCAGGTCGC
Source organism: Bufo gargarizans (assembly GCF_014858855.1). Lineage (NCBI taxonomy): Eukaryota > Metazoa > Chordata > Amphibia > Anura > Bufonidae > Bufo > Bufo gargarizans. The sequence continues at coordinate 412,524,984 of NC_058082.1, read as the reverse complement.
TCCTAGCCCCTCCAACTTTGTCCCTTTGAGGAATTTGTACAATAATTAGCAGGACGAGACCATTACAAACACCCACATTAAAGATTAAGGAGTCACTTCAGGTGCATAGCCAAGAAATGCTTATCTCAGATTGTGATTTAATGAGTTATGATGTAAATGCCTTATTATGGATGTAGTAGAGTTAACAATTATGATTTATGAGATGTGTTGTCTAAACTAAATGCGTTAAGCAAACACCTTCAATTACTTTTCAATGGCTTTTATCTCAAGATAACGCGATGAGTTAAGAAATTTGAGTTAAGAGCTTGAGTGCTAACCCTGCTACATCTGTATGTCTCCCACTTTGGAAATGATCCAAAAAAAAACAAAACGGTAAATCGCTAATAATTACTTTCAATAGAGTTGGAACACTTGATACACAACACTGCGCCTGTTATCAATTTCTCTGAGTACTCATAACTTCTAATTTGGAGTCCACCGTCCATCTGGCATTGAGGTTTTTGCCCCAACACTTCCCAAGACCCATAACTTTTTTTTTTTTTTTTTCTGTCTATTGAGTTGTGTGAGGGCTTGACTTTTGTGGAACGACTTGTATTTTTCATTGGTATAATTTTGTAGTAAATGGCTCTTTTTGATCGCTTGTTATTATGTTTTTTTGATGGCAACTAAGAATAAATGATCAATTCTGTATTTTTTTTATATTTTTTTTATTTACGGAGTTGAACTTTTTTTTTTTACCACTTAATAGTCCCACAAGGGGACTATAACAGACAGCTTTTTGATTGCTTTTAAAATGCAGATCACTATCCCTATAGTGCATTGCATTTTAATGGCAATGCTATTCTGACATGCAGCCTTCACACACATCGGCACCCCACGATCACATTTGCGGGGTGCCGATGGGAGACAGAGTCCTTCTGTCAGCACTTTACATAAGGCGGGCGCCATTTCCTTTGGTATATAAAGTGTTAAACAGCCCGGATCGGCACTCCTGTGGCCTAGTCTAAGGCGCCTTGTTGACCACCGTAAAAACGCGTATGGGTGGTCACTAGGGGATTAGAATGTCTGTGAAATACACGATCTGATGCAGTAGTGCATTAGATAAGATGGATATAACAATGCAGTTTTTGCAGTGAAAGGTCTTTGAACTAAACACTCAAAACACGAATATAAAAATGACATTAATTCCGTAAAATGCTTTTGCTATGATGCAACACATTTAATAGCCTGGATAAAATGTGCTTGCACTGAAAAAAAATGTGCAGCAGTATGCGGTTGGGGTACTGTGCTGGCAATAAACCTAGGTAGAAACTTGAGGTTTTGAAAAAAAAAAGCTGTCTCTCTGTTCATATACAGGAACTTTTTTTTTCTTGCAGGGCAGGGGGTTTTGTAATGCAGAACTGCCACCTGAGCTCCTGCAGCAGCCTTGGGCCACTTTCACATGTGTCGAAGAAATCCAGCAGTCTGGATCTTGCATAGCCAGATAGTGCCACAGGCCCACTGGACCCCATTGACTATAATGGAATGCAGCTGTGATTCAGCTGCTCCCTGGCATATCAACCAGGATTTGGCTAGACAAAATTGTTGCACACAAGTTTTTGTCCTGCCGAATCCCTGCATACAGATGTAGCAGTATTAACACGCACTTGGTAAGTTATCACATTTAGTTAACGCATTGTGACTGTGACCGTTAACTCTGCTGCATCCATATATGCCTGGGAGTGTCCGGATCCCCACCGCATCCCATTATAGTTAATGAGGCCTGGCGAGCAGACTGCAGTATCTGGCTATGCCTGATCTGGAGAACTGCAACATGCTGTTCTTTGCCATAACAGCCTGCCTGATTTCTTTAACATATGTGTGAAACTAGCGTTAACCCCTTCAAGACACAGCCTTATTTCACCTTAAGGACCAGGTCATTTTTAGCAAATCTGACCAGTGTCACTTTAAGTGCTGATAACTTTAAAATGCTTTGACTTATTCAGGCCGTTCTGAGATTGTTTTTTCGTCACATATTGTACTTCATGACACTGGAAAAATTAAGTCCCAAAAAAAAAAATTTTTGCATAAAAAAATACCAAATTTACCCAAAATGTGGAAAAATTAGCAAATTTCAAAGTTTCAGTTTCTCTACTTCTGTAATACATAGTAATACCCCCCAAAATTGTGATGACTTTATCTTCCCCATATGTGTACTTCATGTTTGAATTATTTTGGGAATTATATTTTATTTTTTGGGGATGTTACAAGGCTTAGAAGTTTAGAAGCAAATCTTGAAATTTTTCAGAAATCCAATTTTTAGGGACCACTACAGGTCTGAAGTCACTTTGCGAGGCTTACATAATAGAAACCACCCAAAAATGACCCTATTCTATAAACTACACCCCTCAAGGTATTCAAAACTGATTTTACAAACTTCGTTAACCCTTTAGGTGTTGCACAAGAGTTATTGGCAAATGGGGATGAAATTTGAGAATTTCATTTTTTCGCCTAATTTTCCATTTTAACCAATTTTTTCCACTAACAAAGCAAGGGTTAACAGCCAAACAAGACTGTATCTTTATTGCCCTGACTCTGCCGTTTACAGAAACACCCCATATGTGGTCGTAAACTACTGTACAGTGAAAGGTGCGCCATATGGTTTTTGGAAGGCAGGTTTTGCTGGACTGGTTTTTTGACACCATGTCCCATTTGAAGCCCACCTGATGCACCCCTAGAGTAGAAACTCCAAAAAAGTGACCCCATTTTAGAAACTACGGGATAGGGTGGCAGTTTTGTTGGTACTAGTTTAGGGTACATATGATTTTTGGTTGCTCTATATTACACTTTTTGTGCGGCAAGGTAACAAGAAATAGCTTTTTTGGCATCGTTTTTTTTATTGTTATTTACAACATTCATCTGACAGGTTAGATCATGTGGTAATTTTATAGAGCAGGTTGTCACGGTTGCGGTGATACCCAATATGTATACAATTTTTTTTATTTATGTAAGTTTTACACAATGATTTCATTTTTAAAACAAAAAAAATGTTTTAGTTTCTCCATAGTCTAAGATCCATAGTTTTTACAGTTTTGGGGCGATTATCTTAAGTAGGGTCTCATTTTTTGCGAGATGAGATGACGGTTTGATTGGCACTATGTTGGGGTGCATATGACTTTTTGATTGCTTGCTATTACACTTTTTGTGACGTAAGATGACAAAAAATAGCTTTTTCTACACATTTTTTTTTCTTTCTTTTTTTACGGTGGTCACCTGAGGGGTTAGGTCATGTGATATTTTTATAGAGCCGGTCGATACGGACACGGCAATACCTAATATGTATACTTTTTTTAAATTTATATAAGTTTTACACAATGATTTCATTTTTGAAACAAAAAAAATGATGTTTTAGTGTTTCCATAGTCTAAGAGCCATAGTTTTTTCAGTTTTTGGGCGATTATCTTAAGTAGGGTCTCATTTTTTGCGGGATGAGATGACGGTTTGATTGTTACAATTTTGGCGTACATGCGACTTTTTTGATCACTTTTATTACCTTTTTTGGGGAAGTAAGGTGGGCAAAATTTCAATTTCATCATAGTTTTTTTATTTTTATGGCGTTCACCGTTCGGGAAAAGTAACATGACCGTTTTATAGATCAGGTCGTTACGGACGCGGCGATACCAAACATGTGTAGGGAATTTTATTTTTCTCATGTTTAATCAGTGATAAATGTGTTTTTTGATTTTTACTTTTTTTTCACTTTTTTCACATTTTTTTGACCCAGACCCACTTGTTTCTTGAAGATCCAGTGGGTTTGATGTCTGTATAATACAGTACAGTACAATATATATTGCACTGTACTATATTTTACTTACACTGAACAGATCTATGCTTTCAGCACAGATCTGTTCAGCACCATGGACAGCAGGACGCCTGAGAAGGCGTCCTGTTGCCATGGGAACCTTCCCCGTCTGCTCAGTTATGGTCAGAACTGCGCAGACGGGGAAGGGTAAGGACGGGGCTCTGGGGGGGCTGTCTGGGGGCTCTCTCCCTCTCCATCGGGGGGCTGCAAAGGTACAGCAGCCCTCCGATGGGAGAGGGAGGGAGCTCCCTGAGCTGATAACCTTTTCCATACCGCGGTCCGTACGGACCGCGGTATGGAAAGGGTTAAACGACTGACATCGCATCACCGATGTCAGCCGTTTATACCAGGGTGTCAGCAATGTGCTGACACCCTGGTATACCACTGTACACCAATGATTATTATAATGGGAGGCAGGCGGGGGATCGCGATCCTGCCTGCCGCACCGCCCGCCTCCCGCAACTGCCGCCCCGCACCGCCCACAAACCGCCCCCCTGCACCCCGCCACATACATGAATTCAGGGGTGCAGGGGGGGGGGTAAAAAAATTAGATCTTTGGCAATTTTTAGGTTTCTGATCCCTGCGGACAGGGACCGCAGGGATCAGAAACTACATAAAACGCTGCAAACCGCAGGTCTGAATTGACCTGCGGTTTGCAGCGATCGCCGATACGGGGGTCACAGGAATGGGGACGATCAGAGAAGGAGAGGCACACAGTCCCTCCTTAACCCCCCCTTACCCGCCCCGATGCGCTGCGATTGGTCCCTCTGCAGTATTGGACCAATCACAGCGATCGTGGGCGGGTCAGGAGTCCAATACAGCTCCTTCCGGCTTCTCTGGTTGCCTAGCAACCCCAGCACGCCGGCTTCACTGAACCTTCAGCGCTTCGGTCCCTGCGCTGACAGTGAAAGCCGATCACGTACATGCACGTGGGGATGCGGTGAGGCACCACATTCCCCCACGTACATGTACGTGATGTTGCGTGAAGGGGTTAAGCATAGTGTGACCAGTGCTTTACTCCTTCAAATCATTTTTTGTCAGATGCTGCCACAGACACTCCCTCCAGGTCATAAGCTGAAGACAGAATGAGGGATCTGCCTGCTGCTCCCTGATAAGGCAGATGAGGCTGTCTTTAGCCTCTTGACAAATCAGGGCAAGCCCCCTTGCAATGACAAGTTTTGTGGTGGCCCCAACGCTACGCTGCGTCCACCGGACACCGTTGAGGTGTCACCATATGTTCCTGCTCTCCGGAAGGGATGGTAAGGCGTAGTGCACCCCAGTGGGAAATAAGGCCAGAGAGTCAGGGTCTGCAGTAAACCAGGGTGCTTCTTTACTTGAGGAATTCAGGTACAAAGCAATACAGGCGAGGAATTGGGCTGGCTTCTCCAGTCTCCTCCCTGGCAGAAGAAGGGTTTGATGCTAAGGAAAGGCCTGAGCTAGCTGTCCCTCTTTCTCTTCAGAAGGCTGGTACCCTGGTCCAAGGCTGGTGATCCAGGGTCTGTGGCAGCATATACCTGTCTCAGCGTCTTCTTCTGGTCGCTCAGTAGTCTGGCCTGAGTCTCCCCTCCAAGCACTGGTCCCTAAGTGCAGCACACTAGGGGCTCTGACTGCTTTCCTTATATACACTTTTTGATAGACTAGAACCTTCTAGTGGGATAGGTGGAGTGGAGAAACTCAGCACAAACAGATACATTGTTTCAGCTCCTGTCTGATATAGACTTACATTAAAGCTTCACTGATACTCAATGGCAGTGACGTAGCAGGTTTTCCAAACAAAAACAAGTTTCCAGACATAACAACATAACTAAAACCAGACATTTAAAAGATCAGGCTGTCTGCTTTTGGTGGTAAATAGAGATGGCCTTGCGGTTCGCCCAGTGGTTTGCTGCAAACTTTTTGCTCTTTCGTGATTCGCCGAACATGCGAACGTATGGCGATGTTCTCATGCGCTATATTCTTTAGCATTATGCCGAACTTTGACCCATAACACATCCATAAGGTGGGACAGGACAGCCAATTGAGACGTTTCAGCACATGGATACACCCCCACCCTATAACAGAACCCGATCTGGCAGCCATTTTACAGTGTGTGTTTTGCCATTGTAGGGAGAGGTTGCTTTGTGGAGCATGGATAGACTGTTAGGGACATTAAACGCTAGCTAATAGTGCCACAAAAGTCCTTTTAAGGACTGGTATAGGTGTGCTATCGATAGGTGTGATATGTTGAGGGGTGTAATATACTTATAATATACTTTCTAACATAGAAAGTATATTATAGTGCATTTGTAATATACTGATTGGGGGGTGCGATATACCTGCTTCAAACAAATATTAATTCAGGGATTCTATATACCTGTTTCCACAAAATATTGAGGGGTGCGATATACCTGCTTCTACAAAATACTGATTAAGGGGTTCTATATACTTGCTTCAACAAAATATTGATTGAGGGATGCAATATACCTGCTTCCACCAAATATTGATTATGGGGTTCTATATACCTGTCTCCACAAAATACTGATTGAGGGGTGCAATATACTTGCTTCTACAAAATACTGATTAAGGGGTTCTATATACCTGCTTCTACGAAATACTGATTGAGGGGTGCGATATTCCTGCTTCCACAAAATACTGATTGAGGGGTGCGATATAACTGCTTCCACAAAATACTGATTAAGGGGTTTGATATACCTGCTTCTACAAAATACTGATTGAGGGGTGCGATATACCTACTTCCACAAAATACTGATTGAGCGGTGCGATATACCTGCTTCCACAAAATACTGATTATGGAGTTTGATATACCTGCTTCCAGAAAATACTGATTAACCACCTCAGCTCCCCTAGCTTAAACACCCTTAATGACCAGACCACTTTTTACAATTCTGCACTACACTACTTTCACTGTTTATTGCTCAGTCATGCAACTTACCACCCAAATGAATTTTACCTCCTTTTCTTCTCACTAATAGAGCTTTCATTTGGTGGTATCTCATTGCTGCTGACATTTTAACTTTTTTTGTTATTAATCGAAATTTACCAAAATCTTTGCAAAAAAATGACATTTTTCACTTTCAGTTGTAATTTTTTTTTTTTAAACGACATCTATATATAATATTTTCTCTAAATTTATTGTTCTACATGTCTTTGATAAAAAAATGTTTTGGGTAAAAGTTATAGCGTTTACAAACTATGGTACAAAAATGTGAATTCCGCTTTTTGAAGCAGCTCTGACTTTCTGAGCACCTGTCATGTTTCCTGAGGTTCTACAATACCCAGGCAGTAGAAAAAACCCACAAATAACCCCATTTAGGAAATTAGACACCCTAAGGTATTCGCTGATGGGCATAGTGAGTTCATAGAACTTTTTATTTTTTGTCACAAGTTAGCGGAAAATGTTTTTTTTTTTTTCCTTACAAAGTCTCATATTCCACTAACTTGTGACAAAAAATAACTTGTGACAAAAAATAAAAAGTTCTATGAACTCATTATGCCCATCAGCGAATACCTTAGGGTGTCTACTTTCCGAAATGGGGTTATTTGTGGGTGTTTTCTACTGTCTGGGCATTGTAAAACCTCAGGAAACATGACAGGTGCTCAGAAAGTCAGAGCTGCTTCAAAAAGTGGAAATACACATTATTGTACCATAGTTTGTAAATAGGGATGAGCGAACTCGAACTGTATAGTTCGGGTTCGTACCGAATTTTGGGGTGTCCGTGACACGGACCCGAACCCGGACATTTTCGTAAAAGTCCGGGTTCGGGTTCGGTGTTCGTCGCTTTCTTCGCGCTTTTGTGACGCTTTCTTGGCGCTTTTTGAAAGGCTGCAAAGCAGCCAATCAACAAGCGTCATACTACTTGCCCCAAGAGGCCATCACAGCCATGCCTACTATTGGCATGGCTGTGATTGGCCAGAGCACCATGTGACCCAGCCTCTATTTAAGCTGGAGTCACATAGCGCCGCCCGTCACTCTGCTCTGATTAGCGTAGGGAGAGGTTGCGGCTGCGACAGTAGGGCGAGATTAGGCAGATTAACTCCTCCAAAGGACTTGATTAACTGATCGATCTGCAGCTGTGGATCATTGAGCTGCTGATCCTCAATTGCTCACTGTTTTTAGGCTGCACAGACCGTTTGTCAGTCTCATTTTTCTGGGGTGATCGGCGGCCATTTTGTGTCTTGTGGTGCGCCAGCACAAGCTGCGACCAAGTGCATTTAACCCTCAATGGTGTGGTTGTTTTTTGGCTAAAGCCTACATCAGGGTGAAGCTGTGACACCAAGTGCATTTAACCAGCAATAGTCTGTTCATTTTTTGGCCATATACAAAATCAGGGGCAAGCTGCGCCTGTCACCAAGTGCATTTAACCCTCAATGGTGTGGTTGTTTTTTGGCTAAAGCCTACATCAGGGTGAAGCTGTCACACCAAGTGCATTTAACCAGCAATAGTCTGTTCATTTTTTGGCCATATACAAAATCAGGGGCAAGCTGCGCCTGTCACCAAGTGCATTTAACCCTCAATGGTGTGGTTGTTTTTTGGCTAAAGCCTACATCAGGGTGAAGCTGTCACACCAAGTGCATTTAACCAGCAATAGTCTGTTCATTTTTTGGCCATATACAAAATCAGGGGCAAGCTGCGCCTGTCACCAAGTGCATTTAACCCTCAATGGTGTGGTTGTTTTTTGGCTAAAGCCTACATCAGGGTGAAGCTGTCACACCAAGTGCATTTAACCAGCAATAGTCTGTTCATTTTTTGGCCATATCCCAGTCTAATTCTGTCACTAAATCCATACCGGTCACCCAGCGCCTAAATACTAGGCCTCAAATTTATATCCAGCTAAATCTGTCCCTAGTGCTGTAGCTGGGCGAGTTATTTAGTGTCCGTTCAAGCACATTTCTTGTTCTGGGTTGAAATACAATTCCCAATTTAGCAATTTCATAATTTAGTGGTTCCTGCTATATCAGAGCTATTTGAAATCTATCCCAAAAAGGGTATATAATATTGAAGGTGCACATAGGGTCATTCAGAGTAACTTCACACACACCCGCTACTGTGTATTTCCAAGTCTAATTCTGTCACTAAATCCATACCGGTGACCCAGCGCCTAAATACTAGGCCTCAAATTTAATTCCCTCTAAATCTCTCGTTACCCACCGCTGTACTGTTGTTGCTGGGCAAGATATTTAGTGTCCGTCAAAGCACATTTTTTGTTCTGGGTTGAAGTACAATTCCCAATTTAGCAATTTCATAATTTAGTGGTTTCTGCTATATCAGAGCTATTTGAAATCTATCCCAAAAAGGGTATATAATATTGAAGGTGCACATAGGGTCATTCAGAATAACTTCACACACACCCGCTACTGTGTATTTCCAAGTCTAATTCTGTCACTAAACCCATACCTGTCACCCAGCGCCTAAATACTAGGCCTCAAATTTAAATCCCTCTAAATCTCTCGTTACCGTTGTCCTGTTGTAGCTGGGAAAGTTATTTAGTGCCCGTCAAAGCACATTTTTTGTTCTGGGTTGAAGTACAATTCCCAATTTAGCAATTTCATAATTTAGTGGTTCCTGCTATATCAGAGCTATTTGAAATCTATCCCAAAAAGGGTATATAATATTGAAGGTGCACATAGGGTCATTCAGAATAACTTCACACACACCCGCTACTGTGTATTTCCAAGTCTAATTCTGTCACTAAATCCATACCGGTGACCCAGCGCCTAAATACTAGGCCTCAAATTTAATTCCCTCTAAATCTCTCGTTACCCACCGGTGTACTGTTGTTGCTGGGCAAGATATTTAGTGTCCGTCAAAGCACATTTTTTGTTCTGGGTTGAAGTACAATTCCCAATTTAGCAATTTCATAATTTAGTGGTTCCTGCTATATCAGAGCTATTTGAAATCTATCCCAAAAAGGGTATATAATATTGAAGGTGCACATTGGGTCATTCAGAATAACTTCACACACACGCTTCTGTGCATTTCCAAGTCTAATTCTGTCACTAAATCCATACCGGTGACCCAGCGCCTAAATACTAGGCCTCAAATTTAATTCCCTCTAAATCTCTCGTTACCCACCGCTGTACTGTTGTTGCTGGGCAAGATATTTAGTGTCCGTCAAAGCACATTTTTTGTTCTGGGTTGAAGTACAATTCCCAATTTAGCAATTTCATAATTTAGTGGTTTCTGCTATATCAGAGCTATTTGAAATCTATCCCTAAAAGGGTATATAATATTGAAGGTGCACATAGGGTCATTCAGAATAACTTCACACACACCCGCTACTGTGTATTTCCAAGTCTAATTCTGTCACTAAATCCATACCGGTGACCCAGCGCCTAAATACTAGGCCTCAAATTTAATTCCCTCTAAATCTCTCGTTACCCACCGTTGTACTGTTGTTGCTGGGCAAGATATTTAGTGTCCGTCAAAGCACATTTTTTGTTCTGGGTTGAAGTACAATTCCCAATTTAGCAATTTCATAATTTAGTGGTTTCTGCTATATCAGAGCTATTTGAAATCTATCCCTAAAAGGGTATATAATATTCAAGGTGCACATTGGGTCATTCAGAATAACTTCACACACACACGCTTCTGTGCATTTCCAAGTCTAATTCTGTCACTAAATCCATACCGGTCACCCAGCGCCTAAATACTAGGCCTCAAATTTATATCCCGCTGAATTTGAATACAATACATTGGGCCAAATAATATATTTGTTGTTGTGGTGAACCATAACAATGAGAAAAACATCTAGTAAGGGACGCGGACGTGGACATGGTCGTGGTGGTGTTAGTGGACCCTCTGGTGCTGGGAGAGGACGTGGCCGTTCTGCCACATCCACACGTCCTAGTGTACCAACTACTTCAGGTCCCAGTAGCCGCCAGAATTTACAGCGATATATGGTGGGGCCCAATGCCGTTCTAAGGATGGTAAGGCCTGAGCAGGTACAGGCATTAGTCAATTGGGTGGCCGACAGTGGATCCAGCACGTTCACATTATCTCCCACCCAGTCTTCTGCAGAAAGCGCACAGATGGCGCCTGAAAACCAACCCCATCAGTCTGTCACATCACCCCCATGCATACCAGGGAAACTGTCTCAGCCTCAAGTTATGCAGCAGTCTCTTATGCTGTTTGAAGACTCCGCTGGCAGGGTTTCCCAAGGGCATCCACCTAGCCCTTCCCCAGCGGTGAAAGACATAGAATGCACTGACGCACAACCACTTATGTTTCCTGATGATGAGGACATGGGAATACCACCTCAGCATGTCTCTGATGATGACGAAACACAGGTGCCAACTGCTGCGTCTTTCTGCAGTGTGCAGACTGAACAGGAGGTCAGGGATCAAGACTGGGTGGAAGACGATGCAGGGGACGATGAGGTCCTAGACCCCACATGGAATGAAGGTCGTGCCACTGACTTTCACAGTTCGGAGGAAGAGGCAGTGGTGAGACCGAGCCAACAGCGTAGCAAAAGAGGGAGCAGTGGGCAAAAGCAGAACACCCGCCGCCAAGAGACTCCGCCTGCTACTGACCGCCGCCATCTGGGACCGAGCACCCCAAAGGCAGCTTCAAGGAGTTCCCTGGCATGGCACTTCTTCAAACAATGTGCTGACGACAAGACCCGAGTGGTTTGCACGCTGTGCCATCAGAGCCTGAAGCGAGGCATTAACGTTCTGAACCTGAGCACAACCTGCATGACCAGGCACCTGCATGCAAAGCATGAACTGCAGTGGAGTAAACACCTTAAAACCAAGGAAGTCACTCAGGCTCCCCCTGCTACCTCTTCTGCTGCTGCCGCCTCGGCCTATTCTGCTGCTGCCGCCTCGGCCTCTTCCTCCGCCTCTGGAGGAACGTTGGCACCTGCCGCCTAGCAAACAGGGGATGTACCACCAACACCACCACCACCACCTCCGTCACCAAGCGTCTCAACCATGTCACACGCCAGCGTTCAGCTCTCCATCTCACAAACATTTGATAGAAAGCGTAAATTCCCACCTAGCCACCCTCGATCCCTGGCCCTGAATGCCAGCATTTCTAAACTACTGGCCTATGAAATGCTGTCATTTAGGCTGGTGGACACAGACAGCTTCAAACAGCTCATGTCGCTTGCTGTCCCACAGTATGTTGTTCCCAGCCGGCACTACTTCTCCAAGAGAGCCGTGCCTTCCCTGCACAACCAAGTATCCGATAAAATCAAGTGTGCACTGCGCAACGCCATCTGTGGCAAGGTCCACCTAACCACAGATACGTGGACCAGTAAGCACGGCCAGGGACGCTATATCTCCCTAACTGCACACTGGGTAAATGTAGTGGCAGCTGGGCCCCAGGCGGAGAGCTGTTTGGCGCACGTCCTTCCGCCGCCAAGGATCGCAGGGCAACATTCTTTGCCTCCTGTTGCCACCTCCTCCTTCTCGGCTTCCTCCTCCTCTTCTTCCACCTGCTCATCCAGTCAGCCACACACCTTCACCACCAACTTCAGCACAGCCCGGGGTAAACGTCAGCAGGCCATTCTGAAACTCATATGTTTGGGGGACAGGCCCCACACCGCACAGGAGTTGTGGCGGGGTATAGAACAACAGACCGACGAGTGGTTGCTGCCGGTGAGCCTCAAGCCCGGCCTGGTGGTGTGTGATAATGGGCGAAATCTCGTTGCAGCTCTGGGACTAGCCAATTTGACGCACATCCCTTGCTTGGCGCATGTGCTGAATTTGGTGGTGCAGAAGTTCATTCACAACTACCCCGACATGTCAGAGCTGCTGCATAAAGTGCGGGCCGTCTGTTCGCGCTTCCGGCGTTCACATCCTGCTGCTGCTCGCCTGTCTGCGCTACAGCGTAACTTCGGCCTTCCCGCTCACCGCCTCATATGCGACGTGCCCACCAGGTGGAACTCCACCTTGCACATGCTGGACAGACTGTGCGAGCAGCAGCAGGCCATAGTGGAGTTTCAGCTGCAGCACGCACGGGTCAGTCGCACTACAGAACAGCACCACTTCACCACCAATGACTGGGCCTCCATGCGAGACCTGTGTGCCCTGTTGCGCTGTTTCGAGTACTCCACCAACATGGCCAGTGGCGATGACACCGTTATCAGCGTTACAATACCACTTCTATGTCTCCTTGAGAAAACACTTAGGGCGATGATGGAACAGGAGGTGGCCCAGGAGGAGGAGGAGGAGGATGAGGAAGAGGGGTCATTTTTAGCACTTTCAGGCCAGTCTCTTCGAAGTGACTCAGAGGGAGGTTTTTTGCAACAGCAGAGGCCAGGTACAAATGTGGCCAGCCAGGGCCCACTACTGGAGGACGAGGAGGACGAGGATGAGGAGGAGGTGGAGGAGGATGAGGATGAAGCATGGTCACAGCGGGGTGGCACCCAACGCAGCTCGGGTCCATCACTGGTGCGTGGCTGGGGGGAAAGGCAGGACGATGACGATACGCCTCCCACAGAGGACAGCTTGTCCTTACCCCTGGGCAGCCTGGCACACATGAGCGACTACATGCTGCAGTGCCTGCGCAACGACAGCAGAGTTGCCCACATTTTAACCTGTGCGGACTACTGGGTTGCCACCCTGCTGGATCCACGCTACAAAGACAATGTGCCCACCTTACTTCCTGCACTGGAGCGTGATAGGAAGATGCGCGAGTACAAGCGCACGTTGGTAGACGCGCTACTGAGAGCATTCCCAAATGTCACAGGGGAACAAGTGGAAGCCCAAGGCCAAGGCAGAGGAGGAGCAAGAGGTCGCCAAGGCAGCTGTGTCACGGCCAGCTCCTCTGAGGGCAGGGTTAGCATGGCAGAGATGTGGAAAACTTTTGTCAACACGCCACAGCTAACTGCACCACCACCTGATACGCAACGTGTTAGCAGGAGGCAACATTTTACTAACATGGTGGAACAGTACGTGTGCACACCCCTCCACGTACTGACTGATGGTTCGGCCCCATTCAACTTCTGGGTCTCTAAATTGTCCACGTGGCCAGAGCTAGCCTTTTATGCCTTGGAGGTGCTGGCCTGCCCGGCAGCCAGCGTTTTGTCTGAACGTGTATTCAGCACGGCAGGGGGCGTCATTACAGACAAACGCAGCCGCCTGTCTACAGCCAATGTGGACAAGCTGACGTTCATAAAAATGAACCAGGCATGGATCCCACAGGACCTGTCCGTCCCTTGTCCAGATTAGACATTAACTACCTCCCCATAACCATATATTATTGGACTCCAGGGCACTTCCTCATTCAATCCTATTTTTATTTTCATTTTACCATTATATTGCGATGCTACCCAAAGTTGAATGAACCTCTCCTCTGCCTGTGTGCTAGGCCTAAATATATGCCAATGGACTGTTGCAGTGGTGGCTGACATGAAGCCTGATTCTCTGCTATGACATGCAGACTAATTCTCTGCTGACATGAAGCCAGATTGTCTGTTACGGGACCTCTCTCCTCTGCCTGGGTGCTGGGCCTAAATTTATGACAATGGACTGTTGCAGTGGTGGCTGACGTGAAGCCTGATTCTCTGCTATGACATGCAGACTGATTCTCTGCTGTCATGAAGCCAGATTGTCTGTTACGGGACCTTTCTCCTCTACCTGGGTTCTGGGCCTAAATTTATGAAAATTGACTCTTACAGTGGTGGGTGACGTGAAGCCTGATTCTCTGCTATGATATGAAGACTGATTCTCTGCTGACATGAAGCCAGATTGTCTGTTACGGGACCTTTCTCCTCTGCCTGGGTTCTGGGCCTAAATTTATGAAAATTGACTCTTACAGTGGTGGGTGACGTGAAGCCTGATTCTCTGCTATGATATGAAGACTGATTCTCTGCTGACATGAAGCCAGATTGTCTGTTACGGGACCTTTCTCCTCTGCCTGGGTTCTGGGCCTAAATTTATGAAAATTGACTCTTACAGTGGTGGGTGACGTGAAGCCTGATTCTCTGCTATGATATGAAGACTGATTCTCTGCTGACATGAAGCCAGATTGTCTGTTACGGGACCTTTCTCCTCTGCCTGGGTTCTGGGCCTAAATTTATGAAAATTGACTCTTACAGTGGTGGGTGACGTGAAGCCTGATTCTCTGCTATGATATGAAGACTGATTCTCTGCTGACATGAAGCCAGATTGTCTGTTACGGGACCTTTCTCCTCTGCCTGGGTTCTGGGCCTAAATTTATGAAAATTGACTCTTACAGTGGTGGGTGACGTGAAGCCTGATTCTCTGCTATGATATGAAGACTGATTCTCTGCTGACATGAAGCCAGATTGTCTGTTACGGGACCTTTCTCCTCTGCCTGGGTTCTGGGCCTAAATTTATGAAAATTGACTCTTACAGTGGTGGGTGACGTGAAGCCTGATTCTCTGCTATGATATGAAGACTGATTCTCTGCTGACATGAAGCCAGATTGTCTGTTACGGGACCTCTCTCCTCTGCCTGGGTGCTGGGCCTAAATATATGCCAATGGACTGTTGCAGTGGTGGCTGACGTGAAGCCTCATTCTCTGCTATGACATGCAGACTAATTCTCTGCTGACATGAAGACAGATTCTCTGTTACGGGACCTCTCTCCTCTGCCTGGGTGCCGGGGCCTAAATATCTGAGAATGGACTGTTCCAGTGGTGGCTGACGTGAAGCCTCATTCTCTGCTATGACATGCAGACTAATTCTCTGCTGACATGAAGACAGATTCTCTGTTACGGGACCTCCCTCCTCTGCCTGGGTGCTGGGCCTAAATATATGCCAATGGACTGTTGCAGTGGTGGCTGACGTGAAGCCTCATTCTCTGCTATGACATGCAGACTAATTCTCTGCTGACATGAAGACAGATTCTCTGTTACGGGACCTCCCTCCTCTGCCTGGGTGCTGGGCCTAAATATATGCCAATGGACTGTTGCAGTGGTGGCTGACGTGAAGCCTCATTCTCTGCTATGACATGCAGACTGATTCTCTGCTGACATGAAGCCAGATTCTCTGTTACGGGACCTCTCTCCTCTGCCTGTGTGTGTGCTGGGCCTAAATATATGCCAATGGACTGTTGCAGTGGTGGCTGACGTGAAGCCTCATTCTCTGCTATGACATGCAGACTAATTCTCTGCTGACATGAAGACAGATTCTCTGTTACGGGACCTCCCTCCTCTGCCTGGGTGCTGGGCCTAAATATATGCCAATGGACTGTTGCAGTGGTGGCTGACGTGAAGCCTCATTCTCTGCTATGACATGCAGACTAATTCTCTGCTGACATGAAGACAGATTCTCTGTTACGGGACCTCTCTCCTCTGCCTGGGTGCCGGGGCCTAAATATCTGAGAATGGACTGTTCCAGTGGTGGGTGACGGGAAGCCAGATTCTCTGCTATGGAACCTCTCTCCAATTGATTTTGGTTAATTTTTATTTATTTAATTTTTATTTTAATTCATTTCCCTATCCACATTTGTTTGCAGGGGATTTACCTACATGTTGCTGCCTTTTGCAGCCCTCTAGCTCTTTCCTGGGCTGTTTTACAGCCTTTTTAGTGCCGAAAAGTTCGGGTCCCCATTGACTTCAATGGGGTTCGGGTTCGGGACGAAGTTCGGATCGGGTTCGGATCCCGAACCCGAACATTTCCGGGATGTTCGGCCGAACTTCTCGAACCCGAACATCCAGGTGTTCGCTCAACTCTATTTGTAAACGCTATAACTTTTACCCAAACCATATTTTTTTTAATCAAAGACTTAATCAAAGACATGTAGAACAATAAATTTAGAGAAAAATGTATATATAGATGTCGTTTTTTAAAAAAAAATTACAACTGAAAGTGAAAAATGTCATTTTTTTGCAAAGATTTTGTTAAATTTCGATTAATAACAAAAAAGTAAAAATGTCAGCAGCAATGAAATACCACCAAATGAAAGCTCTATTAGTGAGACAAAAGGAGGTAAAGTTCATTTGGGTGGTAAGTTGCATGACCGAGCAATAAACGGTGAAAGTAGTGTAGTGCAGAATTGTAAAAAGTGGTCTGGTCATTAAGGGTGTTTAAGCTAGGGGAGCTGAGGTGGTTAAGCAACATTTTATTGGAAGAAATTATTTTTTTCATTTTCAGTGAACTGTTTCTAAACTTTATGTAACGCCAGTTGGGTCAAAGTGCTCAGTACATTCCTCAATAAATTCCTTGAGGGGTATAGTTTTCCAAAATGGGGTAACTTTTTGGAGGTTTTAACTGTTAGGGTAACTCAGATCTCATCAAATACGACATTATGCCGGAAAACCATTCAAGCAAAAGCCATTCCGTACCTGAGCCCCATGGTGTGCCAGTACAACAGTTTACAACCACATATGCAATGTTTCTGTAAATTACAGAATTAGGGTAATAAATATTGAGGTTTGTTTTGATGTTAACCCTTGCTGTGTTACAGGAAGAGTGGATTAAAATAAAATAAAAATCTGCAAAAAAAGGGAAATTTTAAAATTTCACCTCCATTTTCCTTTAATTCTTGCGAAACACTTAAAGAATTAACAAAGTTTGTAAAATCAGTTTTGAATAGTTTAGGGTGTAGTTTCTTAAACGGGGACATTTATAGGTGGTATCTATTATGTAGGCCCCACAAAGTCACTTCAGAACTGAATTGGTCCTTAAAAAAAAATGGTTTTGGAAATTTTCTTAAAAATTGCTTCTACTATTTTAACCCTTCTCGCATCCTGAAAAAAAAAAAGACATTTACAAAATGTTGCCAACACAAAGTAGATATATGGTGAATGTTAATAACTATTTTATGACTTCCGGTTTCAGTGTGTCACATGTGTGAGAGACAGGATTTTATTTCTCTCTCTCTCTACTGTAGTAGATCAATTAAGAGCCTCGTGTCCATTTTCTTTGTTGTAAGATTATTGGGGAAAGAAAGGAGGAGTTAAGTTGCTAGTTTCAAATGTGCCAATGAAACTCAGGGATAAAGTTAGTAAACTACTCCCTTTTTGTCACAGAGCCAATAAACTTTCATTTAGAACCACTCTTTTTGTCTACCTCATATTGCCTATATAAGTGTATGTGAGTGGAATAAAGATATGCATATTTTCCATGATACCAGCCTGTATTGGTCTCATTGAGAAAGCCGTATGAGCTCATACTTATAATCCTAACTGATTTTGAGCCACACAAAGAAGAAGTGAATCGCATAATCAGCAATAACAAAATTGGCGCCAAACGTGGGGCAGACGGCTTGCGTAATTTCCGATTCAAACGCCAGGAGAGAACTTGCGCAAAACCATCAGACGAGGTCACAAGCTGCAGCAAAGGTAAGAAGCTTTAATTCTTACAACCTCCTCTAAGTCTTTTGCCTAAGGGGATTCTCAAAAGTTGAATTGGGGTTATCGCGATAGAAGGGTTCAAATTATAGCTGATCTGTCCCTTTTATAGCGAAAGAACCTGTTGAAATATTCCTTCTTTGTATGGTAGGACATGCTGGAACTAAGCCAGAAGTTGTTAGATAGCTGCTTATCATGTGACGTAGAATTGGATCCCAGCCAGAATCTGACTAGGGTTTTTGGAAAAAGGAAGGATTGTATTCCCAGATTGGAAGGATCTAGATTATATATAGTATTGAGTTCCCTTATTCGGAATAATCTATATTATATAGGTTTGAGTTCCCCTAATTGGATGAATTTTAGTTTGAATTTTTTTAATTTTATATTTTGTGAATTCCCAATTAAGAAGAATCTAGGTTGAGAATTTTGTGATTTCCCGTTCAGGAAGAATCTAGGTTTAACATTTAGTGATTTCCAATTTAGAAGGAATCTAGGTTAAAAATATTTGTGGTTTCCCTGACTAGGAAGAATCTAGAAGTTAACATATAAAATGGGTAACTCTAATGTTACAGGGTATAGTGAGGAGATGTTAACAGCAGCTCAGTTGATGATAGAAAGAGAAGGAAAAGTTTCAGTAATTAAGTTAAAATCATTTGTGCATACAATTGGTATGCCTGAAACCGGAAGATTAAATGAAAGTTTATGGAAAAATATATTGTAGGAAAAGAAAGGTTGGTTGAGAGGTAATAATAGGCTGGTGCAAGCAGAGTTATGGTGAAAGTTGTCCACAGATGTGACTGATGGAAAGTTGAAAGAAATTGAGAAGAATGGACAATATTGGTGTGGCGAAACCAACCTCGCCACTGGGTTTTGGAAGGGCCTGTTTACCAGCCTCTTGCCCCAGGATTATGGGCCCTCTCATCAGCCAGGCCTCATTTGTTCACAAAGGACTTGGACTAACTTGAACCCCTGGTCTAATTCATGCCATTGTGGGATGTTAAATGTCTATGTGTATTGAAAAGGGGGGGACATTGTATATGTTGAGTAGGGAGGTCTGTTCCATTGTCTTTCTGTGTGTATTGGCGATGTCCTTTGTCCTGAGAGATAATTGAATTACTTCTCGGTTGTCTCCAGGACAGAGGATATTGTGTATTCGCCTGTCTGTGATGATTGCATCAACCCAGTGTGAGGCAATTCTTTCACGGGCAGAGGGGAGGATTTTGTGTGGGAGTGTCTGAGTGTATTGTACGTGGTTATTGGCTGTTTTTACAAAACCCTGTAGGTGTTAACCTTGTTGGAAGATGTGTATAAAATGCTTGTGTGTTAAAATAAAGAGGCTGCTTTTATACCTTCATGAAGTTTTGGCTCATGTTTGGGGAATACGATAACTACACTCTTGGGGATTGCTATATCACAATACTCCCCTGAGTATAAGCTCTTGTAAGAGCTTGTTCCTGGTTCCTGTCTCTGCATTTAGGAAAGGTTCACCCACTGGCGCCTGGAGCCTTGTCGTAGGTCCAGGGTGTGTAGGAGACGGCGAGACCTCCTACCAAGCTTCGGCGGTTCGTGGGGTCTGCAGTGCTGACGGTGTCAAGTGGAGTGCTTGGAGTCCTCTGGAAGCACTAGGAGCATCTATCGACGGAGGTACCCGGTCGGGGTGCCAGGCGTTCTGTTACAATTGGTATAGTAAGATGGAGGATTTGGATGTGTTAGTGAACAGGAGAGTCTGCCATGTGGCATCCCTTCCCCCACCACATCTGCTGTAACTTCAAATGGTAATCCTGGGTCTTGTGGTTCATCAAAAACTACTATTGCTTCTTCTGTCAGCCCCTCCTTTACACCATGTTCTGGAATGTGCTTATCAGCACCTCCGACTGTTCCTTCTGCTCCTTCTATCCCTTCCCCATCCCCCTGAAACTCCCTCCTCAGGACACCAACCCCCTCCTAATGGGGGATGGGAGTGTGTGTGCAGACACAAAAATGCCTGAAACGAGTAACATGTGTGTTGTTTGTAGATCTCAAAGACAGGGCACGATTCCTATTATAGTTCCCAGCACTGGATTATATCCAGTGATGTCTGCAAATAACCCTTCCCAATTGTATGTTCCACCAGTTAAAAATGTGCCTGCAGTGATTGCCCCTATGCTGACTACTGGAAATATTCCAGACCAGTCTACCCAATCTAGGGATACACCCACTTTAAGTCCACTGGTAGATTTGAGTGGATTTTAACTCCCATAGGGAGTTGGCAATCCAGAGTCAAATGCTGTGCCCCTATTAAACATTTAATCCTTAGGGCCTGCCCCAGTTGTCTCCTTGGCAATCAATGGGGGGGGGGGGGGCATCCCCTTTTTGATTGACAAAATCAAACAAATGCTAAGTTGTCTCTGACACCGCCCCTGTTATTTGCTAGGAGCAGATTTGTTGCAGAGAATATATGCGCAGATGACATATCTTCCTGATTGTACTGTGAAGTTACAAGGTAAACTAGGCAAAGAGGATATATGTCTCTTAGCAGCCTGTGATTATAATCCATTCCACATGTACGTGTCTACACTCTCTGAAGAGGGTGTGTCCCTTCTGCTGCAACAAGTACCTGCACATCTGTGGGCCTCCGGACCTACGGCTGTTTATCTGTCCCTCCAATGATGATACAATGTTAACCTGGTGCTCCTTTACCTCGAAAGGTGCAGTATCCCCTCAGTATATAACAAACGGATGCTATCACCAAAATAGTACATGATTTTGTCAGAAATGGGGTACTAATTGAAACCACCTCTCCATGTAACACTCCCTTGCACCCCATTAAGAAAAGGGGGGGGGGGGGAGGTCAGCCAGTGCAGTATAGAATGATACATGATCTTAGGGCTGTTAATAAGGCTACATTTTTTTTTTTTTTTTTTTTTTTTTTTTTTTGTAGGCTACAGTTTTTAATACCCCTGTGGTACCAAACCCACATACATTGTTGGCACAGATTCCACACAGTGCTACCCATTTCACTGTGGTGGATCTTGCAAATGCATTTTTCTCAGTTCCGTTACATACAGATTGCAGATATCTTTTTGCTTTCACTCATAATATAAAGCAATACACCTGGACGGTCTTACCACAAGGTGCACATAATTCTCCCGGTATGTATAGTACTGCCTTAGCCCAGGTTTTAGCGGATTGGCCCATTCCATCTGAAGGAGTTGTCTTACTTGAATATATAGATTACTTACTTCTTTGCTGCCCGGGAGAGGAGGTGTGTAAACAAACCTCGGTGTCTCTTCTCACCTTCATGGCTGCAAATGGCTGTAAAGATTCCTGCAAGAAGCTTCAATTTTGTTGTACCACTGTCACCTTTCTAGACCGTATAACTGCAATCGAACAAATTCCTTTGCCTACTACTGTGGGGGTTCTCAGAATTTATTTGGGGCTAGTCTCATACTGTAGGCCTTGGATTAGAAATGCCTCTGCTCTTCTGCAACCCTTGTATGATTGTCTCACCTCTCTTCCTTTTTCATTGACAGATAAGGCCGTGGAGAACTTTCATACATTAAAACTAGTCATCAGTTGCACAGCAGCATTGGGTCTACCGGACTACAATAAAGATTTCAGACTTTATTGCACTGAATGTCTTGGCCATGCTTCAGCTGTTCTCACACAAGCTAGGGCTGGCCGACAGCGTCCAGTGGCATATTACTCTGCCAGACTTGATCCAGTGGCTAGAGGAGCGCCATCTTGTGTACGGACAGTAATAGCTGTACAACTCATGCTTGACAAAAGCTCAGAGATTGTGCTCAATTATCAAATCACTGTTTTTGTCCCTCATGACATCTCGGCCATTCTCACACAAGTACAGCCTAAATACCTGTCCACCGCCAGACACCTTAGACTAGAATGTGCACTTTTTATGCCATCAAAAGGTGCACAACTTTGAATCCAGCTACTCTGCTGCCTCTGGAGGGGGGAGGGAGTAGTAGTATGAGTCATCTAGATGAATATCTTTCTGACCCGGTAGATAAACACGACTGTCTCCAATTAATGTCCCAAGAGACAGCAGGGTTTGATCACGTGGTAGATACTCCCTTAGAAAACCCAGATTTAGAGCTCTTTGTAAATGGATTGTGGTATGGTGTCCAGGGGAAGTTTTTTACTGGGTATGCAGTTGTCACTCAGCACGATACAATCAAAGTGGAATGACTGCCCTCTCACATGTCTGCACATGAAGCTGAAAAAAAAGCTTTGGAAGAGGCCTGCAGGTATGCAGAGGGAAAAGCTACAAACATCTATACGGATTCCAGGTATGCTTTTGAGATCACCCATGATTATGGTCCAATTTGGAAGGCTGGAGACTTCCTTACAGCAAATGGCAAGCCAATTAAAAATGTCAAAGGGGTGAAAACCCTAACGGACGCTCTGCTGTTGCCAACGAGGGTGGCCATTATGAAAATTAAAGTCCATTCGTCAGGAAAAACCCTTGAAGCTCGAGGAAATCATCAAGCTGATCTGGCAGCAAAAGCTGCTGCACAGAAACCCAGAGATGATCCTGTAGGGATAGCAGCAGTATAACAGCAAATCTCCCTGCCAGTCCGCTATGAAACATTTAAAACCTTACAGTCTCAAGCAACCAAAGAGGAAAAGGCACTATGGCTAAAGAAAGGAGCTGTGATGACCCCAAAAGGAACATGGGAATTTAGAGGAAAGCTGTGTTTGCCCCGTGCCTTGTTCCCAGTCACAACCCAGGCCACTCATGGGAATACTCACCTGTCCAAAACTGCGATGACCGCTCTTGTTCATAATCACTGGTATGCCCCAGGTTTCAGTGTAGCTGCAGCCAAATTCACTCAGGCTTGTATGATTTGTGCCCATTACAACATAGGAAGGATGGTAAAAACACCTTTGAGTTACACTCTCAGGCCCGATTTCCCCTTCCGTGCAAATAGATTACATCCAACTACCCAAAGTGGGGACCCTAGAATACGTCTTGGTATGTGTAGATCTCTTTTCAGGGTTGCCAGAAGCCTATCCTGTGGCCAAAGCCACTGCACCAAACACAGCCAAGAAACTTCTGAATGAGAGAGTTTGCTGCTATGGGGTCCCAGAGACAATTGAGAGTGACCGAGGTATACACCTAACCGGAAGACAGGCCTGAGTCCATATGAAGTACTCTTTGGGACTGCCCCTAGATTAGGACTCTATTTTCCACAACAACTCCAGATGCAGCATAGTAGTCTTTCAAAGTACGTTATCTGTCTTACAAACAGACTGTCTAATATGTAGTCCCAAGTTTTTGCTTCTCTTCCAGATCCAGACAGCATAGAGGCAACTCATTCTCTACAACCAGGAGATTGGGAAGTGGTGAAACGACACGTGCGGAAAGTCCTCTAGAACCACGGTTTGATGGTCCACAACAAGTACTGTTAACCACCACTGCTGTCGAGTTGGAAGGAAAGCCTGATTGCGTCCACGCATCTCATTGCAAAAAAGTGTCAGAACCTTAAGTGCTGGAATGACTGCAAGGGCCGTAATATTTTTGCATGCCTTAATGTTCATTCTATATTGTACAGGGGGAAATACTTATACAAGGGAATCAGAGTGTAATTGCATTTGTATCTCCTACAGCTTCACCCAAGATTGACAAAATGGCCTTAGAGACAGGGTTTTCAGATACAAATGTATGGCTAGAGTGGATCCGCTATACGGTTATTAGAAGAGATCCAACTGCATAGCTTGTGCTGCAGCTCGACCTCATTAGGGTACGGTACCTTTCTGTTCGAATGAGGTTACCGATCCTGAGGGTTTCAAGTGCATCCTTAAGATGTATACTGAAACTATTACCAGTAATAATACCTCCTGCTGCAGGACATTAAAATTATTTTATCCTATTGTTCATAATAAAGACCATATGGGTTTCGGTATAACGCCATACCCTGGAAAAATACCTGTTGTATTTTGTACAGGCAAAGACATTGGTGTTTTCCCTCCAGGATATTGTTCCTATAACATCTATCTTACCCTGACAAATGGTTTGTACACCAATATTATCAACATTTGGATATCTGGTGGTTGTGTGGAGACCTGAAACTCCGACCCAGGATATGAATGGAATGGATTGGCCAATGTATCCTTGATTAAGGTGCTGATAGCCATTTGTTCTATTTTCGACTCTTGAGTGGGATCAAGTCAATAAGCAAACCAATGTCCAGTAACGGCTAAGGAGGTCACTCCCTTCATCTTTTGATTCTCATGTATTCATAGATGCCATAGGAGTTCCTAGAGGAGTTCCTTATTAATTCAAGGCTAGAAACCAGATAGCTGCTGGTTTCGAATCAATATTTCCCATAATTGGCGTAAATATAAATTTAGGCTGGATTAACTATTTGTACTATAATCAACAACTGAGCTCTTCATCGGTGATGGCGTTACAGAATCGACTGGCCCTCGATATGATCCTACCGGAAAAAGGAGGCGTCTGCAAGATGATTGGAAGTTCCTGCTGCACCTTTATTCCGAACAACACTGCCCCTGACGGAAGCATCACAAAGGCTTTGAATGGACTGACTGCTTTATCGAATGAACTAGAGGAAAACTCTGGAATCAATAACCCATTTACTTCATGGCTAGAACAGTAGTTTGGGAACTGGTCTAGTGTGTTGGCTAATCTGTTAATTACACTGGTGATAGTATTTTTGGTATTGCCATTAATAGGGTGTTGTGTGATTTCTTGTTTTAGAAAAATTGTTTTTAAAATGTATAATTCAACCATGCCTGCAAACATCATGTACATGCATTGTGACACTGACAAACCCAAAGATTATTTTGAACGCGATAAAATCTTGTTGATAGTTGCAGTATAAATAGAACCAGATGAAAGCAAACCCGAAAGGGAGTTGGGGGGAACTGGCGAAGCAGAAAGGAAAGTCCAGCTTTTCGCCGTTTAGGGCATTGGGAGAGTACCTCACTTTGCTTATTCATCTTGTATCTATTTACCGCAAAAAGGAGGTATTTCTGAAAGACAGGATTTTATTTCTCTCTCCATCTACTGTAGTACACATTTTTCTCCACTAGATGGCAAAAATCAGTTAAGAGCCTCGTGTGCATTTTCTTTGTTGTAAGCTTATTTGGGAAAGAAAGGGGGATTTAAGTTACTAGTTTCAAATGTGCCAATGAAACTCAGGAATAAAGTTAGTAAACTACTCCCTTTTTGTCACAGAGCCAATAAACTTTCATTTAGGACCACTCTTTTTGTCTACCTCATATTGCCTATATAAGTGTATGTGAGTGGAATAAAGATATGCATATTTTCCATGATACCAGACTGCATTGGTCTCATTGAGAAAGCCGTATGAGCTCATACTTATAATCCTAACTGATTTTGAGCCACACAAAGAAGAAGTGAGTCGCATAATCAGCAACAACACATGTGAGGAAGCAAGGAGAAAGGGCTGCGCAACTTCAGACCAAATATCCAGGGTTTTAACAGCAAAACAGGGGAAATTAACCCCCAAAAGATCACCCGCAGGCATGCGGATACTAATGGAGAAATTCATAGTGTGCAGCAGCTCCCCGCTACCCGAGTCTTCTCTCCCACAACAACAACCAGCCGAGAGGCGAGATGTCCGACAAGAGGCAGAGGCTCACATGCTCATCGTCTCAACCTCCCCCACTACTATTAGACGACGGGTCTCAGAACACAAAGGCGGACGCTTCCCTGCCTATTTAGGGGCTCATAATCCCTTGCAATGAACTAACAATCGCAGTGGCCAACCTTTTAGAGCCGGATATAAAAGCCACTGCATGCTGCGGTTTTATCTCCGTCCAAAATTCCAGAACACTTGCTGGAATTGATCCTGCATTGCGGTATGCGCATGCTCAGACCAAAAAAAATGTGGAAAAAAAAAATGCCGGATCTGTTTTTCCGGATGACACCGGAGAGACGGATCCGGCATTTCAATGCATTTGTCAGACGGATCAGTATCCTGATCCATCTGAAAAATGCCATAAGTTTGCATACGTTTTGACGGATCCGGCAGGCAGTTCGGGTGATGGAAATGCCTGCTGGAATCCTCTGCTGCAAGTGTGAAAGTACCCTAAGAAGCATAAGAGTTCTATATGTGGGGGGGCGTGGCCAGCAGCCAAGATGGTCGGGCGGAAGTGAGAGGAGCTCCGTGGCTGTGACCACAGACCTGGACAAAGCCTGACAGATCCGTGACAATTTGAGCCAGACAGACACCCTGACTTAGCCCTTCAACATATAGCAACCAGCGCCGTACAAACGGACCAGGCGGAGTGTGCAGAGGAGGCATGCCTGGAGTCGCGCTGAGAGCTGCTCCAGGAATCGGAGCGAGGGTGCCACCTGTGGGTTCATGCGGAGGACCTGCAGCAAGCTCTGAAACCCATCTTTCAGATCCCTCCGCAGCGCAGGGGAAGGGGGCAGAAGCCTAGACAGAACCAGACTCCTGCAGCAGCACATGCAGCAATATCCCCTATCAGTCAGCAGCCCCAGATACAGCCTCTTGTATAAACAGCCCAAGAAAGCAGGATCAAACTGCCAGATTTTATAATTAAATCTGTTCTGCATATAAA